>NC_043996.1:24461317-24782983 GCF_902150065.1 Myripristis murdjan | reverse complement strand
GCCAAAACAGCTGGAAGAGTTGGATGCGTTTGGGAGTCTCACATCACCTGAAACTGGAAACGATGTAAATGCACCTCGGTCTAGGAGCGAATGAATGAAGAAGACTACAATCACATCCTGGTTTCAGTGTATTTTGGAGGGTTGTTTTTTTCTGCAGCACCACCAAGCACCACAGTCGAGGGACACTGACAGTATGACTGCATGTCAAATGGAGCTCACACGCACCCACCTGCACAGAAATCATGCGAGACGTGCAGAGAGAGCCTCGTGAAACATCTGTAGTGAAAAAAAATGTCACAATCAGGACGTTTGGGCCCTCACAGACATCTGTGTCTGTGTCATTCTGCCTCCAGTTTCAGTGCAGCGTCACAGACTGCCTGTAATTTGTGCTGCTCATTCAATGCCAAGCCTTCAGCTTCAGGTTGGACCTCTTACTCAGCATGCACAGCAAAAAAAAAAAAAAAAATCTCAATTTTAAGTAATTTAATCACATTTTGAGTCTTAAAATCTTCTTCTAGTGAGAAAACCTGCCACTTCACTTCGCTTCCACCTATTTCAAATGCTAATCAATTCGTTTCCAGAATTTTCTTCAGTCAAATGGCATTGTGTTGATCCCAGTGAGCTGATCTGCCTTATTCAGCTCTGTTTCAGAATATTTATACATGTTAGCAGAAAAAAAAAAAACTGAAACAAGTGGGATTATCTCATCCCAATGGTATTTTTTTTTTCACTTCTTCCAAGAAAAGCAAGAAATTTACAGACTGAATAGGAGATTACACTAGAACAGCCAGGACTGCCCCCATGTTTAATGATGCTACTAGGAGGCTTCACTACCTCGTTTCTGTAAAAGTCAGACTTCCCCCTCTCCAGGAGTCTGGCAATAACTTTTATTTATGCATGTATGTATTTATTTATTTATTTAGACAGGAAAGGCAGGGGAGAGAGAGGGGATGACATGCAGCAAAGGGCTCAACTCAGAATCGAACCTGGCACGCTGCAGTAAGGACTCAGCCTTGATAAGTGGTTCACACTCTGCCAGGTGAGCCACCAGGGCACCCACAAAAATGACTGTTAATGACTTTTGCTGTGTAAGTAAATATATCAGGAAGCTTCACTTTGTCATTTTCCTGTTTTAATTTCTCCGCTGAAGGTGCTTTACAGGTTTCCTCTCGTGCACGTACGACGCTCAAAGCGGACCGAGCCAAAGAACATTTTGTGCCGTCATGACACAAACAGTATCAATCGTTTGGAGCCCGAAAATCTTTGAAGGGAAACAGTCTGAGTGCAAGAGTCGTACCTCAGGACGGCCCCAAGTCAGAACAGGAAGTCCAGCTGCTTTTACAGCAGCAGACAGGACTCGGCCTCGGCCTCGGCCAGCTGTATGATCTGCTCACTAGAGGACAGAGCAAGACGGAGAGGTTTAATGCACTGTGAGGATAATAGTGAAGGTTACTCTGGTTATTTGTTAATTCCCGAACAGGAAAGCACTTTATAATTGTACTTTGGAACAGTGATACATAAAAGAAACGTATTTATTTGCCCCCCTTTTTCCTTCTGAAAAGCCTCTTTCACAGCCAGACAAAAGAGAAACAAATTAAACGGAAAAGGAAGGAATGAGTAACTGAATAAAATGCACAATGCTTTATTACCAGTCACCACCGAGTAGCCGTCTGTGTGAAGAGACTAACCCAGTTCCTCTGGTGGTGGATGAGCGAACACACCAGCAGAGCCATTAAAGCCATTTGATGTGGTTCGCTGTTTTGTTGGCAAAAGATGGAAACAATCACCATTTAGGGGACAGTAGGACTCCTGAGGGCCTCCTCAGTTTTACGGGTTACAGATGACGGCGGGGATGAATAATGGCCGGGACACAGTCGCCGTCACCATGATTGGTAGATTTGCATTTCCTAGGTTGACCACTGAATCTTTTGTGTGTGAGAGAAAATCAGAGTGAACTTTTTTTAAACTCTGGATTTGTTGATTTCTGCTAGTGTCATTGCTGTTTTTCAAAGGTTGGTTTCAGACTCAAAAGGCGGGCATCATCAAAATAGATTCACAAATTATTCTGAAGGAATCAATATGTGAAATTAACGAGAGTTTTACACCGGTAATTCTCTCTTGTGTTGCAGTAACATGTGGTAAAGCTGAGTAAAAGGTGCTGGGAGGTCGCTGAGAGGACAGCAGGACCCACGAGAGCAGGCTTGTGACGCAAAGGGTGCTGGCTTAGTAACTAGGGTGGGGAAAGTAAACGAGTAAAGTAGTTCTTTCCCCTCCATAGCCGCCGCTGTCGAGGTGTCCTTGAGCAAGGCGTTTGACCTCTTAACACCCTGAGTGAGGCGGCTCAGAGGCTGAACCGGGCAGCTCCCGCGTGTGAATGTGTGTAAGCGTATGAATGTGAAGCCGGGTGGATTCATAAAGGTTTATAGCCAGAAGGCAGAGTAAATTATGATTTATTAGCTTACTCATAGCCTATAAAATCACCTTCACAGGATTAAGATGTTTGGGAATGTAAGCCCCCCGGGTGAAAAACATTTAGAGAAGTGTAAACTCTTACCGTCTGGCTCTCTCAGCACATTTGACTTTCTGTCACACTTTGCTTTCTCCCATATCTTACATTAAAAAAAAAAAAAAAAAAAATCTCTAGCAACAGGTTAGATGACCGGTTAAGGAATTCAGATATCTAGAGTCTGGTAAAAATTCAAATATTTTCTTGAACGCCCAGCCTGCAACATTTATGAGTTTATGTTCTTTTTGCAAACACATTGTTTCAATCTCAATTATCCTGCACCTGCGGATACACCCAAAACGGTACCCATGGATTTTCTAAATCCTCCGAGAATCTTTTACATGATTTATTTTTCAGTTCCAATTCAACTTCCTATTAGTCATTTAAAAAATGTCAGACTTCCATCTAGAGCTTAAACATACCTGGTCTGCTCTTATGTTGTAGTAACATACACACACATACATAAATACATACACAAGTACACTTATCCAGCACAATAAGGAAACAGTTTCTCATGTCAATAGTAGAAACTTATGATTTTCTGTCCAAACGTATCTAAACTGCCTTCAGGTTCCATTATTAAAAACATGCTGATACAAATGTTTGGTATAAAGGTTTGGCTTTGGTTTTGGTTTTATTAAAAAGTCATGAGTTGTAGATAAAGTAATCGATTACCTCTCTCTCTCTCTCTGTCTCTCTCTCTCTCTCTCGCTCGCTCGCTCACTCTGTGATTGACAAGCTCAGTCTCTGACCCAAAAACACTAATGGCCCTTAACATTGAAAACAGGGATGGCAGGAGAAACCTGCTGCTCTGTGTTTGTTGATCAGAGTGACATTAGTTTTTCCACCGTCAGAATCCATAAAAATAAAAAATAAAAAAAAATTCTCAGACTTGTAAACATTTGGTTTCACTCATAAGACGTCAAAAATGCTGATTTTGTTTGGCAGGTTACATGCACATCGACTGCGTCTCATGGAAAAACAGACGTTCCCTGATGGGCCGATAACTTTTTCTCTGCACATGTTGCAGCAGCGTTTTCTCACAAGACAAAACCGTGTCATATCTTTGCATAAAAGTAGCTGTAGACTCAGGCTCATCACCACGGTTGACATGGACACCAGGTGATGAAAGGTAATCACAGTCTGTAGTGATGCCTGAGGGGACTTTATCCCTCCAGTGGTCAGAGTGCAGGTCCAGCCACAGGATTCAGTATCAGCACGGGTCTCAGAAACCGCCTAAGCCACGCTGACGCCTTTCATAACTCCGGCTACTCTGAGGATTTCTAAACTGCATTTTGAGGAATGTCTGTGTATTCCCTATCTCTTATTTCAATAAGGAACTTTTTTCCCATGTTTCAGTTCAACCAAAAAGAACATGAGAGTTTGTAATTCAAGAACCAAAGCGCTTATTGTTGAGACAAGTACACATTTGCTTGTCCTGAAATGCCACAGCTGTGTTTAGCTAACCTCAGCGAGCAAGTCTTTAAAAGACACCACATGAGATGAGCCTGCTATTTTATAAAGTCTGCTGGCTAAGTTGAGGCTTTGTGGGACACTTTTCTTAGTTTCACTGTCTGACTCTTCTTTCTGGATTGGGACCAAAAAACGTTCTTGAATAGAAACAACTTGGAACAAAAAAAAAAAAAAAAAAAAAATCCCCCTTTTTTCCTATATATGATGCTGGATCTCACACTTTGTTTTGGATTTATAGCACAATGCACAGTCACATGAGGTCCGCTGTGCTGACTGTGAAGCCGGTTAATCAGCTCGGGTCACCAGAGTTTTGTTTGCAGGTCATCTGGAACCCCATTTAGCCCACAAAACTCTCGTGCGGTTTTTAGCTCTTAAAGCTTACACAGGTACTTTATTTAGGTTGCAATTAGGTAATCATATTTCAAATGCAGCTTGCCAAACCGCCCCTGCTAGACAAGTACTATTAATCCTGCTGCACTCCTTGACACACAGACACATTGCAACCTCTCTAATTAGGATTCAACCACAGCTCCCTTGACTGGCCCGCTACATGACTCTGGTGGGGGGAACTCCACCGATTTACGGGAAGAATCATAAAACTGTAAACCAGAGTATACCAGGAAACTATGGGCATAAACCTACACTTAGTGCCTCCTTCCCCGGCTAATATAACTAGAGGAGGGTAGCTACTCATCGCCTTGGTTGCCTTGGTTGCCTTGGTTTCTGGCGAGCGAGCTTGCCTCCATCCACATAAAATCCCATTGAATCTTTCCGATGACTAATTACGTGTGGCAGCGATCCTGTTGTGAATTAGATCATCAATACCTGGCAGAGGGCGCACAACAGTGGAAATCAAGTCTAATCCAATGAACGTTCAAGGACCATTGCACAGTGGAGCTACTGTATAAACGGTTCGGGCGGGGGGGACTTCTGTTTGTCCCACCATTTTCCAGGCCCCGGTGCTGCAGGTTAGCTAGTGGAGGGATGTGGTCCATTACTCCCCCCTCCCCCCTCGCCGCTCTGTACGACGGCTCCCAACAAGCAGCCTCATCTGGACCGGGTTCCAGACAATCTGCTGCCACACAAACGCCTGGCTGTTCGCTGTGAGGGTGGCCTGAACGCCGGCTATAATGAATCAGCCACAGCAGCTCAAAGGAAACCAAATATACACGGGCTGCAGCGTCACACTCAGAGCCGTTTGATTGAGGCCCGCTGACAAGGGGGCCGGCCCGCCATGTTTGTTTGGGTTTGACTTCATCCTCGACCGTCGTCGCTGGTCACCTCGGTCCATTTGCTGTCAATGATTGGATGCGGAGCCGCTGAGAGGTGGACGTGAGGGAGGGAGTAACGTATAAGCAGTGTGACACGGTTTCCCCCTGGGTCTCATGTTTCTGCGTTTCACCCTTTTCACGCCTTGGCAGGTTGTCACGCTGGCCCGAGTCGAAGCATTTTGTTGTATAAATAAATTCTGAGTCACGCAAGCGAATGTAAAATATGGAGCTGTTGTGTGATCTGTTTACAGAGAGGGCTAATGTGCTGCGTATCTGTGATTTCTGTGTTTGAAAGTGATTCCTTACACATGGCCAGGCGTGGAAAGAGTACTACAAACTGCTACTCAAGTAGACGTACTGTCACTTTGCTGATATTTTACTTAATTAGAAGTACTGCTGTGAAACTCTACTGCAGTAAATGTAAAAAGTAGCTCATTTAAAATCTAGTGGAGGTAAAAGTCACTCAAAACAGTCACTGTGTTAGGTGCAATCTTTTCCATGCTGTTAGAAAAGGAGGAGAGAACATACTTCAAAATGAGATTCTTTTAAAGGTGCATTTCGCAAAACTACTGAGGGTTGATTGAAATGAGGATCCTGTGGAATAAGCACATAATATGATGGTTGAATCTACATGTTTCTCGTCATCAGAGCAGCTCACTGATATTATTCCCCTTTTTTTAAATGCTTATTCCACGTTTGCACCAGCTGAGTCTAAACGATCCTCGCTTCCATCGACCATCTGCGATTTTTCATTGCGTAATTTGGAAATGACAGAAAGAAGAACCAGATCCCTCTTCTCATCTTTGCTGACTGACATTTTATTGTGAAAGGTTCCACAATCTGTCACTGGATATGATTTAACATGTCGTGAAGTACAAGTACACCAAAAAAAAAAAAAACTACTCAATTACAGTAATGTGAGTAAATGCAATCAGTTACTTCCACCTCTGTGCACTGCACACTCACTGTCTCAGTGCTCCTAAAATATGTTTTTTCCACAAAATACTGTTTAACATACAGTATTTTGACATCTAGTCTTCATCAAGTATGCGAGCCACATGCGACTGCGTACACACTCCACCCAATCCAGTTCCAGAAGTGTTTGGGCCGGACGCCAGATCGTGTCAATTATGTCAATTAGATCCAAAAACATCCACAATTGTAGACAGATGCATAACTCCAGTAAAATGTGCACATCCACAGATATTTCATGTCTATAGGCCTGTATATCAAACCAAGCCAAACTTTTTTTTCGTCTTTGACAGAGCACATTTTGTACATTCAAATGCAATGTGATGTGCTTTACAGTTAAACAAAACAAAATGTTCAAGAGAGGAAGTGAAAAGACAATAAAAATCAACCACCTCTGTATTTATAAAACTCATCATATTTCAATATAAGAACAACTGCATGGGGGTGAAAGCTCCAGTGCAGGATCATATAAACATATAAAAAGATTTAAAAATGAGAAATAATCAGATGAGATAAAAGATATGCATCAATAAAGGCCAGTGCAGAGAAGTATCTTACATCAAACAACCCGCCCTTAGAAATGACTCACTCATTTTCGCTTTGTGTCTCCCACAGTGCACAAGAGATTGCTGCAGACGTCTGGACCATGTGACGGAAGATTACACAAAACCTGGTTTCAAATGAGGAGGCGCAGCAGCAGCACGTCAACTGACTCACACTCAGCTTAATCACATTTGAGTATTGAAAGATGCTCCAGGACGTTTTGCTTACGTTGGATACATAAAGTGGGTTTTGGTCTCGTCTGTCGTCATCAGCATCAACAATTTTACAAAAAGACTCCCCTGCTGGAACAAAGGGGGCGGGGGCTACAATGTGGCCCCCGGACCTCGGACCTCCAGACGTCCAGCTGACTCTTCCGGGGTTCGGCAGCGTGTTTGAAGATGTCGAGGACCTCCAGGCGCCGGTGTCGCCCGGCGGCCTCTGCCGTACAGTGCCGTCCCTCCACTCAGGGGGTCTCAGTATGTGCTGCCATCCAAGGACTTCCCTGTCCCTCACCTCCCTGGGCCGCGACCTCTCCTCTCTCCTCTGCTCCTCCTGTAAGACTAGCGGATCGCACATAAATAAATCTTTAGATGATTTTGCTCCCTCGGCACACACAGATCCAAAAACCAGCACCCAGTGGCGTGATAGCTACCCCCAGCCCCGCCTCCCTATTTCCCACATGCTCTCCACCTCTCCTCCCTACTGCCCCCCCTCATCCTCCCTTTCCTCCACCTCCTCATCGTTATTTTTGACCTCCACCTTGCCTCACAGTGGTGCCCTCGCCGCCCAGATGCCCCTCAACAAGGCGTCCCAGCAACAGCAGAAGCTTCAGGACGAGTATCATGCAATAAAACAAGAGCCAGCGGATGATTTCCTGCCCTGTAAGGGGGAACCGTTTCAACTCAACAACCAGCAGAGGGAGCTGTTTCATCTGGGCCAGCCGCTCCACAGGGGGCAGAGCCACCCTGGTCAGGACAGCACCCAGTCCCCTCTTCATTCCCCGGGGCTGTCTGCACCAGGAGAGGACACCGCAGGCAGCCAACAGGGCCAGCCGTGCCGCTGGATCGACTGCAGTGCCACGTACGGCCATCAGGAGGAGCTGGTCAGGCACATCGAGAAGGTGCACATCGACCAGCGCAAAGGGGAGGTGTTTGCCTGCTTCTGGGCCGGCTGCGTGCGCCGCCACAAGCCCTTCAACGCCCGCTACAAGCTGCTCATCCATATGAGGGTCCATTCGGGGGAAAAGCCCAATAAATGCATGGTGAGTCACTCCCACGTTATCTGGATTGAACATTACCCTTTTGACCTTTATTTATCCAAGGAAGATTGACTGAGCATGCACAATTTTTTCAGCAATGCTCCATTTCACAGTCACACAGTTAAACACATTCGCACCTGGGAGCTTCCCCAGTGCTGTTGACCATCTAAGCAGCTCCACTGGAGAGGCTCAGCTCAAGGAAAAATTCACCTTAAAAGGCTTTGACACTGTTAAAAAAAAAAAAAAGCTGGTATTGCTGATGCACTTTGCAATTCTGGAACCATCATAATGTTTGGTGGTGCATTTTTCTTATTTCTGTGGATAGCTGGATAAAAGCAGACAATATGATGAGATTTCCAGTGCAGCTACAATAGGATTTAATAGCAAAAATAATGTCATCAGGTTCAAAACAAAGCCTTCTTTCTCAAGCCATCGTTTTGCATTGATGTTCAACAATTATGCCAGGAAAAATCCATCACAGAAAGAAGAAATATTTTATGCATCAACAGGAGCCTCAGTAGACCAGAATGCCATGCAGCCGCAAGACAGAAGGAGCGTGAATCTCGCTTTTTCTCAGCTGGAAAAAACCCTCGCTCGTTGCTCTTTCCACCTGTAAATATAAGCCACAGGTAAAAGCAACAAGTTCTCGCCTGCTCTGCGGGGGCCGTCAAAAGGAATTCTGGGAAACGTAGGACACCACTCACTGAAGTGAAGTAGACAGGCAGGTTTAGGGGAAGCAGGGATACTGAAATGGTGAAATACAGCATTTCATCGCGAAAGAATCTGTGGAATGCAGCGAACCACTCAGATTGATGATATATAACAGTGTGAGACTATCAGAGGGGGGGATTTTTACTTTAAGTGCCTCATTCGAGGGCAGCTCGCCAGTAACTGAGGGAGGGGAGCGTGTTTTTCAGTCCAGTCTCCCACAATTTATCCAGCCATGTAGGAATCAAACTGGCAACCTTGGCAAACGGCACCACCCAAACATTTCCTGTCGCTGTGTTTCTAAAGACTTACCTAATCTTTCCCACCTCTATTTTCCCCTCAGTATGTGCAGGGACCATTTTGAGGGTCAAATGTGTTTGAGCAGCATTTGTATGCATAAGTCGTCACACGTTTCAGACAGTGCAGTCAGCGATGAAGAGACGGTGTCTGAGAGAGTGGGATGATCAAATGGTTTCCTCTCCTGATGACAGGTTTCCCTTACTCATGTATGCCAAAGGAGGAAAAGTGGCCATGTGCTCTGTCGAATGAATGGAGGATGTGTCTGTTGCTTTGAGCATCCAAGCACCCAATAAATATCTTCTGACAAATACCTTAACTTAGATAAACATCAAAATAACTCCAATAATCTTTATAGTTATTTAATTTTATTGAAAAGTTCTATACCCATTGCTCCAGCTCTCTATATCCATGATTAGGAACAAGCCAGTATGAAAAATGGATGCATGGATTTTAATTAATTGCTTGAATAAAAAGTTTTAGTTATTAATCATCACAAAATAAGAGTTGGTAGCTGGTATTTAATTATGTAAAAGCCGAGTTTTACTGCAGTGATATTTTATGACTTATTCAAGACAAGGTCCATCTGTCAGCATACATCTGACCATAAATCATCCATTTAAAGCCTAAAAAAGACAGATTTAAAAAAAAAAAAAAATTGCAAAGACCCTGACTCTGTATGTAACTAAGGTATGAAAACAAGATATTTTCTTCATACTCAAACCTGCTCACCATATGTGGGGAGGATGCATGCACTAGTGATATTAGGCATGTGTCCATATATCAAAGTGTTTTTAACATGGTCCTACATGCCAAATATGGAAATCCCCCATATGTGCATATATTGCATTTCTATGTCAGCTGAAGCAAGAATAAGAACAAAGGTATCTGAGGTCAAGACCAAGAGCAGAACAGCTGACCCTGAGGAATGCACAGTGAACAGAGCAAAAAAAAAAAACAAAAAAAAAACATCCTGTACAAGCTGTTTGACCACCTCATGTCTGTTCAACTTTTTCAAAATCCCTGGACCTTTGATAGGACTTTTGAAACATATAGAGGGTACCTTTCAAAAGGAAAGAAAGAAGTAAAGAAAGACAGAAAGAATGAAAGTATATTATTTGGAGAAATCCAAAGATGTCCACACTGAAGACAAGATGAAGGCAAATCGGGTCCCCAACGAGAGCGAGGCCATGAGGTTTGTGCATTAAGAATCGCAGCGCTGGCCTTTGGGCCCCAGCACAGCATCACACTCCATCACTTCTGTCATGAGTCATTTTCTGAAACACAACCTGGGCGATTCCCGAGGGCCGAACACGGCGTCTGTCCCATGATGACCTCGTGTTCGGTGCCAAATCCCTCCCTGGGCCTGACCAGCGGCTGTGAGTAACTCTGTGTAATCCCCCGGCGACTCTGCCGCTGTCATCACACCGCGCCTCTGATTAGTAACTCATTCAGAAATTCAAACTCAGCGACACACTTCCTATTAAATTGAATTAGTTCATTAAAATGACCTAATCTGTTGCCAGCTTGTAAATACATTACCGAGGAGTGTTGCTTGCTAACAGATTAATGAGATTAAATAAAGTGCGGAAACCATCACCTCAGAAAAAAAAAAGAGCTGTTAGTCACGCTTCAAATGCGTGAATAACATCATGATGTGGAAGAAGTCATTTCATTTTCATAAACCACCCGGGCCAAAACATGAAAATTAAGTCATTCCTGGTGCAGCAATGGAAAATTAATATTTCTTATGAATGTAGCTAGTGTTTGTTAATGAATTCAGGCTTATTGACCAGCTCATAACGTCAGCGTCAGATTTGACAGAGTATTATTATTATTCAGGCCGCAAACAGGAGTTCCCAAGGCTTTTTTCCCATTTATCATGGAAGAATCATCCATGCATGTCTTCCAGTGCTGGATCGACATTTTTGGATATTGCGGATTGTTTTTTTTTTTGTTTTTTTTTATATGGAGATGACAGATGGGGCCCACAGCAGAAATCAGAGCAGAGAATTTGTATACTAAAACCCATCTAAATCTAACATGGCAAACATTACCAATTATAATAATCTGAACGAATAGCTCGGTACTTACTAGGTAAACCTAAACCTGCAAGAAAGATCCGCATGATTTTGAAATGTCAGAGAAATAAAGAGTGAGGAATAGTGCAAAGTATGTTGGACGTTGTTCAAATCCATACTTGTATCATCCCTGTGGTATGTAAAAATAAAGGAAAGAACATTCTCTGGTATGAAAACTGAATATTTTGGTAACGGGGGCTTGTTGGGAATGGCATACATGCAAGCATTCTGGGGAAATAAAGTACATAAACTATTACATCTGAGAGCTTAGATAAAGCTGGGCTTAATTTTCTAGTCCGCAAAAGACACGGGAAATGTGTTTCTTCTTAGGAGGCATATATAATCGTATGGATATAGTTTCATTTGTTTTATTTTTTCATAGCCTTTTAACTGCAGTAGCCATGGGGTAAATTGTAACGGGCGAGATTGGATGCATGTGCAGACTCTCGCTGTTCCAACACTTCCTTTCAAACAAGCCAAACGTCAGTAGGCCTACCTGGTGCTCAGTCGACACGAAGCCACTAAATGTTTCAGCTGAAATGTCTGTGGGATTATTTGATTCCTCTGATATGCGATGTGTTATATCCCCAATTTCCCGGGGCATATCTTCATATCAGCGTGTGTGTGTGTGTGTTTGGGCACCTGTAGGTATGTATTTGCATATGACTGATGTTGATGTAAACAGATCAGCTAAATCAGCACCGCAGTTCTCCATTTTTAAACCGTCAGTCTTGACTTCTGTTTTTTTTTTTTTTTTTTTTTTTGTTGTGCACAGGCACGTTTAGGCTTGTACGAATTAAAACACCACAATGCAGAGTGCTTTATGTTAATGCTTGTTAAACTAAATGAGCTGGGTGACATTTATTGACTCATTAGTGAGACCAAATAAAAACCTGGAATGAACACCGGGTAGAAAAACAGTCTCTATTTCCCCGTGGGCTGCTTTGAATAGGATTAAATACATTATATTGTAGGTGTACACCATGAGAATCAAGTCAAGTGTTAAGCAGCCAAGTATCAAGACGTCTAATATTTGAGGAGTAATTTCCAAAATATTATAAACTCATTGTAAAAACTGAATCTTAAAAAATCTCTAACATATGGGGAATGGCATGTGGGAAAAGTGTTATAATTTTTGTAATACATAGGTCTACCATCACTGGCCTGTTGGGCCTGTATCAGTCACTTTATGAGAGTAGGTGTCATGCTTTTTTTAAACTATGGATTATCAAGCAGAAATCAACTAAAGACCACATTTTGGAGCAACACATTTGCTAATAATTCTCAGTGTTTGTTCTGATCAACCTGAAATGCCAGATGTGTTGTTTTACGGTATCGGAAGAGTCCAGAGTCAGCTGACTTTCACATTCTCTAAACTTTCCTGCACTCACAAACTCCCCCGGTTTGGTCGTTCAGACGGGTCAAAACACACATCTGCTGACAAACTTTGACTCAGGATCTATTATGAACTCATTAATTTAAAATCGGTGACATTTGAGATGGTGAACTGTCTGCGACTAAGCGTCTCACATTTCTGTGAAGTTACAGCTCTGTAAATCCTCGGTATGGCATGCAGTGTGTAGCACAGCTGCCTGTGAGGCATCAGGCGAGGTGCCTGCCTGCTGAGTGTGTGATATTTGCTTCTCGTCTGGCTCCGGTCCAAAAGAAACGCTTTTACCAGAACCTACCACAGATTCTCGCACACTTAACTTTCTCTGTGTGTGTTTGTGTGCCGGTGGATGTGTGTGTGTGTAAAAGCATTTAAATTATATGTCCAAACTTCCATTCGTATGTGTATGTGTGTATACATAGTCCCTAAATGTTATTTATCCAATTTGAGGGAAAAATATGATGTTAAAATTCAATCTATTCAAGTGACATAAATCTGTCAGCCAACAACTAATATGTGCAATAAGTAATGACCCTATTGGTGGTCAATGCCTATAACTCAGCAACAGGCACACACACACACACACACACACACACACACACACACACAGGATGTCCTGGCTTTAAATCTGGCTCAGGACATTCCTCAATCATTCCTGTTTCTGTTTACTTCTGATGCATCATTTAAAGTTGCCAACAAAGATCTTTGGGTCTTTCCTTAAATCTAACCTCTGGCATTTTGAATATTACAGCTTTGCATGAAAAAGTTATCCATTAAAAAGTGTTTTAATTTTGTGCTGTCACTCATTCTGTCAGAGCCGTTGCCGTTATTTTCAAGTGCACGTCTCATGTGGATGTGAAGCTCATTATACCTCTTTTGTCAGTTCGAGGGTTGCTCCAAGGCGTTCTCACGGCTGGAGAACCTAAAGATCCACCTGAGGAGCCACACGGGAGAGAAACCATACATCTGCCAGCACCCCGGCTGCCTCAAGGCCTTCAGCAACTCCAGCGATCGGGCCAAACACCAGCGCACCCACCTGGACACGGTCAGTGGGCAGCAAACATACAAAGTCCATGCCACACTCCACCTGACTGACTGAGTGGACTAAACACATACGAAACAATCCTGAAACTAACCTGTGCTTTGTGGAGACTTTTGTACCCAAGATTATAAAATTGGGGGTACAAAGGAGGGCTCTCTCCCTTCCACTTCACCCCCTTACCTCTTCAACCTCATTCAAAGTGTCTCTGAAACGTCACATGCTTCAGATGAACATCGAAATTTCAGATCGGCTGAGTGAGTGCCTCTGTTGCTGCAATCAGCACTGCAAAGACACACGGAAAACGTTCACTCAAAGCTGTTGTTTACCTTTGTCACTGAACGTCTGCAGCTTCATCACATTTTCAAAACGGTGGTCAGAGACAAAATAATAATATAATAAGAATCCAACAGGAGCCTTGTGAGAGTGAAATGTATCCCTCATTTCCATGAAAAAAAGAAAACTCTTTTTTTTTTTACTTAACTTTTGTACAAGCAGCCTAACATGAACCCGGAAACAGGATTGTCTCTGTGTTTATGTTCACGATATTAAATTGACATCCTGGACGTGCATACACAGCACGCTGGCCGGGAAGACCCGCCCCTACTCTGCCTCTGATTAACCTCACTGACCTTAACCCTTCACTTAACCAGCCTGACCAACGAAGGCAACAAGTCGTAGCCAATCAGTGGTGGGAAGGGCAGGTATACACGTCCAGTATGTCAATATAGTCTCTCCTGTGTGTTTACAAATGGAGCTGTCAGCACCCTCTAGTGGTCAGAAAAATACTCTAGTGCAGCTTTAAGTTACACAGCATTATCATGATATCTTATATATATTTTACACACACCATCTGTGTTTAAATACTTAGAATTCAACATTATTGCACAAGAGTTATTTGTCTATTATGTGTGTTAGATGATATAAAGGGTATGTTAAAGTGAACAGTGCGCGTGCAGGCACTCACTCACACACACACACACACACACACACACACACACACACACACACATGCACATGTGCACACATTAAATCCCTTTACTTGGAAGTGCCACTCTCCTCTACTCCCCTCTCTCTATTTTCTCCCATTAATAATTACATGATATACAGCCTAAGCATTCCTTGTGCAAATACATACGTACTGCAGATTTATTCTATAAACCACAGATATTTCAACTCAGACTGACAAGTGATGAGGATTAAGTGGTAATCCTGCAAATCAGATCTCCTATTACAAGGATAAGATGGAGCTGTGCATTGCGCGCGCCGCTGGTATTACAAGAGGAAAAAGTAATTTTCCCCTTTTTGTGGTTTCGCACTGGCTAATAAAGGTTTTGCAGTTGCGTCACGAATCTCAGCCAAAAATCAGCCGCGTCTGGCACCGTCACGGAGGTCCAGGGGAGAACTGGCTGCACACAAATAACGTCTGGACATATATATCAGCCAGGCTGGAAGAGGAGAGATATCTACAAAACATGTTGTGATGTGGCTGGTGGTCACTTCAGAAATGTTAACAGTGCAAGTCAGCCGTAGTGAATAGTGTGCCGAGGGAGATTTGTTTCCAAATTAATTTCACTGTGACACACAAAGCTATTGATTGTAGCATCTACTTCAAAACATTGTGGGTTATTTGTCAAGAAAAGTCAGCTGAGGTCACCTGAACAGCTGTTTTTTAGAGTCGTTTCTGCAGACTGACTTAGCAAAGACACAAATGTTAACCCAACCGTGTGGGAAACCGATGCTATTGTCCCAGCATTTTGTACATAACGTATTCTTCCAGCACGCCACTGCATTTTACACATGCTGATTTAAACAATGCAATTTTCAAAACGTTCCAAAATAAGGCTCTGCAAATGCCTTTTGAGGAGGGAAATGCATGCAACATGTTTATTAGCTCTCGAGCACACAAACAATATTTGAATGGGGAGACATTGTGAATGTAAATAAAACCATGTGTGTTTACAAAGAAGGGAGCCGTTAAGGTTAATATAAGACTATACTACACTATAGACAGTAGCTTCTACAGTGTTAGCTGGTGTGCTCAGGGACAATAAGAGATGCTAAGAGGCTTATTATCCAAACACAAAATTGCTCAGATGTATCTGTGGTGAATCATGAGGTCCAACCCTCGGTCCCAGGCCCTATTTCCCATCAGTGCCATTTTTTTCTAACTGTAAACAGACCCATGTATGTTCAATTCTGTCTTCCCTCAACATAAAAAGATGAATAATCCCCATACCTCTTTTGTATGACAAATTAAAAATCAGACAGTACATTTTCAGTAAATAATGCCGCCAAAGATACTCCTATTTTTTTTTTTTTTGCAAAGTTTGCATTAGTGCTGACATGAACAATATAAAATGCATACAGAATATAACACAGAAAATTATCGATATGTTCCCATAACATGAAAAGAAGCATGACATATCAACAAAAATGCATAATCTGATGCATGCATGTTAAAGAACAGAAATAGTGTTTGAAAATGGTGTATGAAAAAAAATCAGTTTGAGGGAATTTGATGAATTAAGATAGATTTGCTCCAAAGAATCCCAGGTGATCAGCTCCTGTCTGTTGAATTCTGTCAGCATGTCTTAGTTTAATTTAACACTTTGGTCACAACATTTTGAGTTCTACCATCAAATGGGAAACTTTGTTAAATCTCTGTGGATTTATGTTTTTCACCGTTTTCATAATTCCGAACCACACGGGCCTAACTGCATGCTGACACGTGCGTAATAAATTTCTGTTTAGGAAAACTCAAGGCTACAATATTGCGAATGGATTAACCCGCTTCAAATGCAATCAATCTGGAATTTGTGTAAGAAGTGAACAGTACGTATAGCGCTGCGTGTGGAAGCAGGCAGGTACTCGTCAGTCCTGGGGGGCTGTGGGCACGCTGCCCAGAGAATGTTTTTTCCCCCACAAACAACCCCACAAGATGAAAATAATACCCAATTTTGCAAGAAAACGACATCACAGAAGCGCTTGTTCTGCCGCCAGATCCATTTTAGAGTAGTTGCATATGCTGAATCCACTCAAAAATATTCCTGATTTTCACCCTACCTATGCCATAAAATCAAGACAGGTCATTGTGTTTAATTGCTATGTTTCTGTACGACGCTTGTACATAAATATAATTGCCACAGAATTCAAAATACTTAAGAGAATGCATACTCACATGCTCGTTGCACTGTTGTCCTTTCATAAAGCTGTAACTCACTCCACCTGGTTAAACACAGAATAATTAAAACAGGGAAAACCTGTATTGCTTGGCAGCAGATCCAAAGACATGAGTGCATTTGCTCAGCCGCACTGATATCTGCTCAAAAACGATGATATCATTGCAGTAGATCCTGAAAACTGAGATGTTGAAAGTCCCTCTGAATTTCGGGAACAAGAGAACAGCTTCCACGCAGAATGTTGGAAAAAAAATAATTCCTGATGTTTATTATTATATATGTCATTTTGAATATGTCAGCTGCAACCAACGTTTGCCCTCTGTAAATATAATTTTTTTCCATGCTATTAATGGATGGGAAATAGGAAATCATCTAAAACACACACAAAAAAGCTTCTCTTGATGCCCATGTTTGATTTTTTTTATTATTATAATTTAAAAACCTTTGCTACAGGGTATATTGTAACTGCAAAGGAATTAATCGCCCAAATAAATGCTCTATCATATTAGGATAAAAAATTGTAAGCAGTAAGCAGCAATTAAATCAGCTGCCTTTTATACACACTTAATTCTTTTTCTCTCTTCCTTTTCCTGAAGCCTGCAGATTAAAGGTAGTGTACACAATTCTCAGCCGAGGAGCACATTATCCAAAATGTTTACAAAAACTACATACCCTTCCTTTCTCTGTTAGTTCACTTGTCACGCCAAGCAGCCGCGTCTTAAATATTTATCCTTCATAAGACTGCTGTATACAGCGTTACACCTGTAAGCCATCTGGTCGTGACTCAGAATCAACTGGACTTATATTTGTGTTATTGGTAAACACAATTATATTCAATCTTATCTGACCCCGTGTCCAGTGTTACTGTGTAATCCTGGCGCTTAACGTTGTGATGTACACACTGAGCCCTGATTTCCACTAAACCCTTTTCCTTCTCCTCTCAAAAAAAAAAAAAAAGCCCAAATCCTTCTCTGATGCTCAGGAAGCATTTTCCCACGGCAAAACAGACCACAACTCTGAGTGAAATACAAACAAGAAACATGTTTCACATCCCAGATATCGATGGGGAACACCTGAGGGTGAATTCATACATGAGAAGTGAAGCTTTGCAACCAGCAGATACAGCATATATGTAAAATGTTTTTATTTTTTTAAACTATGAAGCAAAAATCAATGTTTAAGATGTTAATATTCAAAAACTACAACCAAATGGGCTCAGTCACACCCAGGCCTTTGCGACAGAGTGAGATTTCATTGGTCAAAGCTCTGAAAAGTGACAGCAGGATGTATATTTCAGTCATAAACGACGGCGCAATTTTCTTCCCCAATCAGAGGAGTGTGTGGCGTAAAAATCACGTTTTGCTCTCCACGCCTCCGTGTGTGTGTGTGAGAGAGCCACAGCCGAACGCAACAAGCTCACGCCTGTCGCTCGGGCCTTGTGGAAAGCCGTTCCAGGAAATTTAGGTAATCGCTCAGGGAAGCAGAATAAGACGAGGCAGGTTGAGAGGAACAAAAAAAAAAAAAGTAAATTGCAACATTTCATATTGCAAAGTAAGAGCTGGAATGCAGTGAACATCACACGCCGATGATATAAGAGTGTGAGTGTATCTGCGGATGGAATTTTCCTTGCAGTGTTACTTCCAGTCCTTAAAAAAAGTCCCATGATTTGTTTTCATTTCGTAAGAGTAGGTGTCATGTTTTTGGATGTCTCATTTTGGAACATAAACACACACACACACACACACACGCACATATGAAGACACACACACTTCAAAGTACAGTGTTCTGCCCTGCATGCCTGTGTTCTCTCTCTCTCTCTCTCTCTCTCTCTCTTCATCTGCTCGTTCTTCCTCACCTCCTCCTGTTGTGGTCGTTCACAGAAGCCGTACGCCTGTCAGATCCCGGGATGCACGAAGCGCTACACGGACCCCAGCTCGCTGCGCAAGCACGTCAAGGCCCACTCGGCCAAGGGGCTGCAGGAGCGGGACATGAAGGTACCAAACGCACCCCCATGGTCACTGTTTGGACTTTTAGCTCGGGCTCGTATCCCCAAAAACAAGCAGCAGGGTCTCTCTTAGATTAGATTAGATTAGATTAGATTAGATTAGATTAGATCAAACTGGATCAGATTAGATTAGACTGAATCAGATCAGATCAGGTCAGATTAGATTAGATTAGATTAGATTAGATTAGATCAGATCAGATCAGATCAGATCAGATCAGATCAGATCAGATTAGATTAGATTAGATTGGACCAGATCAGATTAGATTAGATCTGATTAGATTTGATCAAAGTAGGTTAGATTAGATTAGATTAGATTAGATTAGATTAGATTAGATTAGATTCGATTCGATTAGATTCGATTCGATTCGATTAAACTAGATTAAACTAGATTAAACTAGATGACGTATATTAGGTTAGATTAGATAGCATTAGATCAGACTAGATTAGATTAGATCAGGTTATATTATATTATATTATATTATATTAGACTTGAATTATCCCTGCTGCAAGTAGTAATATGATAATTCAAAGAAGGAGAGGATATAAATAAGAGATTAACAAGGGGGTTATTTAGACTGGGATTAGACCAATATGTCATAGTGATAATATATTGGGAAGATTATTTTCATTTTGATTATTGATAATGATACATTATTACATTACATTTTGTCTTCCCCCCTGATCCGAAACCACAGCAAAACAGTCCGTCAAATCTGTAATGACGTTTTATTTTCTTTGAATGCAGCCTGTTTATTTAACTGTTAAGTAATGTTATTTGGGAATTGGTTCTTTGTTTAAAGGCAGCGAAGCACTCTAGAGTTTCCCCTGCACTGGAAAAGTTAGGATTCATAATTTCATTAGTTTTAGTTGCAGTGGAGAATTTCCCTGTCCCACGGTGGTCTGAATGCTGTGTCAGAGGCTTTTCAACCGTGAAAAGAATACAATTCAAAGAGGGAAAAAACTAGACGCTTGAAGTTTTATTTGGCATGAAAATTGTGAACTTTAAAGATATTGAATATCAGCCTCTGTGCAGAAATATCCCCAGTGTAGCAATGAAACTGTGTAAAAAAAAAAAAAAAATTAAAAAATAGCATTGTCATTGTGGACAAAATACCAGCAGAACGCACCAATAGATAAGAAACTCTGAGCTTTGTGCATTAAGAAAAACATGGAAAATTCTATATAACATGAAAGCATGAGAAAAGATAATAGTTGTAGGATTAGAGCATAAATAAGAGATGTGCAAACATGTGCTCATAAGACAGTCATGCTAATAAGAGCTGAGATAGATTTGTTTTTTTTCTATTGTCGTACAAATGTAGAAGGAAGTGACAGGAGCCTGGATGTGATTTGGGGGTTATGACTTTTTCTTAAACTCCATCAGAGCAATTAGAAGTGAAGCGTCTTTTTCACCCGCCCGGCCTTTCCATGACTCTCCATTCAGAAGCCCACCTCTCTTACCTCTTATTTATCTAAGCAAAATCCGTGTTTTCATTTGTTTTTGCCTGTGTGTTTTAGCGCACAAAAAAAAAAAAAAAAAAAAAAAAAAAGGACTCAGAATTGCAATGTTGTTAATGAGAGAGGAGCGCGGGGAGAGTGACAGCAGGAGAGAGAATTCCTGGAGGGACAAAACTCAGGTTTAATGAAGAGCGGGAGCGAGAGAGTGAGGGAGAGGAGGAGGAGATGAAGGGGGAGTTTGTGTGCAGAGGAGTAGAGAGAGAGAGAGAGAGAGAGAGTGTTTATGATTCAGTAGGATGAAATACAACACAACAAAGTATCACACACACACACACACACACACACACACTCCCTGGAAGTCAGAATAGGGAGCCTATTGTTCACTGTTATCTGGGTCTTGTTTGTTTTCTATGGACCATAAGTGACACTGGGCCTCTGTGTGTATTCCCATGCCTTGTTTGCTTTAAACTGAACCACGTGTGCCTGTTAGTTGTGACATGGCTAACACACCCTGGACCGGAGTAATCCCTGCGGGCCTGGATGGGACTTTGAAACAACAAGCATAAATTCAGCTCCTCACAGTTTTGATTTTCTTCAGACTGACAGCTATTGAAGACCACATCTTCATAAACACTGGTTTGGTTTGGGTTAGCGTTTTTTTTTTTTTTTTTTTTTTTTTGTCTTTAAAGCTGATTATTCGTACCGTTTTTTTGTGGTTCTTGGGTGTCCTTCGCCGGTTTCTTTCAAGTCGCGGAGCTGTTGATGAATTGTTGTGGAAACTCCTGTGGGATGCTCTGTTAACACCGGATAATGAAGTAAATTGTTCTGCCCAAACATTGTTAGAACATTTTGGAATAATCCTGTCAAACAAGCTTTCTGGATTTTGTACCTCATGAAGCTGAATCACAAAGCAAAATAAGAGCCAGGCATCTGGTACAAGCTTTTTGTTTTTTTCTTTTCTTTTTTTTTTTTTTAACAAACAGGAGAAAACTCTCTTGAAGAAAATTTGCTGCATCTTCAACTGATCTATGCAATCAAAAGAAAATAAGGGAATCTTTTCAAAATGGGAGTTGCATTTTCCCAACTGCAAAATATGCTGTGTTGGACATCTAGGCTGCAGCTTTTTACACTCATCTTTACACACAGGCAGGCATCCTCACATGCTCACACACGTGCACGCAACACTAAACGTACCATTTTACTCTTGATAAGCCGTTTTCTCTCGACTGCATCTATGTAAGTATGTGTTTATTGTGTGTTTGACAGGTTCAAGTGCACTCGATGCTGGAATCTGACATGTTGACTGACTGCCTGGCGAGGCAGCATCTCCACAGCTCGGCCGCCTCCCACCGAGGAAACGGCTCGCCTGTGCCGGGCTTAGACGACTTTACAGGTATGCGCGGGCGAAAACGGTAGCAAATGCGGTGGAAATCTGCATTTAGCCTCCCAACGCCTCTCTGGAAACGAATAAAAACCGAGCCGGGGTAATAGACCAAACACCTGGGCTGTTAAGCTGTCTCTTTCATTTTCTCCCATGGCCTCATTTGCTCCTTTCCTCTCCCTCCTCTCCCATTCCTTCGATGATAGCTCATCATGCCAGTGTTTACCTTGTCCAATTACCGGGCACTGACTGCGGGCAAGTTGGCCCTCTCCCCGCCTGTCCTTCAGCTTCTCCAAACCGGTTTCCCAGCCAACCTCTTTTTCTTTCTTTTTCAATGGCTGAACGGGGATCAAGAAACTGTCAGGTACACTGAGGCTCAGTTGGCAAAGAAGGAGAGAGAGTGTCCAGGAGAGCTGTCCATGTCTATTACTTCAGACTACTTGCAGTTTTACCCAGAAGACTTTGAGGGAAAAGCCTCAAATGGCACACTACAAGCTATGTTTATTCAGGGTGAAACAAGCGTGTCAGTGTTTAATTCTGAAAATGCCCCAGGAGGACTGTGTTCTTATCAGCGGTGGCCAAACCTATACCTTAAAACGTATGGAATGGCCATTATGTATGTATGTATGTATGTGTTTCTGTATGCATCTGCCTGTGTGTGTGTGTGTGTGTGACTGGTGGCATATGGTATCATCATCAGCTGACCTGAAACTCAGTGCGAGCCGAGTGTTGAAAGCTCCCTTGATGGTACCCAGGTTTGTATTACGGCTTCAGTGTATCATGTTCTCCTTGGTTTCAGGCGTTTACTGCAACACCGGCAGCGTCCACAACAGGGCGAGCTCGGAGTTTCTCCCGCCGTCCGCCGACTCTTGCCCCAGGTACCCGGGCTTAGAGGGAAACTTCAGCGCCAGCAGCCCGATGTCTTCACTGACAAGGCCAGGCGGCATGGGACAGGGGTGAGTGACGCTCACAGAGTCCAGCGCAAGTGGAGGAAATGCATCCCAAAAAAGTCTTTTATTGGTCCAAAGCTGAGTGAGCATGCCTTAATTGTCTTTTTCAGCACCACCCTTATTTTACAGTAGCCCTCCTCTGCAGCTCCATTAGAGCAATCTGAAGTGAAGCGTCTTTTTCAAGGGCACATCGGCAATAGTTGTTGCAGGAGACGAGAGGTTTTCCTGCTCTTTTCACCCTCCCAAAATTTCCATTCCAGGGATGTGGCTCTCTTTTCAGTAGCCTGCCTCTCTAACCTCTTATTTATCTAAGTGAAATCTGTATTTTATTTTGTTTACCTGTATCCTTTAGAGCACTTCATTCAAGGAAAAATCCACCCTACAACAGATTAACACTGTTTAAAACCAGGGATTAGTGGCTCACGCTGCATTTCTGGTGCCATTCTATTGTGTCAGGGTGTCATTTCTCTATGCAGTGCACATAGAGGGCAGCTGCAGCTACAATGGAGCTTAATAGGAGAAAGAAGTGAGCTCACCCACTCCTGTGCTGGATTTCTCCCAGTATGTTTGTTTAACATTGCGGCAAACGCCTTTCTGCTTTTATATTTAGGGCTTGACACTGAAACCTGAGAGTCACTTGATTTACTTTTGTCTATGGCCGTGGAATAAAAAAAAAAACAAAATGGTCCCAAAAGGCAACGTAAACCACCAGTATTTGTTTTTTTAAACAGCGTTAATGTGTTTTAGACTGGTCTTTTTTTTTTTTTCTGCACGCAACACACCATTTTACAGTATATGCCAAAACCCATTTTTGTGTATTTTTATGTGAAACCACTATTGCTTTTATTTCCTGTAAAACTGGGTATTTTTAGTGCTTATTTTATGTGATACCATAAATATTCCAACCATTAATACCATCACAGATTTATGAACAACAACCCACCACGCTCCCTCCAAAACCTGCAACTTTACAACTTTTGAAGTGGTATGAGTGGCAACATGATGTAATGGGGCATTTTTCTGCCTTGAAACAAAGTACCGTGGTTGCACCCTGGCGGCTGAAAATTATTCATGTGGAGTATTTGGACTATGTGATCGCTCCAAACTCCAAACTCCAAACAGCACTTTCCACTCTTGTGTCCTGTCCCAGCATCCAATTTCAACCTGGAATATGCTGAATTACAGAAGCAAGATACCATCAAAATGATGTTTCCTGTTGTCCTTCAGGATTTCACAGATCCTTTGCCTTACTTCTGTCTTGTTGGGAAAGTCCATACCCAGAAATAGGAACAGTGATATGTGCTTATGCATGCTTGAATACACCGCAGACATTATCACCAGAGATGGAGTTATGGCTTTGTGGTCTCTCTGATTGGGTAGTTGGAGGCCACAGAACTTATGTGTACTGTAAACTGAGACAAATTTTGTCTAGCCCAGGAAAGAAGTAAAAGTGAGACTAAAAAGATGCAGCTGAAGAGCTGCGGGGCTTTGGTTTCTGGACAATAAGGCATCAAATCATTGGTCACTGAAGGACTGCTTGTAATCTGTCACTGCAATGGCATAAACAATAAATGCAGCCTGTCCAGGATTAACAGAGGAGCCAATCTGACATTTATGAGGTTTAACAAATGATAATGTTTTGCATGAGTTTGTCCACTATTTCCTCTTGTTGTTTTCAAGTTTCGCCCTCAATCCTCACCACAGCTGTTGAGGTGAACAATCATTTTTCTATTAAGCATGCACATTAACTCATAAGTTACAACAAAGGGTGTAGTATTTAAAACGGCATTATATGGCTTTAAAAATCCTGTACAGTTAACTTGAATTGAGATAAATGCAAGAGGGCTTTATTTTAATAAAAATACACCCAAATTTATCAAAGCAGCAGTAGAGTTCAGTTTTAATATGAGTGATTTCAGCATGAGTGAGTGATAAGATCATGAAAATGAAAATGAAGCCTATTTCATGTTTAATTTGCCCAAAGCAGGTTGTGCCCCAAAATGCACCAGTTTTGAATCCTGTAAAGTCGCCAAGCATGACCTTTATAGTCCTTGAAGAGTCCTTGTGACTGAGGCAACCCTGTGTTTCTGTGTTTGTGATATAACTGTACTCGCCTTGATGCAGCATCCCTCGACCTCCGTCGCCTGAGACGCCAGAGCTTCCATGAAGTTATGCACAATCTGTCCATTGAGGTCTCTTTATAGCGACTGAGGATGTCAAAGAATCCCACTGGTGCCCGCAGTACACCACGGCCTGCCAAAGCCAATACCAGACAAGCACTTGTTTTTCCCCAAAATGACTTAGCGAGACGTTAAACACGTGAAAGTAAATTATCTTTGCTTCACGGCGCGGCCGGCATCAAGCTCTGACCTCATGGCCAGGCGCGTGTTTACCCTGGCCGAGGCGAGGCATTTCGACTCATTTTAATTATTTAATACTAGAGGGACTCAGAGGCCGGCGCTAAAGCCTGTCCATCAGCGTGTATTTGTGATGTGTAGTGTTTGTTTGTTTTGTGGTCAGGGGGAAGGAGGCCGGGATTGGCTTTTGGAGCTGAATATCCATCAGATACAGCGAGGCTAACTGGGATGGATCTCGCACAGAAAGGCTATTATACATTTGGAGGACGGAGAAGTAATGAAGTTTACTTTGCACAAGCTCAGAGTGACATGAGATCCAAATAGTCGCTTTAACTGAAATGTTTAACATCCCTGCACATTTTTGTGTTTATTGTGTTTCTCACATGGAATAAATGGAAAGCCTTTGAGCATCTGATGGATAGTTCCTTAGACTACACTGCAAAAAAAATCTCCATTTTAACAAGTCACATATTCGGTGTATAAATATTGTTTTTCTTAGATTATTTATTTGGCATTTCTGCTTTATTCAATAGTGACAGTAGAGACAGACAGGAAAGGCAGAGGAGAGAGAGGGGATGACATGCAGCGAGCGGCCCGGGCCAGATTCAAGCCTGGATCACTGCAGTGAGGACTTAGTTTTAATACGTGGTACATGCACCACCAGGTGAGCCACAGGGGTGCACCCTAAAAAAAATATCCTGTGTTTCTTAAAACAAGTGAAAACATCTGCCACTGTTTCCAAGGCAGTTTCACTTGTTTCAGGATTTTTTGGGGGAAACGTAGAAATATATTGAAACAAGGCAGAATAATGAGATCAGCCTTGTAGTATCAAGAAAATGATATTTGAAATTCCTGAAATGACTTGATTAGCATGGGAAACAAGTGGGATTATCTCATTTTCTCATATATCACCATTTTTTTCACCTTTTTAAACAAAATAAGATTTTAAATGACTTGTTAAAGTGGAGAGTTTTTGCAGTGTATACCAAATCCCCATCTGTACTGCATTCAGTTAAATGTATTCTGCGGGATCCAGTAAAACTATATCACACAAATACTCCAGTCTGAATACACACTGATCCCTGAATGTGGATGGCAGCTCTCATTACCCAAAACTGAAAATAGATGAGTTTTGCTCACAGCGGCTGGCACCCATGGTAAACCAACTCATCCCCTCCTCTGCTCCAGCCCAAGTGTGCTGCTTTTGAAAAGCAGCCACGGATTAAGTCTCGGTTGCTTACAATGTACATATAAACTGTGTGATGACAAAGTAAGATCTTAAATGCTGCATGACGGATTCTTCTCATTCCAGATATGAGGGGAGGCAGCTGGCTGTAGTTAGCTACACAGAGAGAGAAAGCGTCACAGTAAGAGAGAGTGAGTGATGAAGGGGTTTAGCTGTAAAAATATGACCAGTGTAACTGTTTCCTGAGGTTGTGCTGACAGCCTCTCCCTCAGGCCTGGGCGCTCTGGTAAACTCATGCATCTCAAAAGGTTGGGCACACCGACCGCAAAACGACAGATCGAACTAGCAGGCCACGCACGGCGAGGCTCAGACATCCCAGCTATGTTGTTGCAACGTTGCAAGAATGTAAGCGATGGAGCAGACGCGCTTGTTTATAGTTAAGGTCAGCGCCATACGAGCTAGATGAGGATTCTGGGGCCGTCGAGGGGAATCGGGAGAAGTGTTGAATTCTTGGGGCTCGCAGTCATCATGGCAAAGCTGCGCGCATTCATTTCAACAGCCGTAGTATATCAAAGCTCTCTTTGTTTACATAACCTTACACAAAGCCTGGTCTTTATTACCTTGGGAAACCATAGCCATCTGTAAGATATATCAGTTTGGGTTTCAAAAAGTCCTTCTGATTAATTTTGGCTTTTACTGTATCTCTCTTCTGAAAACAGAGACTGTTAAATTTAATGTAATGTCATTTGACATGGGAAATGGGTAATAAAGGGGACGGGGAAAGATAAATGATAGATATGTAAAGAAATCTCCAAACATTTCCCTTTTTTTATGGACGCTCAAAAGCGAATATAGAGGGCGCACAGGCCAGAAGCCATCAGTATCTCTGACAAGGCCTGACTTGTTTATGAAGCCCACTAAAACCCCCTTCAACAGAAAGCAAGGCCGCTCGGCCCTCTGGGGACCAATACGCTGCAGTACATCATCCAGCAGAGTTCTCAGGCTCACATGAAATGCTGAGAGCAAACTCTTTGAAAAGGGGGGGATGGGGGACTCAAATACCAATCTGGGGTTTTTTAAGCTGCATATCTCCTTGGAGAGAGATTCCATTGCCTTTTTTTTCCTCTTTTTTTGACTTGGCTCCACTGACTCATTCGTTTCCATGTTGAGTCAGAGTGCTGTTTGTGCACAGTCAGCACATTCTTGCAGCGTAGCGATGGATACAGCTCTCTGCAAAGCCCGCCTACATTAACCCCCCAAGACGGAGATATTTCCTCCCAACTTGAACCTTTTTGTTTGTCAGTTTATGTGTTTATACGCTTGTGCCTGATAACACTCGTGGACCCCGAGAGGAACAGCTGCTGCCACGGTGCCGGCTGATAGCTGTCTTAGGAAACTCGAAAACACTTGGACTGGGTTGCACCAACACGGTTTAATTTAATCTGAACTTTATGATGAAAAAACTACATTTAAAATCCACAAACACGGATTTAAAATTAAACAAACCGATATTGGTCATTACATTGAACCCATTTTAGAGTAATGATGTATACAAGTGAAACCAACATTATAGAAATTGATGAGCTACAGAGAATATTTTTGTTTAGTCTTTTGGTGCTAAATAAAAACAACATAATCCTCGGCTGCTCATGTGATTGTGTTATTTTGTAAGTGACTAATTGATCCCAACCTAGACAAAGTGGGACATTGTTGCTGTGCTTCATTGTGGTGTCAGCTTAAAAATTAGGTTGGCAAACTAAAGCTTTTTTTGCCAAAAGTTGTCATTTCTTGGCAGAGAAGCTCAAATGACTCTTCTTTTGAGAAAAATCATGCGGTCGAGTAAATGGAGCTTTTCGGCTCACTTTTGGAGGAGAGGAGAACAGACGGCATCATCGCGAGGGAAAGGGACGATGTGCGGCTTCAGCTGGCAGAAACCTTTAACAGATCAGCAGGAAAGGAGAGACGTATCCCAGCTCGAAGCCTGTTGGGAGAAAACGAAAAAAAAAAGGCATTATTATAAAAAGTCAGCTGGATTCAGCGTGACTTTTATCTTTCTGTGAGGAATTCTCATTTTCCTCCTTAACCATCTCAGCAGTCTGTCAACCTCGCTTACACTCAAATTAGATTTAACATAATTTGTCAATAAAGCATGATTTCATTCTGTTTAAAGGTTAATCCTTCATCACCTATGAAGAGATGAAGTTGTGCATTATTTCTTAATAACTCTGTCTCAACTAATACATATTCTATGTCGTAGAAAAGTAATTAAACTGGTCTGGGGTCGCATTTTCCACAGGGACAGACTGGCATCGTCATTCATGCCCACTGATGCCACTCCGATGAGCTCGGCAGACAGACTGGACGCCATCAGAGTGCACGGCCACCACAAAGCCTACAGCCACCAGGAACTACTCTCAGATCAACAAGGTGCGTACCGTCACTGATTCAGACATTTATTGAGCGTGTCAGTATCATTCAGTATTCATTCTCTTGCCGATTGGTTGGTTCATTCTTGTCTCTCTCTCCTCTCCTTTGCTCTCCTGCGCTCCTCTTCATCTTGCCAAGGCTGTCTGTATGCAGAAGGTAAAGCCATCCCACCAGCCAGCGATGGAGGCTTTGAACCAACCAGTTACTTCACAAACGCCTCTGCATCTCACTCCACAGGTCGGCCAGCCATACGTCAAATTAGACATTTGTCATTATCAACTTTATCATTCAGTTTCTGCCTTTATGAATCAGAGGACATCACTATCTGTGTAAAAGCAGCATGATTTGTTTTAATTTTGGGCTATCAATCATTTTTAAGAGTGGATGTCATTTTTAAAAAATGGCGTAATGCCCCTGGGTAATAAAATTCACTTGAAGATGCTTTTGGGAACATGTGCCTGAGAAGTTTTGCTCCAAAATTAGAGAGCCAAACTCCACTTTCAAAAATGTGACACCTACTATTATTCTGTGATTGATAAATACTAATCGACAGCCAGTCATAGAGGTTGACTAAACTTTTCCAGATTTGCTTTTCTACATATGCAAAACATTGATGATGAACTTGAGGTGTTGATTTCCTAACAGTGGGTGTACACTATTTTGGAGATGCAATGTTTATCATGATTTAAAAAAAAACTACCTATTAAATTAACTGTAAGTTATTGGCTGTCCAACAATGACCCTCTGTCTTGTGTCTCTGTTGCCAGGGTTTGACTTGTTGCAGGACCTCCAGGGCCAGGCCGGGGGCGGCTACTCCATCTCCCCTTGCCCAGACGACAGCTTCCTCTTCCAGGCGGGAAGCGTCGACCGCTGCCTCAGTCAGATCTATTCCATCTACCTGGACCCATGATGCAAAACCAGAAACAGAAACAGAAGCAGAATCACTTCATGCTAAATAGTGCAACAGCTGCACAAGGAATTTAATCTGGTTACCTGAAACAAGTCAGCACAGGATGAACACACACACACACACACACACACACACACACACAGGTACAGGATAAAATGTAGCATGATGTCACATACAGTGCAGACAAGACACACTGTATGGCAGTAGACTAAACATAAATACTGCAGCAGATTATGCATTCAAGGCCTGAGGAATTGCCCTAGAGTGGCAGGTTTAGTCGCAGGTGTTTAGTCACAGGTGTGCAGATTGAAGTTTAATGATATAAACAAAGATATCACATTTCTAGGAGGCAGAGCTGCTCTGGAGGCACAAATAATCTCATTGGCTGGTTTAAATCTCACTGGGCGGAGCCAAAACACCTCTATTTTTGGGGGGCACAAGATAGCGAGAGGCTCGAAAGGCCTTTGGTCAACATATAAATTAAAATAAACATTAATAGCAATGACTTTTGTATTCGTTCACTGTATTGCCCTTGGAAGGTCAGCAGACCAGCTAATTACTAAAAGCTAGAGACGCTGTGATTCTTTGGCTCCGCCCACTGACGTTTAACTCAACCTATGAGATCATCTCTGCCTCCTGCGTGGCCACTGCCACCAATAAAACTCCAGTTTTCAAAAGCAAAAAGGGAAATCTTATAATGTTTTGATCAGCAAGGTTACCTCGTATTCAACACTCCCCTCATTTAGAGGTCACAGGTTCGATCCCTGCAACAGTTTATCAACAGCTTTGTGATTACATGACCTATGGAAGTGTCCTTGAGCAAGGCATTAACATCCAAATGCTCACTTATTTGAAAATTCTTCTAGGTAAGAGTGTCTGCTCAATGCCTAAAATATACACAAAATATAGGTTTTTGGAGAGTGGCAGCGCTGCCCCCTGGTGTCTGGATGAGTTACCTGTCTGCACAGAGCGAGTGCCAGTGGTTCAGTGTGGATGATTCCTAAGACTAGTTAGTTGCCAAATAACTGTACTGAATTTTATTCTTTTATGCTTCCTCTGTGAGGGCTTAAGATCCCAATAAAGGGTTAACAAAGAAAATCCAATCAAGTTTTCTCAAATGTTGCAAGCAATAAAGACACCAATCAAGACAGTAATCAAACTCCTTTGTTATATTGCCTTTTTTTTGTTGCTTCTACACTGCATTTACATACGAGTTGTCTAGTCTCTATCAGTTATTCTTATTTTATTATGAGAGAGAAGGAGGTGTGCATTGTTTACAGTTAGTGCTCTGCACTCTTTTCTGTCTCAGCACCGAGACTTTAAGAAAATGACCAACCGGAAAATGTTTACACTGATTCTGTAGCAAGTGATTCAGAGATTTCTTATTATTGTCAATGTACAATGTACAGACTGTATGAGAATGGATGCATCTTTCTTTTATATCTAAATAAAAAAGTTTGTGTATCTTCTCGTTGTTGATTGTTTAGTGGTTGTTTCTTGGTTTACGGAGAAGAGGAAGGGTTTATAAAAGAGTAATACCTGGAATCTGTTGAGTGAATGAGCAGAGCTGGCTTGTCTCCTGTTCAAAGCTGCCATCTACTGGCCACTGAGAGAAACGACCGCAGGAGTACAGCTGAAGTCAATTATTTTGCCCCCGAAATGGTTCCAATTAACATAAACTGAAGGTCATTTCCTTTCCTAATCCTTAAGTAGGCACTGTGAATATGACAAGCTGTTGGTTAATGCACCTAATGGCACGAGCACACAAAGCTCTCCAGGCTACACTGAACACTATTGCAGTGAGGAAACTTCACTCTAATGGTCTTACAATATTCCTAAAGTGTCTTTCGGTGTGCCTGTTGTAGTCAGTAGTGAGTCTTCAATGGTACAACAATATTACAGTTATTATATTACGACAAATAACATTAAATATGAACATATTATGAATAAATGAAGTGTATTTTTTTTTTTTTTTTTGCAATAATTGTAATTAGCTATAGTATTCATATAGTATGCCATAGCAACCTATACTATACTGTAGGGATGATAGATAGATAGATAGATAGATAGATAGATAGATAGATAGATAGATAGGATGGTTAGACTGACATCATTAAAACCAAAATTTGCAAACGTATCAAAAAGTATCATAATGTCATATTGTAGTATACATGATATACAAGATAATATCTGTGCTGTATGTAATCATATTAAAAAAAAAAAAAAAAAAAAAAAAAAAGTCAAAAGTGTATGTACATGTACGGTGCTTGTGATGCCTTGTGATGACTGTTTTACCCACCCAGGCGATTTATTTACCACTACATCAGTGTGTGTGTGTGTGTGTGTGTGTGTGTGTGCAATGACAACCCTCAAAAACCGTTTCCAAGAGTTTGGCGCAGTCGCGACCCACCAGGGGGCGCTCTCCGCTCTCCGCTCTCCGACACGGAGCAGCAGGTGGCAGGTTGGTGACTGAGACGCTCCGTCAAAGTTTCACTGCGCGTTCGGATGCCACTTAACATCACCTATAATCAGAGGTATGCCCCATTTCCCCACCCCCTGCACACACACACACACACACACACACACACACACACACACACACACAAACACGGGAAGCTGAATTTCCACATTCCGCTCGGAGGGAGCGACACACCCACAGATGGGAGGTTAAAGCAGACAAGTTGATGTGATGCAGCGGAGACAGAGGCTGCTGCTGCTGCTGCTGCTGCTGCTGCTGCTGATGTGTGAAGCCTGAATGAAAACTTCAATGGACTTCTGAGACAGAGGAGAGCAGCAGGCTGCAGCCATGGCAATCAAAGGTAAGAGATACACACACATTTAAACAAGGCGTGGGGCTCTGGTGGCTTAGTGTAGCTTAAATATGTGTGTGCTGTAAGAAGGAATAGTATTTTTTTTTTTTTTTTTTTTTTTTGATGAAACCTAATATTTTTCACTTAATCTTGTCACAACTTGCACATTTTGTCTATTCTGCAGCTGGTGCATTTTAAACTCTTTGATCAGCTCCAGTGTGTGCTGCAGCACGTTGGGTCATGCAGGCTGTGTGTGTGTGTGTGTGTGTGTGTACTTGATCAGGTTTATGGTTTGGTTTAGTCCAGACTTGGCTCCCTCCTCATCAGACAATCCACTTGCTGAGTGATTGTGGCTCTGGGCGAGGGCTTGTGTTTTGCATGTACACACTCGGCAGATGAGACGCAGATTGGATAGGAGAACGGAGCGCCTGGCCGTTATGTCTGAGGAAGCTCTCCCAGAGAGGATGTAGCAACACGCATTGTTGTGGAGTGAGATCATCTATGGTCTCCAGAATTAAACCTTGCCCTTCTCTCGGTGTATACACACCCTAAGAGGAGACATTCCCCAGAAAGCCACTGTTTGGATAACACCATTTAACAGGCCGTTGCTACTCGGTGAAAAAGTCACACTGTGGGCTTTCACGCTCTTTGGTTGTCAGCCATGCATCATCCTTGGCCTTTGGTGTCCTCTCCTGTGTGCTTGTGTGTGTGTATGGGAGTGTGATTTCCAAACCCAAAGATAAACGAATTCGTCAGTATTTAGAGTTAATGCTTGCTTGACATTAAATCCAAAATCAAACTAAAGCAATGCAGTTTCTCCTGGTGTTTAATCTCATCACCTGTCAGACTCTGAAACGTGGCCACCAGTGAGTCTAACCTTTGGACTCTGCTGCCACTGCCATCAGACAAGGACGGCTATCTGGCTCTGAGAAATATCAGCTGGATTAAGTCATCTTAGCTGGTCAATGCATGAGATTGACAACACAAACAAAGCATTGCATAAGAACCTGCTGGGGAAAAAGAAAACCTACAACACCGAGATGAATAATTACCTGCATGCAGCAGCTCCAACAGCTGTGCTTATCAGGGCATTTTCTTTTTCCTTTTCACAGTGGCCCACCGACACAAAGCTTCGACTATATCGCCTGTTGATAGGCATCAGTTTGAACAAGAACTTTTCACAGAGCAGTGCAGGATGCAAATAATGCAGGGCTAAAAGGCACGCTACGCTGCTTACTATAAATAAATAGGGATTGTGCAAGGGTTCAGTTCACATGGAGGAGAGTCCAGGCCTGCAATGAACTTTGAATGTACACACACACACAGTCTCTGACACCTTATCTTAAAATTGATGGTGTGTGTGTGTGTTCTTTCTTGTTTATGTCTCATTTCTGTATTTGTGTCCTTTGTTCTTTTCTGTAAAGCACTTGTCAATTGTGCTTTATATGAATTTTTACTTGATATGCAATGCCTGAAAAAAAAAAATCTTTCCATTCCCCTATGCACAAACATGAAACTTATGTTGGAAATAATAATTTATATTAGATTTACAGTTCAGAATTAAAGGCCTATGACTAATCACTATGAAAGAATAAGTCCAATATAGAACCGTCTTGTTTACAAAGGACCTCATACTAACATTTGTGCTTACAGTTTTATGTTGAATTCAAACTGTCTCGTTTGACTACCCACTAACGAGCCTTTCACTGACATTAACGAAGTGACGAAAGTTAAACATTGCCATATTGTTCAGCAGGAAGTTATGACTTAACGCCTCACTTGTGCTGAAAGGTTTAATGTTACAGTTGATTCCACTGGCCCGCCTGCATGGCGATAAAATGATCTCAAGCTAGTTGCTAATTAAAATAGTCTTAAAAAATTATGTTTTTACCACCATGCAACTTTATGTTAATAAAACTTTGTGATAAAGAGGTAATCTATGAGATTCTGGTTTCTTTTTTGTTTTTATTTTGGCGATACAAAACACTGTAGTGTTTTTGCACAACGCATCCCAGAGATCACCTGTCAATCAAACAGTCCAGTAGTGTTGTCTTCTTCCTTAAAATTTCCTGTTGATGAGTTTCTGCAATGGGTGATATATTTTACTTAAGATAAACCATCTATTTCTTCTTCTGTTTATTCTAAACAAATTGTAGTCAAACAAACAAACAAAAAAAGCACATCACTTCCTGTGTGCCAGAGAATCTGTGCAGGGAAAGAGTTCGCAGAGTGTTTGTTACTATGGCGTCCATTAAGTCCAACTTAATGATGTAACCTAGATCGATAATCGCTGTTCGTCCTGCAGTGTTTATGATTTGTGGTCATGTTCTCAGTTCACTGCAGTGCTCTGCCTTCATCAGCCTAGGTAACATGAGGTGTCTTTGTGGATGATTGAGTCTAGATGATCACACACTCGCACACACACACACACACACACACACACACACACACACACACACACACACACACACACAGCTCTTGTCCCGTAGCCTCCAGCTGACAAAAGTGTTCCTGCTTAACCCCCAGTGGGACTGAATCGGCCCTGTTGTTGGGGAGTTAGCACATTCCTGCCCCTGAACTGCAGAGCAGCTTTCCAGCTCTATTGTGGAGGGTGAGGAAGTGTGATGTCACAACCAAACACACACACACACACACACACGCTCTCTCTCTTCCTGCCTGTGTCCAGTGTAAGTCATTATGAGGGACAGGCCATGTTTATGTCGACCACACATGCATGCATCCTCAGCCGGCGTCAGCACGCACATGGGAGTTTTAGGACAAATGACCAACAATTTGATTGCTTGCATCTCCTAAAAGGAAGGGGTTGCCAAAGGCCCTCAGTGACGTCACCAAATGGAAACAAATCACTGCCACGTATCTCCATTTGTTTTTGACCCAGAGACCCGAACGGGTAGATGTTTTGTTGTTGTTGACTGTGTATTGCATAATTGTATAACTATAAGCTGTATGTGGGGAGAAAATAGAGGTGAGAGTAAAACCTATGATGACCACTTTACTGAAAAAGGTGTGGCAAGACTATATGTAGCATAATTATATATCTTTTCCACATTTTTTTTTTCAAAGTAGCAGTAGACTGAAGCCTCGTGAAACACGCAAGGAATAAAAGAGGAGGAAGCTAATGTCATGAAGCCTGACTCTCATGCTGCACTTACTACCCAGCAGCCCTCTCATGTTCAAATCAGTGACACTGGCCAGACCTTTCAAAATCATGTACGGTCGTGAATAAAAAACATAATACGTTTTTATTTATAGTTCCAGTAGGGTTCCAGCTTTGTCATGTCATGTCAAGCCTGTGTTTCTTTGGCTGTAACTCAACCAATGAGATTGTCTCTGCCTACAAGAAATGTTTGTATAGTTAAAAACTCCCCTCTGCCAATTAATAGCCCCGCCTCCATATGAAAGTCATAGCATCTGTTTCCTCTCCCACACCCCACTGCTGGACTCCTGATCCTCAGCCATATGTGTCACCATGCCAACACCCACGTTAGTCACAACAACCAGGAGTCCTCAGAGGCGTTGCTAGGTGCAAGGGCACATCTACATCTCTGTGGGACTGCATACAGGGGATGGCCTCTGGCTGTTTGTGTGTGTGTGTGTGTGAGAGAGAGAGAGAGAGACAGGGCGAGAAAAGGAAGAGGGCAGGGGGAAAGATAAATGTAAAGCAGAGGGAAAGAAAGACACAGAGGATGGGACTGACAGCATTACTGCGCTGGATGATTTCATTCAGTGTTCCCGTCAGCATTGTGAGGATATGACATGATGAAGTGAAGTCACACTGTCTCAACTGTCCTCTCTTGTATAGTTTCTGTTTCAGAGATGGTCTGCCAGTGGGGCGTCCTGTTGCTTTTCACATTACTGGTGAGGAATGGACTCGTGGATGGATGTGTGTGTCCAGCAGCCACCGTTCTGGCCCAGTTTCCCTCAGAGATCCCTGCTGAGGTTTGCTGCCTGAACTACTCTGGATCTGCTTTCAGTCATATACCTTGGCCCGTGTTTACCAATGAGACAAATGTAGAAATCCTGGATCTTTCCAACTGTAGCATCAGTTATATTAATGGGACCGGTGTGGGGGCCTCCATGCTGAAAGAGGTCTTTCTAAATCACAACAGACTAAATACACTGCCAGAGGATTTTCTGGCCGACCAGCCCAGCCTGAGGGCGCTGCATCTGGGTGGAAACCAGCTGCAGGAGCTCCCTGAGGGCTTCCTTCGTGGTTCTGACAACCTCCAGGAGGTGGATTTACAGGGGAACCAGCTAAGCTATCTCCCAGGATCTGTGCTGCAGAAGCCCAGTCTGATGAGACTGGGGCTGGATGGGAACCCCTGGGATTGCTCCTGCATGTTACTGGAGAGCCTGGAGGCGGGCAGCCACGGTAACAGGACCACCAGCCTGCACGATCTGGTGGGGAATTTGACCTGCACCTCTCCCATGCACCTGGCAGGCAGGGTTGTGTGGTCGGTGAAGCTCAGCAATGCGTGCCGTCCCCCTGGCCTCACCGCGCTCTTCATCCTCCTGCCCCTCCTCATCCTCTCAGCCTTACTGCTCTGCTGGTGCTGCGGGAGAAAGAAGAGGAAAGAGACTTCTACTTTCAGCGCCTCAAAGAAGAGGGCGTCTAGCTCCAACTGCAACGGACAGAAACATCGTGCCAAGCAGCAACCTGCAGCTTTACAGAGCACTAAGGCCGGGGACGGCATGAACGAGGGCATCCTGAAGAATCAGCTGCTGCTGCGCCCGGCATCCACCCTCCTGGGCAGCACCAGAGACATCTATGAGGAGGTGGAGATCAAACTGGGCTCAGTGGAGTCTCTGCCCCGAGCCTCTTCCCACTGCTCCACCTCCACAGAGGGGAGGCAGGGCACCCAGGGGCCCGAGGGGGGCAACAAGGCAGAGCTGGACACTGTGAGTGTGACGGAGGTGATGAAAGACTCAGCGGACAGGGAGAAGGCTTACCTGACCCAGTCCACTGAATACTACAGCCTGGTGCCAGGCATCGAGCTGGAGGACTCGGACCACGGCGAGTATGAGAGCGTTGACCTTTCGTGACAGCGTCTCACAAGAAATGAGAGTGTGTGCCAGTGTGTGTGATAGAGACAGAGAAAGAGAGACAGACACAGAAAGACTTATCTCTTTGTTCAGAGACAGTGGCAGAGACACTGTGGTCTGACCACTGGAGTATCACAATGTAAGAGGAAGTGATTTAATCCGGAGCTTTTCCTGTGGGACCTGAGGAACGCAGCGGCTGTTTGAAAGGGAGGCCCACTTTTTCTCTCTCTACATGACCAGCAATTTGAAAGACATTGTTCGTTTTAAATATGGATTTTCCCCTGGGACGTTTGCACAAAGACATTTCATTCACACTCCACTCCAAACAAATGAACATTTCATAAAGTTTTCACTGAAACGATTTAATGAAAAGTCCATTGCAAAGAGCAGGGCTCATTCTGTAGAACTACTGCGTGCCTTGCCTGCCTACCTACGCCAAGTAAAGCAGACTTTTTTCCAATTTGCATAAGTTCCTCTGCCTCACCCAAGTACAACTGGTGTATGCATTCCAGTTTGACCTGTTACAGAAGGGTTTTCACAGTTGTTCTCAACGCCCTTGACCGTAAGCTGCACAACCAGATGAATAAGTGGCAATCAATGACTAATCAAACTGCTATGGCCACAGTTAATTCTTTGTGAAAAGTGGAACGTGCAGCGTAAATGACACAAACACAAGCGTGGATACAGAAAGGTCGCCACTAAACACAGACGGAGAGATACATGCTTAGTCATGCGTTGCAATGCCACGTGCTCAAATGTGCATATAGGTTGGAAAATGTCAGGACGGTTAGATCCAAATGCAGGTAAATGCTGGTTTGAGATAAAAATCTCTGTGGTGTCGGCTCAGTAAACTGAGATACAGAGAGCCTCTGTGTGCTGGTGCTGAACATAAAGGCACTGGAGGAGCGACAATAGACAACCACTCACACTGAACACTGGGCTTATCAAGAAGGTGAACAATGTACCTTTACTATTGATGTGGAAAACAGAGTGACTTCTCTCTCTCTCTCTCTCTCTCACACACACACACACACACACACACACACACACACACACACACACACACACGTGGTTGTGTTAAGTAATTGATTCTGGTTCAGTGACAAAGAGAGAGAGAGTGGGTGGAGTGGAGGGTGTGGAACTTCCTGGAATTTATAAACTGGGGTGTCGTTTTTTCCACATGGGCTTTCGCGTATTTTCCGTTAAAATATCATTTATCTACATCTTAAGGTTTACAGTATCCCCGGTGACAAAACCTGTTAGGTCAAGATATGTAGACAGATGTAGCAAAATCAAACTGAACGAGACAAATGAGTGAAGGTCGCGTGTTGTAATTTTGTACAACTTCTGCCCAATAATAACCTCCTGAAGTTATACTAGAACCATAACCTCTATAAAGAAGTGTGCGTGTGTGTGTGTGTACTGGAAGACTGATGGAAATGCATTTTGAAAACTCCTGTTGAAACCGTTTGTCGGGGCGGGGCTTGACACGGGAAGTCATCTGTCAAAAGTACAAGCGAGGCCAGTTCATTTGATGGGAGGAGCGTGAGTGTTCAAGTATGTGATGGATTCACTGGTGTTCTCTGTTTTTCTTCACACCTGTTAGTTCCTCATGACGCCACGGCTGAAGACGCACCGTTTTCCAGGAGTTAAATAGGAGGGACTTTGATCTAAACGTACACAAATCAAAATGTAGTTAATGAATTTGACTTTTAATGTTAAACAGGTGACACAGGTCAGTATTCTGACATGAACAATTCACTAAAAAGTTGAAGAAAATTACTTTTTATTTCGTGTGACTGTAATATTTCAAAATTGGTTGTGAGTATGTACCAAAAGCACTGATTTTTCATGATTATATTCATACAGACAAATGCACTGCCTTGACCATGTTTTTGTATTTTCAATGCTCTCAGAAAAATAAATGCTCTTTTCAAGATTTGTGTCCCAGGCTTGTATATGATTATGAAAGCTGACAGCACTGCCAGACTAATGGCCCGTCATAAACAAGTGATAGGACAGGATGACATGACTGCAGCATTGGTTAACCGCATTTTTCCAAATCCATGCCAGATCTTTTCATCTGAGTGTTTTCTGTGGCCTCGCAGTCTGCTCTGCCCCGACAATGACCCAGGCCAGTCTCAGCTACCTGAAATCCCACTTTCTACTAAGCTCTAATTTCACTCGCTGTGGGAGGTTGTAATTATAGCGTTGGGTTACCCAAACGATCAGCATGGAACTGCCCTCTCTGCCCAGTTCTCAGAGGTCTTAGCCCAAAACAGAAGATCCAATGGCTGGAGCCAGGAAATGACTAGGCAAAAAAAAAAAAAAAAAAAAAAAAAAAAACAGCTGGGGTATCCATGGATGTTAATCTGGAAGCATATTTGATCTACATCACAGTCACAGATCAGCCATTGTCCTTAGAGCTGAAGCACAGGATAGAGACCATTGGAAAAAAAAAAAAAAAAAAAAAAAAAAAAACTTACCTCGGAGAAAGAGTTTCACTATAATTTATTGCTGCTCTGCATTTTTGCACCTGGGTTTAGGCACAATAACAGCAATATGAACGAGAGAATGACCTTTAAAACTGTTCAAACTGTACAGCAACAGAGGTAGAAGCTGCTTTGCTGACACCAAAATAATAGCATGCCACCCACATGAATAGGAAAATGTCAGAGTAAAAGTAGAACTTCAACAGCCATGCACCCAAAACGATTGGAAACACAATATGAGAGAGATAATTCAAATGTATTCAGCATAATTTTAGCTAATATTACTGAATAGAACTGAGTGCTGATCTGTAATTTCATGGCTAATGACCATTGTAAATTATCCTTCTCGCACAGTATTGAATAGGTTTGGGCTTCCTCACAGTTTGATGTCATCTTAAAAGAAGCCATGTATTTATGAGATACTATAATCCTTTGGCAGACAGTGCAGCCTCCTCTCCTCCCTCAAAGGGCTGCGGCCAGGAGCCACGATGCAGATCACAAGAGTGTCATCTAGTGACAGGAATGGAAACTGCCCTCTGACAGCCAAGCGAACACACCGAGGATGTGACAAATACATAAATCTGTTGTTAACAGATGCAATAAACTACGAGTTACACCGCTGTGAGGCTCATTCATCCTCTGCAGCTGAATGAATGTGATGTGGACTTGGCGACTCTCAGCGAGGATAACAGGGAAGTCCACAGCGAGCACCTGTCTGAGCTCTGATCCGGGACAGATTGCCTCATAAATATCCTGTCAGGAGAGAGCAAACAGAGGAGGAGGATAAAAACCCTCCTGGAAACGAGAGGCTGATTTACTGTGGGCCGCTGAAACGATGTGAAAAACAAACAAAGTGAACACGGCCACAAAAGCCAATGAGGGACAAGTGGGATGCATCTGACAGATCTGTGACGCTGTTGGGACACAGTGAGGGGTGTTATCAGAGTCACTGACACATCCACAGCAAATAACTGCACTCCAAAATCACCATCACCGTGCAATCAGCGAATCAAAATGTGTTTTATATCACTTTGCAGGTCAGGGTATTAGAATAAATTCCTTCTTGTATGTAGCTTTTGGAAAAAGTGAATGGAAATAGCGTTCACTTTGATGAACACAGTAACAGAGAAAAGTGAAAGCGTTTATTCAAAAGACACAGTTTAATCCCAGTGCAACGGTGATCTATTTAAAGAACTGTGTTCATCTTGGACGAGGCTGACGCTCCATCTGCAAAACCGTTCTCCGTCGCTGGACTATTGCCCTCGACATTAGACCGCTGAGAAAATCTATTTCATACACACTCCAATGCAATCCAACATGCATACACCACAAAACTGGGTATTTTCACTGCTGAGAGCGAAAGGAGCAACATTCCCCCGGTGTTTATATAAGCCCACACCCATCAGAGTTAATTTAAGACTTGCAAGATAGTTTTGGCCAGCCACATTAATTCTACGAGCAGACAAACAACTCTCCAATCAATACCTGTCAACTGCAAATACCTGTCACTGGAAAGTCAACACTGTGTAACACCAGAAAAACTGCTGCGTTCTGTTTTTAGGCAAAGAATTGATTACCCTTACTGCAATATAACAGCATTTTAAAGACTGAATTCTCACCCATTTCAGTGAAAAACAACAAACTCTAATGGGAGGTTTCAACACTCAATTGCAGTAAATGCAGGAGAATACCTGCTCGACATCGGGTTCCCAGGCAATAAACTTTCAGTGATGTATTATGACAGGCCAGCAGAAAGGTTTAAAATGAGAAGTGAGGGGAGCATTTGTCTTCTCAGGACAGTGGGATTCAACATAGGACTAGATTCAAGTGGCTTCACAGGTAAGACAAGTCTTATTTGTGTTTTTAGGAATATTTTGAGGAATACTTACTTACTTAAAGATGGTTTATTTAATTGTATACCATGTTGAATGGTTTAATTCAAATATCGCACAATTAAAAGAACGGTTCCTGTGGATTTTAAATTGGTTCTTGATATTTTACAGGGATATTCTAGTGTTAAAACTCCATATCAGTCCAAAGATGACGGTTTCCTACACCCTTGAGGTGGCCGATGCCAAGTTTGGTGGCTTTTCCAAGCTCCTGTTCAGATGGAAAGGGAGCATCTACAGGTTGCTTTACAAGGAATTCCTGATGTTTTGTGGGCTGTACATATTTTTCAGTGTGTTTTACAGGTAAATGAACTGATCTGATTATGTTAGATATCATATTGTGCGTTGTCTTAGTAACTGTGGCTTTCAGTGGACAGATTTTCTCGGCTTTACAGGTTCCTCCTCACGCCAAAGCAGCAGGACCTTTTTGAACGCATCGCCCTTTACTGTGACCAGTTTACCAACACCAGCTTCATCCCAGTTTTGTTTGTATTGGGTAAGCCTGACTGAATTCAATCCGTGTTGCACAAGTTGAATCTAAAGCCACTATAATTCATATTTCTCTCCTTTGTGGTTTTTGTTTCTTCAGGTTTCTATGTCACCTTGGCCTTTAATCGCTGGTGGGGTCAGTACACCAGCTTCCCGCTGCCTGACAACCTGATGATGGCGGTGTCTGGGAACGTGCACGGGACAGACGAGAGAGGCCGCTTGCTGCGACGCACGCTCATGAGATATGCCAACTTGTCCTCCGTTCTCATCCTCCGCTCCATCAGCACCAGAGTCCACAAGCGCTTTCCAACTTTGGAGCACATTGTGGAATCTGGTAAGAAGCAGAAAACGTGAGACACCGCGTTTCTGTGAAGCATCAGGTTGCTTTCCATGATGTTTTTGATGGATTACGGAATACACAGATACAGATCTCATAGATTACAAATACTTTTGACATCAGTTCTCACATTTCGCACTCCCTATTCAGGATTTATGACGTCACTCGAGCTCAAAAAGTTCGAGTCTCACCACTCTGACTTCAACAAGTACTGGATGCCTTTGACTTGGTTTGCAAATCTGGCCTCCAGAGCGAGAGAGGAGGGTCGAGTGCGGGACGACATCGCGTTGAGACTCCTCATGGATGTGAGTGTTTCTGTTCTTATCTACAAACAGACAAAACAACCATCCATGCAAACATTTTCTTTCAGTTTCAGTGACTCTTGATCCTTATTCTGCCACATGCCGGCCTCAAACTGTGTACTGTATACAGGCCTATAACCGCATGAACTACTCAATGACTGTATAAACTGTACTACTGGGTCTGCAGGAGCTCAATAATTACAGAGCCAAGTGCAGCCTCCTGTTCCACTACGACTGGATCAGCATCCCTCTGGTCTACACTCAGGTAGGATCACAAGATGACACCTATTCTTCCTCAGAGATTCAATGTATTTTCACTTTATTTGAGATAAATGTACATTACATCAGCAGAAACTGTAACACCTGTCATTTTGATGGAGTTTTATGCCTTCTGTCTTGTGTTTTTATCTTCACTGCAGTTGTCATTTCTCCCTTTTGAACAACATAAACTCAAACAACAATCCTCAATCACTAGAAATTCACCGTATCACTATTTCATCTCTTTATCCACACAGGTAGTCACTGCAGCAGTTTACTCGTTTTTTGGTTTCTGTCTGATCGGGCGGCAATTTCTGAATCCTGCGAAGGGGTACAAGAATCACCAGCTGGACATGTATGTGCCCGTCTTCACGCTGCTGCAGTTCTTCTTCTACACCGGCTGGCTCAAGGTGAGGCGGTGTGTTAACTTCTCACTTCACAGAATTTTATTTAAAAGTGGGACCTCATCATGTGTTTTCACGCCACGCTGCAGGTCGGGGAACTGATCATCAATCCATTTGGGGAGGATGATGACGACTTTGAAACCAACCAGCTGATTGACCGTAACATTGAGGTTGTTTCCACAGGGTTTCCCTCCAATACAACCATGAATGTGAATATTTCAAAGCGTTTACTGCTGCAATTTGAGCTCTGTTTCTGTTGTATGTAGGTGTCCATGCTGGCTGTGGATGATATGTATCAGAATCTACCACCGACTTTGAAGGACAAGCACTGGGAGCAGAAACATTTCTCCGTCCCCTACACACTGTCCACAGCGGTGGAGACTCTCAGGCCAGCCTTCAAGGGCTCCACCTATGACATGAGGTAAACTCACTTTCACTTTTCACCTTTAAGTTAATCTCTACTGACTCTGCACACAGCAAAGTCCACCAATCATCAGAGCTTGTGCAAGGCTTGTGCTTTTAAAAATGTCTCCAATATCGTCCCGTGCAGGATGAGCGCTGAGGATCTTGAGATTCACCAGCCTGAGGACGCTCCTTTAGATGCACAGTGTTTACCTCTGAAGGGCTCCGTGGGCAATGGTCTCGACAAACTTCTGCAGAGGGGCAAGGGCGCTTTCCGTGGCGGGAGCCTGCCATCTTTGATCGACTCCAATGAGGATTATGAAGGTGATGCTGATGCTGAGGGGATGGATGTCTGCGCCCTTCCTCCTGAGGCTGGAATCAGCACCACGAAGCAAGAGAGAGCTTTGATTAGCATCGCAGTGCATCACGCCCAGTGAACATGAGCTGACATGCTGTTGCACACATCCAAGAATGTGAAACATACTTTTTACTTGCATAAATTAACACTGTAACTTAATTCATGTCAGAGCACAATATATTTGCTTTTATTTTGCAAGCACGAAAATAAACCTGAACAAATCTGCAGTGTTTTCATGTCCTATCCATGATAATAACACAATTTTATAAATGTCCACTGCATCACAGAGAAATTAGGTGTATAGTCCAGTAATTTTAGGCCAAAATTGGGGTCAACCTAGGACAAATTGCAAGAGAAGCAAACTCAACTGATTTTGTATCCTCAGTTTGTCCTGAGTGAGGGGAAAAAAGTCCCAAGAAATCCCATTGGTGGAAAGTTTTGAAAATCACCTATTTATGACCACATATTACCAAAAAACACTGTTTTTAACACACAGGGGAAAGGGGTTCAAATTTTTACTTTCAGATATCACTATAAAAATTCACAAGTTGATTACATACACAAAGACAAGAAAAAAAAGTCTATTACAAGTTCTTTGAATTATTCTGTTTACACATGCATATCACACATTATCTGATTTGATATGCGCTAATAAGGAATATAAGGAATAAATGCCAGAAGAGACATTTAAACAGTAAATTAAAAGGTTACAATATATATAGTAACCTTGAATTAAAAGGTTACCATATAACAGTGAATTAAAAGGTTCTGTTTAAATATCTGTTCTGGCATTTATTCCTCATATTCCTTATTAGCGCATATCAAATTAGATAATGTGTGATATGCATTTGTAAACAGAATAATTCAAAGAACTGGTAATTGACTTTTTTTCTTGTCTTTGTGTGTGTAATCATCTTGGGAATTTTTATAGTGATATCTGAAAGTAAAATTTTGAACCCCTTTCCCCTGTGTGTTAAAAACAGTGTTTTTTGGTAATATGTGGTCATAAATAGGTGATTTTTAAAACTTTCCACCAATGGGATTTCTTGGGACTTTTTTCCCCTCACTCAGGACAAACTGAGGATACAAAATCAGTTGAGTTTGCTTCTCTTGCAATTTGTCCTAGGTTTTTTCATAAAATGACTGGACTAGTATGTTAGTAATAAAACTGGCGCTTGCACGGTGCTTGTTCCCTTTTCATTTACACCCACCTCGTCATTGTCATTGCCGTTACTTTAATCCACGTGATGCTTAGAAATAGCACTGTTTTGTTCATGGGACACCGAATTAGTCAGCAATAAAAGCACTGCAGTTGTGGGGCTTTTATTTTGAAGTGTACATGACGGCAGCCACAGAGGGTCAAAAAGGATCAACTGTACTTCCGTATGTTATGAATGTACCCCGAGCTAGCGCAATCATCACACACCGCAGTACTTTGCCGACAGTTCAAGGTACGTGGATGGAGCTGCTGTATGGCGGCCGGTGTTTATCACAGTTTAAATAGTTTGTCGCTTGTGAACTGGCATAATAACATAACTCGTGTGTGTTTCTTTCCTTCAGTCGGCTGGTTCTGTCGGTTAGTCCGCGTTAAGTTAGCGGTTACGTTAAGGTTTCCTAGCTTGCTAACGCTAGCGGACCGTTGGTGTTATCGCTGGGCACGGTTAGTTTATTGAGTCGTAACTCGACGTGTTCCCATAGTGATAAGGATCTTGGATTGCTAACTTGGGCGTCTTGCCCTTTTAGAGTCCAGTTCACACAATCAAGGAAGGAGGCGAGCTCCATGTTTGGGTTGGCCGGCGGACTTCGGTAGCTGACACCTGAGCGCCAGTCGACTGAAGCCCCGACACCCAAGAATGTTCTGGTTTGTTTGTTTTGTTTGTTTGGCAGGATAATCGCCGCTGCCGCCCGGGGAAACAAGCGCAGGACCGTCGTGTAATGTCAGGTGACGCCCCCTCGCTGTGCTGACCGACCGGCTTCCAGCACCATGTCGCTGGGTGACAACCCTCACCTTCTGCTGGGGAGGATCCGCTTCCTGAACAAGTGCATTGAATGTTTCAGGAGGGGAGAGCCTGTACCGGAAAGTTTATGTTATGTCCCGAAGGAGGTTTGTTTTAAAATCTGCAAAGATTCATCATCCGCCTCGTCTGTCTCGTTGAGCGCAGCGGTGGCCTCTGTGGGGAAAACCCTCGTCTCCGTTTTTGAAAGCCCCCATCAGAGCCCCCACAGCAAGAAATTATGCAAGTACAACATTGAACCAAAGAAAGGGACATGTATTCGGACTACAGGGGAGGAATACTGCAACAGTCAGGGCCTCTGGGTCAAAATAAATAAGGTAAGCATCACACTTCCTGGTTACAATGACATCATCTGTATGCTCATAGTAGGATAGATAGATAGATAGATAGATAGATAGATAGATAGATAGATAGATAGATACTTTATTCATCCCGCAGGAAATTCACATTTTTTTTCAGCAGTATCCACAGATTACAGATTAAGTAAATAAAAAAATAGAAATAAAGAATAAGATCTAAGTACAACAGAATAAGATCTGAGTACAACAGAATAACCTAAGTACAACCCAGTGTGCAAAAAGCAATGTGCAACAAAAAAACAGAAAAAAAACGTGTGCATGGGTGTATAAAATGTGCATAGAGGTAGGTCAATGTGCAAATTTAGAAGAAATATACAGTATACAGAAATATACAGTATACATGGATGGATGAGACCAGTGACGCTAAATCCAGCTCAAAGTCCGTTATTAGTGCATTTTACTCTTGCTTTACTCTTTGCTTTCGTATACAGTTTTGAAGGTTTAAAGTGTGTTGTCCATTGATCCACCAGGAGCAGCTGGAGGAGCACCGTGTGGGCCAGGAGCTCGAAGAGGGCTGGATCCTCGTGTGCAAGCACACGGAGGGGGGTGACAGGCTGGTGCCGGTGGAGTCGCCAGAGACTGTGAGCAGACACCAGCAGCTCTTCGGCTACGACCACAAGCCTTGTGACACATGGGAGCAGGTGGTGGACGTGGAGAACTCCCTGCACATTGGCTCTAAACCCAAGATCGCGGAGCGTGATGACGCTGCCGTCCAGAAGCTAAGGTAAGACTGCACGTGTGAAATGATAAAGACAATGAAGTGTTCTTGGGAAATGTCCACAAATAGATACAAACCTGCTGGCAAGGAAATCAAATAAACATGTTGTTCTTAACTCTCCCATCATTTCTGCTAGGTATGTGCCTCCCACCTGGACGTATGAATGCGACGAGGACCTGGTGCACTACTTCTATGACCACATAGGAAAAGAGGATGAGAACCTGGGGAGTGTGAAACAGTGTGTGACCAGCATTGATGTATCCTCATGTTCGGTGAGTAACATGGTATTTTTGCAAAGTGTAATGTGGAGTGTCATGCAGTTATTCAAAGATGATTTAGTCAGTATTTGTGAATATGAACAAGTTTTTCCAAAACAGAAACAAGAGATTTGAGATTTCATGCAGTGATGTCATAAAGATATAAAATCTGCAGATGAGTACTACTGGTGGTTCAAAACTGGCAATAACATTATATTAGCGATATAAAAAGCTAAATTATAGCTGTGATCCTTCATTCTCTGGCATTTTGCATTTGAGTTGCTCACATGCACACAAATACTGATTTGACTGTTATAGGAACAACACATAATGAATGCTTAATTGGCTGGTATGGCCTCTTAAATACATTTCTTAATTAATGTCCTTGTTTCACATATCTATCTCTCTCCGTGATGGTAGGAGGATCCCAACGGGGGTGCTAGCTGTCTGACCGACGGCGACACAGAGACTTACTGGGAGAGCGACGGCATGCAGGGACAACACTGGATCCGCCTGCACATGAAGAGAGGCACTGTGGTCAAGTAAGGGGACACACTTTGTTGGTGTATTATATTATCACATGTCAGCAAGGTACAACCTCATTCATTCTCATCCAAAATACACATTTCAGATCGTCTAAACATTTCCTTAAATATTTTTGTAAGCCTGTCTTGATGTCAGCCATGTCAACTTTAGCACTTAGTGATAACAGTAATATTTCTAATTAGTTTAATGACAGCTCATGTCTACCTACAGCTAGTGTTGACTACATTATATGGGCTTTTCCTTGTAATCTAGAGATAAACTTAATTTTAAAGTGTCCAGTAGCTCACATCAACTTTGAAAATGTGTTGAGGTGTTTTCATTGTGTATACTGCTCTTTTCTTGTGTCCTCTAGTAAGCTGATATTGACGGTAGACTCCACAGATGACAACTACATGCCCAAGAGAGTCACAGTGTATGGAGGAGAGGGGGACAATCTGAAGAAGCTGAGTGATGTCACCATAGACGAGTGAGCATTTTCAAAAAGTACAATTCACATTTAACAACTAGGCGAGGGTTTGGCAGACACTGATGGCCATGATGTCATGCTGATATTCAATATCCATAATTTCAGGCCAAATAATTACAAGTGCTTAGTGTTTATACCCTTTTTGGGTGCAAAGCCTTTGAAACAGCATTCAAACTGTCATGGGACACTAAAACTCTCTGTCGAAATCCAAACTAATGAAATTTAGCAACTAATTAATGTAGGATGACACAGGACACTTGTTCCAGAGGTAAATCTCAGTGATACATTCACTCATTTTAATTGAAGAGTTAATTCACAGAAAACATTTCTGAAAAATGTAATGAATAAATAAATGAGATTTCAAAAGGGAGTAAAGTGTCATTAGAGGTCTTACAGACTATTTTCATGTGGCTGTGGTCAGGGACTGCCATTAGCAACAATTTTATTTTATTTTTTTAAATCGACCCGAAAAGGGATCAGAATCAATTTTATCCTGATGAAAGTAAGAGCGATGAATCATTAAGCTGTTTTCAATTTCATGCAGTATTATGAACTATAACTGCTTGACACTCTGAGCTATTTTTACATCTGTTGTGAGGCAGTTAGCTCTAAGATTTTATTTTGAGTGCCTTTATTTTGAACTGCTTCCACTGTTTTTTAGCAATCTAATTGGAGAAGTGTGTGTTCTGGAGGATATGACATCACACCTGCCGGTCATTGAGGTGCGGATAGAGGAATGTAGGGGTAAGTCTTCTTAACATTGTTCTATATTTATTTACGATACTAAATTTTATGTTTTATTTAACACGGGAGTCTTCCTTGCCTGTCAGAGCTCCTGCATCAGTCATGTAACTGAATTCTTACTCTAAAGCCAGGCGCTGGTATCATGAAGCTGAGACGGTGTTTTCTTTCCCCTCTGCTTTCCCAGATGAGGGCATAGACGTTCGGATCCGAGGCTTGAAGATCAAGTCGTCGTGTGAAAGGGACCTGGGTCTCAACGCTGATGTCTTCCAGTCCTCCAACCTGGTGCGCTACCCGCGTCTGGAGGGAACTGAGCCCGACGTCCTCTACCGCAGAGCGCTGGTCATCCAGAGGTACGGACACGGGGTTCCTACCGCCATGGCAAATCTGATGGGACTGGATTGTTTTTTTGAAACATTTTCTTTTATTTTCAGTGCTTGGAAGAGTGATAGAAAATTGTGCATGTTCAGAAAGTTTTGTGATTGTCGTGAGAAATTGTTCATATTCATTCATGTGTTCAATATCAAACAGTGTTAAGATCTTTTGGAGAATTAACCAAATACTTTCTTTAATTATCCAATTACTGCATAAATTAATTCATTAATTACCCAGTACATACATAAAGTACAAGTCAATAAAACTATACCTGGGATCTTAAAATCAATCATTTGAAAACCTTAGAATGTGGACACTCACAAATGTTGGTCTTGGATTCACATGGAAAAGCCAAGGGTTTAATTCTCAGAAGTGATGTTCTGATTGTCTGTGTCAGTTGTCCAGCAGTATTTATCTTTGTGGTTTTGTGTTTTACTTTGTTTCTGCAGGTTCATCTCTCTCCTGGACAGTTTGCTGCCACATTTAGTACCAGCCTGGGACTACAGCCTGGGCACCTTCAACCAGATCAAAGTGAGTCATTTGGAAACTGAAAGTTTGTCAGCGATGAATGAAACGGAAACTGAAGTGTAGAGAGGCAGCACTTTGTGGTCATTGCAGAACAGCTGAGAGGTTTATTGGCACAGTGTGATCCCCTTGAGGCGAGGCCTCACATTTGCTTCACAAAATGGCAGTGATATGCTATTCATATCATAAAAAGAGAGCTATTGTTCCATAAAGCTTTCCTTTTTTACAGGTAACAGTTTAATAATAATAATAATAAATAAGGGATAAACATAATTATTAATTTCAGTGCTGATTACACTCTTGTTTATTTTTGATTAATCAACTAATTAGTGTATCAGATACTAAAAAATACTTAATGCTCCTGGAAACATCAATGTGACATTTTCAAATTGCTTCCCTAGTCTGACCAGCAGCCAAAACAACCCAATGTTTAAATTTTATAATGATGTGAATGGAGAAAAGTGAGCAAATCTTAGCATGGTGGTGATTTTTATCAGCAAATAGCACTTGTCAAAATTACATTCAATATATTTTTATAATTAAGAAATGTTCAATCTTATCAGTTCAGCTGTATAACAATTGTTATCCTTCTTCCAAGCAATGCACTATATAGTTTTTGAAAAATAACTAAAGAGAAGGATTGCTCACTATCAGATTATGTGCTGATCTCAGTGTTGTTTTAATTGGTAATGTCTTCAAACATGACTCAGCGAATCAGAACTGAGAACTTGATCAGTCCATTTATATAAGATGCCATTTTTTCTTCTTTTTAAACACACTAACTTACTGTGTGTACTTTCTTTGGTGCCCTCAGAGCATAAAGCAGTTCATGCTGCTGTCCAAGCGCCGCTCAGCCCTCATCACCCAGTGCCTGAAGGACTCGGAGACCAGCAAGCCCAACTTCATGCCCCGCCTCTACATCAACAGGCGCCTGGCCATGGAGCACAGAGACAACCCCTCCCTGGACCCCAGCTGCAAGAACGCCGTGTTCATACAGGTACCTCTGCTCCTGTTTGCTGATTTCACTTCCTCACAGTCAGCCTCTTATCATAACATTAAAGTATAAATTTACTGTGATGAGGGTTGCAGGCCATGTGAAATGTAATATTAGGGGATTCTTTGTTGGGAGGATTTGGGTGGATTTGTCTTGCTTGTTTTGCTCATCTGTTTATTCATCCGTCTGTTTTTCCCCATTAAGGTTTACGAGGGTCTGAAGCCATCTGACAAATTTGAGAAAACTTTGGATTATAGGTATTATTTTTTTTTCCAAACACTATATGTCAACCTCACTTTTCTTCCTTTTTAACCCACATATGGTAATCACCAAGGTTATTACAGATTGGCATTTTTCATTAGTTTTTTACTTTTGTTTCAGTTTGACTTTTTGTTTTCAATTTCATTTTAGTTTAATGAATTTTTAAAGCAGCTTTGCTAGTTTCACTTAATTTTTATTTCTTGTAAATGCTTAGTTTTAGTTTACTTTTTATTAGTTTCAATATAGGTTTTAGTCTTTTCATAATATGCGGTATTTGTCAGGGGCGAACTTCAAAAACGTTAGTAAAAGCATTGCACAGTAAAATCTCAAACAAATTGACAGGGACAAACTAAAGAAATGTTCTCAGTAATTTATTTTATTTTAGTTAGTTTTGTAAAAGCACAGTGCAGTTTCAGTTCGTTTTTTGTAAAGCCTTATTTCACCTAGGTTTCATTATTTCATTAGTTTTCCATTAACGCTAACAATCTTGGTAATTACTCAAGGATGTTGGGATCTAATGGTCTCTCGTCTTGGTTTGTCAGGTGGCCGGCTCGGTACGACCAGTGGTGGGAGTGTAAGTTCATTGCAGAGGGAATCATCGACCAGGGCGGAGGCTTTCGGGACAGCCTGGCAGACATGTCAGAGGAGCTCTGCCCCAGCTCAGCAGAGTGTCCCATGCCTCTGCCGTTCTTCACACGCACTTCCAACCAGGTCAGTGCAGACCTTCTGCACTGCACATCCAATGCTGGAATTCACTTCAGTGTTGGCTTAGGGGGTGCCAATTTGTTTAAAAATACTGTTGATGGAAATTAGCAGTGACTTTGGGCTTGGGAAAAATAGGTCTTATACTATAAAAAACTCTGTAATACAGTTTTAAAACATTTATTGGGTATATACCTTGCATTTATGGGTCATTTTTTATTATATTCCCATAAATAGCTGGCCAAATGTAATGTAGGAAATGCCTTACTGAAGTACAAGTAGCTGAGGCAGGATGAGTAAATTAAAACATTTTTATCACAAAATAACTCATCATGTATTAATAATGATGATTTTTTTTTCCTTTATCTCCCTTGTGTCACTGTCCCAGGGCACCGGTGAGGCGAGGGATTACTATGTCCCCAACCCATCCTGTAAAGAGTTCCACAAGTTCGAGTGGATCGGCCAGCTCATGGGAGCTGCTCTGAGAGGGAAGGACTTCCTGGTAGGTGCCACCACCTCCCCACCATCCAGCTTTGATGTTTGCATCACTTTAACGGGAGAACGGCTGACTGCACTGATTTGGTTTTGTGCCTGTCTGTCTGACCGTGCAGGTCTTGGCTCTCCCTGGGCTCGTGTGGAAGCAGCTGACTGGAGAGACAGTGAGCTGGACTAAAGACTTCCCGGCTGTAGACTCTGTACTGGTGAGGATATTTTACAAGCTTTTATATCAGTCATGTTGTCTTCATGTTAAACCTCTTCTCCTTCTGAGGTTTCCTGGAGGCGTGGCAGACCAACAGGTTATCAGGACTAGCACTATCAATATTTTATGACTTCAGTATTTGTGTATTTATTATAAGGATCCACATTAGTTGCCTAGATGATCAACTAGTCTTCCTACACATATATAGTCAAATTTACATGTTATGTAGATCCTGTTCTTCTGCATTGCCCCAGTTTCCCCCTTTGGATCAATAAAGTTAATCTTATCTTACTGCAATGAATTTCAATTAGATTCATGATCTTTGTCGCATGCCAGCTCCATCTCTTCCTTCTTTCTCTTTATATGAAAATCCAAAACACTATAAAAAGAATAGATTCTCTCCATCTGCCTGGCATGGAGCCTAATCCTCCTTCTCTCAGTACTCCAAATACTGTGAGTTTGTACAGAAAAGAGACCAGGTAGAGATGAGTCAGAATCATTGTGCTGAGATGGATTTGGATGTGTGTTCAGGTGAAACTGCTGGAGGCCATGGAGAGCATGGACCCGGAGACGTTTGAGTTTAAGTTTGGCGACGAGCTGGTGTACACCACCCTGCTGAGCGACGGCCAGATGGTGGAGCTTATCCCCGGCGGCAGCAACGTGGCCGTTCGCTACGAGGACCGCAGGGAGTTCATCCGCCTGGTGCAGAAAGCTCGGCTGGAGGAAAGCAAGCAGCAGGTGTGTGTGTGTGTGTGTGTGTTTCCATGTGTGTGTGTCCGCATACCACCGGCTTAACGCCAAAAAGAGGAAAAAACAGACAAAATTAGCAGGGGGCCAGAATATTCAGCTCTCTCCTCTCTGAGATCAAGTTGGTTGATGTTGTTGTTTAATGGTATATTGTTATCTTTCATGGAAACTGGCCAAACATAGACAATGCTACAAATATTTCTAGTGCAGCTGCGATGGAGTTTCCCCTCGGGGATAAACAAAGTCTGATTCCGATTTTATAGATGAAAATTTACCTCTTAATTAAAACAGTAGAGTTAAACCTCAGGTGTTGGTTTAAATCCCTCAGAAACAAAGAGCAAGAGCTTCATAATAAACTTTTGCACTGACATTCTGTTATTACACAGGGAGAAATCCAGCAAAGAAGAGGCAGAGCTCCCAATGTCCCCTCTAACAGAAGCCACAATAGACCAGAGTGTATTTGAGTACATTTAGCAAACATGATAATAGACGTTCCTCAGTTTTCATTAATTAGTTGGCCAGCTGACGACATGTATATTCACATACACCTACCTGTGATGGAAAGCATATTTAAGTGCCTTCTGTGGGGTTTGGGAAATCTAGGGAATTTCTAACTTAAGTTAAAGTAGACAAGGCAGATTGAGGGCAAGTGGGTACACCCTCAAAGTAATGATTTCAGAAATGTCCTTACAGTATTTTCCTCCACAGCTTGAAACCGCCAGTTAGAGCTGAAGGTGCAGGCGCCTTTTCATCTGCGTAAATCATCCAGTATTAATGCCGTGGCTATGTATAGAGTTGCTAAATTATTGAAGTGCTTTGGTATCTCTTATCTGTGTTTGCGCTGCAGATTGCTGCCATGCAGGCGGGGCTGCTGAAGGTGGTTCCTCAGGCAGTGCTGGACCTGCTCACCTGGCAGGAAGTGGAGAAGAAAGTGTGTGGAGACCCTGAGATCACCGTGGAAGCCCTGAAACGACTCAGTGAGTGGCCAGACTGGACCTCATCCAAAACACTGTTTTCTAGTTTGCTATAGAGACTGTGTTGTGAATAAGATAATAGCTAAAAGAGATTACATTTTATTATTATTTTTTGCACATAATTTACATTAAAAAAATCCAAAAGATGTTCACGTGCAGTGAGGTAAAACCGACAGTCCTGATCGCACCGTCCTGGGTTTGAATCCGACCTCAGGCCCTTTGCTGCATGTCATCCCCTCTGTCTCTCTCTACTGTGACTGTCCAATGAAGCGGAAATGCCAAAAAATAATCTATAAAAAAATGGTGAAGACTGTATGACATTAACGTTGCTTCTGCCTCCCCCACAGCACGCTACGAGGACCTGGAACAAACGGATGTCAGAGTGCAATACCTGTGGGAAGCCCTGATGAACTTCACTAACGGTCAGTCCCCTGGTCATTTGGCACCGTATTATATCAACATGTCCTTGCCCTCACCTTGTTTTACCTATTGGGCTAGCAAACACTCTTCTTCGGGGTTAATGGAATGTGAGTTGTCAACCAACATTTGTAATGGATTCTGCTTTACCCTGTATTTTTTTCATTTTGATTTCAGAGGATCGCAGCAGGTTTTTGAGGTTTGTGACCGGTAGAAGCCGTCTTCCTGCCCCCATCTACATCTTTCCCGACAAACAGGGGTAAGCGAGGGTGCCTCCACCACCAACATGGTGTTTAAGTTAAATTCTGCTTTTTATTCACGCGGGGAATTCCTCCGGCAGAAAACATTATAATGGAACATAATGCTGGTCATTGCACTTTTTAAAATGTGGTCTTTTTGCTGTTTCTGTAGCTCTGAAACAACAGATGCACTTCCACAGTCCTCCACATGTTCCAGCACCCTTTATTTACCCAACTACCCAAGGTAAACACCACACACCTCCATCTGGTGAATCGCTCACTTTAATAGGAGTTAATGAAGAACAGAAGCTCCTGGCACGGCTTTAAGGGGATCACTTTAATATTGGTAACTGCTTTTTCCGAGCAAGTCGAGGCAATCACTCATGAATTGCCAGACGTGTGACTGCTTTTCCCTGTTCTCGTTCTCTCCGCCCTGCAGTGCAAAAGTTTGCGAGGAGAAGCTGCGTTATGCTGCTTACAACTGCGTGGCCATCGACACAGACATGAGCCCCTGGGAGGAGTGATCTGCTCTGCACGACACTAATGCAGCTCCACACACCCCATCCCATATTAACCACCGGCTCGCAGAAGACCCTGGCCAAGTTTATCATCGTATCTACACAACTGCCAATCAGTCCTAGCTGTATATAAATAAAGAACTATATGGAATCATGGAAATGACTTTTGGGTTTTCTTTCTGACTTATTGACTGATATTTTCTTACAAGTCTTGAATTGTCAGTAGTATATCATCATGGACAAACTTTTGACTTCAGTGGAGGAAAGTGTGGATTTATTTATTTATTTTTGTCATCTGGTGATCTAAAATATACAGTTGTGCTCTTAAGTTTACATACCCTGGCAGAATTTGTGAAATATTAGCCATTTTATTTATTGATGGTGGCCAGGTGATGTAATTTATTATCACATAACTGTATTGTATGTGCCCTTTTGAAATCAAAATAACTGAAATCACCCAAATGGCCCTGATCAAAAGCTGACATACCCTTGTTTGACCCGATAATATACACACCAGTTAACACACACAGGTTCAAATGGCTGTAAAGGGTATGTTTCCATACCTGTGACTTGTTTTATTGTATTCAGTGTGTGTGTGTGTGTGTGTGTGTGTGTGTGTGTATAAATAGGCAGTGAGTTTCTCAGCTCTTTAGAAACCCATGCACATTTCATCCAAGGCTGCACTGACTTTGCTGGACACTGAGCCAAAGCAAAAGATCTGTCAAAGGACCTGCGAGAAAAGGTAAGCTGAACTTTTTAAATAAGGGTAGAAAAAGATAACCAAAGATTTGAAAACGCCAGTCAGTAGTGTCCAAACTCTGATAAAAGAAGTGGAAAATTTGTGGTTGTGTTGATAACCAGACCACAGTCAGGGTGGACCAACAAAGATTTCAGCCACAGCTGCTAGGAAAATTGTTCAGGATGCAAAGAAAAATCCATGTTTCAAGATGCACAATAACACTTGCACAAAAAAAGGCTGTGCAGTTGAGATGCTGAAGAAAAGCCGTTTCTGCACCAATGCCACAAAACAGCCCACCTACAATATCCCAGACAAACCTCAAAACCTCTGGGGCAAAGCCATTCTGATGGATGAGACCAAAACTGAACTGATGAGACGTAAACCACCCCTGCTGTGAAACCTGGAGGAGGATCTCTGAAGTTTTGGGGGTATGTGAACTACAGGGAATTTAGCCAAAACTGATAAGAGACAAGTGAAGGTCCTGGAGTGGCAATATCAGTATCACTGAGCCACAAGGGGAGATCTCAAACGTGCAGCTCATGCCAGACAACCCAAGGATTTAGAGAACCTGGAGGCTTTTGGCCAAGAGGAACGGGCAGCTTTACCGCCTGAGAAAATAAAGCACCTCATCCACAACCATCACAAAAGACTGCAAGCCACCACTGATGCTAAAGGGGGCCCATCTCCTCATCTTCTTTATCAATATGTTTTGTGGATTGTGCTATTCTGTTATGCTTTATGGTTTAATTTGAATCCCACTGAGAATTTAACAAAATGTGTTTGGACTGATCACTCGTGGTGCACATCTTACAAATTCTGCAAACCTATAAGCACAACTGCAGATTATTTGTGCCACACTGGTTAATGGAGGCAAAAAAAAAATGTACTAACTATCAGCATAAGCTATAATAAATATAACCAAATTGCATAAAAAATATGAATATAATACAAACAAAGGTGAATTCATAATTTATATTATGGAAATAATATTACAATTGAATTATTATAATAAAAAAAAATTCACCATAGAAAGAACCACGCGCTCACGTAAATTCTCGCGATACCATCTGGCTTCAAACCTCCCCATGATCCCTTGCGGTTCCTCTTTCTAGCCGGCGCCTGAGAATGGGTACGTGTTTCCGTGCTCGGGTCGGACAGAGAATCCTATTCCATCAGATGTTTTACAGCAGGAATATCCTCAAAATGGTCGGCAGAATGGAAGATAAACGTCTTATAAACGGATATAGTGTTAACTTAGTCGCCTGCAGCCAGTCGCTTTTGTTTTAAATGAAATAATTGGCAAGTGATGTGCGATATTGCCCCCCCAAGATGGCTGCTCGCATTGGCCGTGGAGCTGCGGATGCTGAGCGGCGCTTAATTCGCTCTCAGTATCCGTCAAGGTGTTTGTTAATATTAACGAGGTAGTGTTAGCAGCAGTCTACAGTATGTACTTGCATGGTGACTTTGTGGTTTTGTTGTAATGTGACGCTTACCTGGTAAACGTTAGCCTGTCTTGGGCAGGAGGCTAATGAAACCAGTATGGCTTGTTAGCATTAGCTAGCAGCCTCGTTACGTCTCTTTCAAATGGACGTATTCTCAAGAAAAACGGTTAAGTGCTATTTTTTGCTGCTTAATGAGACTGTTAATGGCTTATTTGTTGTTCTTATGTGGCTGAACCCATATTCTCGTAATTGGTAAGGCTTGTTTTCAGCCCCAGCTAGCTGCTAACCACTGCAGTCCCCATGTGCAGGGAACACATTGCTGTTTGCTTGAGTAACATGATGAACTTTTTAAGCGGAATCCGATGTCAAAATGCGGACAACCTTTACCTTGGAGAACTGATTGCTCAAGCACAGAGATGAATAGCACTTCAATCTGACATGTGACTGACTTGAGTTATTAAATTTCATTGTCCAACCTTTTTTTTTCTCTACAGGTATCTCGAGGGACAACTGGCACAAACGCCGCAAGACCGGTGGCAAGCGCAAGCCTTACCACAAGAAAAGGAAGTATGAGCTTGGGCGTCCTCCTGCAAACACAAAGGTGAGCAAAAAGCTGTGACCACCTGGTCAAAAAAAATGAGCTGTGGTGTGGATGATGAAAACATGACCTTAGGTAGGTTTTTATTTGGGCCGTTTTGGTTCAAAGCTTTGGACCTACCGATGTTAGGATTTGTCATAGTTACACTGACACGCTGCATAACATGTACTATAGGAGTTTTTTGTTGTTCACGATTGGTGAATTTTACATGGTGCATCATGTTGAGTGTACGACATCTCTTTCCTGTTAGATTGGACCTCGCCGCATCCACACAGTGAGGGTCCGCGGTGGAAACAAGAAATACCGCGCTCTGAGGCTGGATGTCGGTAACTTCTCATGGGGCTCTGAGTGTACGTGTCTCAGTCTCTTCTTCTGTTGTAATGTTTTGGTTTTTTTTTTCAATGTGGTGTACGTCTTTCCATGATGATAACTTTGTCCAGTTCTGCTACTGAGTGCAAGTGGTGATAACGAAGACCCTGAGAAAGACCAGTTACCTGTTATAACTTTTTGTAGTGGTGAATCTAAAGCTAAAATTGTGGATTTCTCTCTGGTAGCTGAACTGCTACATTGGCCCTGCATGTGTTAATGATGCTTAATAATGTGTACACAGGCTGCACACGCAAGACCAGGATCATTGATGTGGTCTACAACGCCTCCAACAACGAGCTGGTGAGAACCAAGACTCTGGTGAAGAACTGCATCGTCCTCATCGACAGCCTTCCCTTCAGACAGTGGTATGAGTCTCACTACGCCACTCCTCTGGGACGCAAGAAGGGAGCCAAACTGGTGCGTGGAAGAGCGATAATTTGTTTTGTGCCTTCATCTTAATCAGGAATTCCCAAATGGCTGCAGTAGTTACTAACAGGGCTGTTGTAGGTTTTAAAGCTGAAGTCAAAAGCACATGAGGTCTTTCCATGATGATAACTTTGTCCAGTTCTGCTACTGAATGAAAGTGACGATATTAACGACTCTGAGAAAGACCACTGCTTCACATCTACACGCCACAACAGCTCTGTTAACGACTAGCCACATTTAGTTCAAGAGGTATTCTTCTATTTAAAGCTCCTCTATTGTAAATTAGTGGTGGTTCATGGCCATCTAACGGCTTCATTTCTTTATTCCCCCGCAGACTCCCGAGGAGGAAGAGGTCTTGAACAAGAAGAGGTCAAAGAAGACCCAGAAGAAGTTCGATGAGCGCAAAAAGACCTGCAAGATCAGCACCCTCCTGGAGGAGCAGTTCCAGCAGGGCAAACTGCTTGGTGAGTCCAGCATTAGTGTGGATTTACTGTGTTTAGTCCAACCTGAGACTGTCGACCTCTACAAGCCTCGGCCCTCGACATAAATTTTGCATTACGGCTGAATTTTGACCTCAGTGTGTTAAAACTTTTTTAGCTGCACCCTCTGTGATTTTTTTTTTTTAATCCCATGTTATTCTGCTACATCTGTAATTTAACGTTATAATTCCATCACATACTAAAGATGAACTGACTTTGTAGATTCTTGAAGACATTTCTCATTCAAGAAGCTGCTAAAGTTGTAAGGAAGGACCATAGTACAAGACATGTTGACCTTTTTGACAGGCTGGTCCTAAATGATGTGATTCATTTTATCTTCACCATTTTTACCAGAATATTGTCAATTTATTTGGTTGGTAATTTGACAGTAGTTTTAAATTAGTCTTTGCAAAAAGCTCACAAAAATACCAGTTCCACTGCTGGCTACATGCTGCACAGTACAAAGTATTCGACCGATAACCAATGCTTTTTAAAAGCTGGTATCAGCCAATAGAAATAGTCTGCCCCATCATCTCATTAGTACTGTTTCTTGTATGAGACAAAATTTGAATCAGCTGTTTTTTGCCACTTTTCTTGGGCATGATTTCATCTTCAGTTGCAAAAAAATCAAACTTTGTTTTGCATTGATAATCAGAAAGTGGCACATGTTGAAATCGGGGTCTTTTAATTGTTGGCATCTGATTTCAGCCAATACCACTATTCAGTGTGAATGCTTTTCAAGAGGGGTTGGGCGCAGTATGAATTACATGAGGTCCCTGCAAGGGTTAAAGACAAACTCCTGGAATTTAGTGGACCTATTGGTTATTTCTGGGTTTATAATTATGACCGTAAAAAAATAGATGGAGGTTTTCGGTCGGAATAGGTGGTTATAAATCTTAAACAGTAATGATTCTCTGGTGATGTGATTGCAGAATTGTTTCCTATTTTAATTTAAGCTTTTTTTACTAAATACACCCCCCCTCCTTGCTCTCTCTGCAGCCTGCATCGCCTCCAGACCAGGCCAGTGCGGCAGGGCAGACGGCTACGTCCTGGAAGGCAAGGAGCTGGAGTTCTACCTGAGGAAGATCAAGGCCAAGAAAGGCAAATAGATGTACAGCTGTTTGATACGTCAATAAAATTCCAAATGTCCCAGAAATCTGCTGTCTGTGTTTTTTCCTTTTCTTTTTTTTCCCTTTTGGGTTTGTTGTTGTATAAGAGTCCTTATTGTGGATTTGACTTTGGCCTTAGAGCTGAATGCAACAGTAATTGCACTGTCAAGTGACTGGGCTGTCGTTTCCCTGACTGTCCAATCTCATTCCAGTGCCAGAGCGACCTTAGTCAGCAGAAGGGCTGGGCCACATAATGGCTCCTCCCTTTCGAAGGCTAAGAACAAACAGTAACTTTGACACAAATACTGGTTTCTTGTGATTACTGCCAACTGGATTTATAGCTGTTGTGAATAAAGCATCTAACAAATTACTGCAACTGCTGATCTCTTTTTGTAAGCAAAGTTTATAAATGTGCCTAAATATTGGCCAAGAAAGCCGCTTATGTCATGGGAAGAAATGGTTACGGAATGAGAAAGCTCACATCTATGAGAAAGGTTAAGTAAATTTCTGTGGACCCATGTTCATTTGGTTCCCTTATTTTTCATTTCGTTACTAAATCTGACATTCAGATATGGTTTTTAAAAAAAATGTTTCTGAGAGAGCCTCATGTACTTAAAGTGTACACTGCTCCAAGTTTACTGTTTAACAGTACTCTGCAAGATCAACTTGTGAAGGCCATGCACTTTTTTTTTTTTTTTCAATCTCAAATTATACAACTTGCAACACTGTAGCCAAAAATTCAAAAATGACATGCAAACAAAGAAGGGGCAAAATGCAGACCTAATTTGACAGTTTATATATACACTAAATTTTAATGTATTTTAAACTACCTAACCGGGTATTTGTCATCTGCTGGCACTATGCTGTCATGCAGGTTCCTTTGTGTTAAATGCCCCAGGTGTAGTACCATATAAATGATAAATGTCAGCCTGGTGCCGTGGAGGGCCAAGAGGCTGCAGGTTTTTATTCCAACCAAAAACTCCACCAGGTGACTTCACTGATCACCTCACCATAAAGCAGAGATAAACCAGGTTGACACCCCTGATTAGTGCTGCAGTGTCACCTGCTCTCATTACAGTGTGTGTCTACGGTCCTCACACACTGACCAAGTTAAACCAAAATCCTCATTTCAGGCTGGAGCTTATAAAGAATTTCAGCTCTCACCTGAGGCTTTGAACTACATGAATTATTTTATCAGTAAAACTAGACCCACATGTAGGAGAATACTCTGATACTTTCCTAGATGTAGTAGCCTACATGTTTTGCTGCAAGGCTGTTTTTTTTTTTTTTTTTTTTTTTTTTTTAACTTATATTCTTTTCTCATGCAAAGGTGTGATACAAAATTCAGTCCAATCAAAACATGAAGCAATGACTTGTCAAGATAACTTAAAATTACAGAAAAGCCGAGGAGTTCATTTCACACATGGTATAGGCCTCATAATTCATTGTGGTGGACATTTTAATTTTAAAAAGTAATTTCAGTGACATTGCGGTTGCATTATCTTTTATTTATTTATTTAAAGAGGACAATGCACATTGATTGACATTACTGTAAATGCGCCAGTGTTAGCCAGAGGCTAGTTTACAACCGCAGTCAAAGGTAAATAACCACCAGCAGAGTATGAATGAATGATCAGATCCTCGCTCGGGGCCACAGTTCATAAAAATACGGACCATTTTATTTCACAGAGTCGCAAGGCTGGCAAAATGAGATCAAATGTTATAGAAAGTGCAGATCAGATTCCAAAACTCAGATAAAAGAGCATAATTAATTAAAATTTGTATGGTGACTTGCTGTGGTCCCAACTTAACCTGTCCAGTTGAAGAAATCACATTTGCAGCTGCCTTCAGAAAGCTGATTCAGATTCAGATTCAGACGACTTTATTTGTCCTAAAAGGCAATTCAGTTTCTCCAGTCTACCGGGGCACAACACAAACATCAACACACAACCGCAGCAAACAACAGTGTGTCAGAGATAATCAGCCAGCATACGGACAAGAGGTGCACACAAGGCACACAAGCCCACACAATTTCCTCATTTCTATGTAATTATTATTAGTTGCAGTTAATTATTCATACAGCTCTATTTTTATACATGAGGAGGAATCCAGTATACTTGTATGCATGTTGATCTGTACGAGCAAATAATGCACATTTGTACATCTGCATTCATTTCTGTACCTTCATCTCCACCTGTATAATTTACAAGGTGAGAGAATGCATGTGCACATTTATGTAATTATTATTAGTAGTGTTAATCCTGACACTAGCGTTAGATTAGCAGCAGCCTCTGTGGTTGTGAAACATGGGGGCGGGGGGGTTAGGTAAGAAAGTAGGTCAGAAGTCACCTCGTTGGTCTACGCACGTCACATGACTGAATCCGCCGCTGTGATTGGCTGGACGTCCGCTCATTTCTATGTGGGACAAAGGTGGTGTTGAACTGGTCAAGTTCGCGGCGGCATCTATCGCGGTCACTAGGAGAACAACAATGCTGCTTAACAAGGTAAATTGTACTCTAATACAACGTTATAATCCATTCTTATAGGTAACGAGCATTAGAAACGCGGCTGTCGTCGTTTGCCACCTTTAGTTTTGCTGTTTACGGCCAAACAAGACGCAGCTTTCCCAGCCCGTCGTCGGTTAGCGTCTCGGTTAGCTAACAGTGCCAGGTAGTATTTAATGTTGCTGTGTGTTTAAAATCAGTGTCTTGACTTAGAGGATGCAATAAATGTTGGTGAAACGACGAATTTGCCTGCATCGAAATATCAAAACATCCTACATTATGGCGACGAAAGATGACGTTACGTATTTGATCGATCCTGCGTGATGTAACGACGGCCTTACACAACCCGCTTTAATGTTTGTCAATAGCTGCTACGTTTGACAGGACTTGGAGCGGTGCCCTGTGCTCTCTCTCCGGGCAGGGCACCGTGTGGCAGTGTCCTTATGAAGGTGAGGCCGCGGTGAGATACTGGGTCTGTCTCAATCGAAGGGCTAGATGACTACTAGGTCGCAGCCTACGGTGCCCACGTATAGTCCAGTCATTTTATGAAAAAACCTAGGACAAATTGCAAGAGAAGCAAAGTCAACTGATTTTGTATCCTCAGTTTGTCCTGAGTGAGGGAAAAAAAGTCCCAAGAAATCCCATTGGTGGAAAGTTTTGAAAATCACCTATTTATGACCGCATATTACCAAAAAACACTGTTTTTTAACACACAGGGGAAAGGGGTTCAAAATTTGACTTTCCGATATCACTATAAAAATTCATAAGTTGATTACACACACAAAGACAAGAAAAAAAGTCAATTACAAGTTCTTTGAATTATTCTGTTTACACATGCATATCACACATTATCTGATTTGATATGCACTAATAAGGAATATAAGGAATAAATGCCAGAACAGATATTTAAACAGTGAATTAAAAGGTTACTATATATATAGTAACCTTTTATTTCACTGTTATGTAGTAACCTTTTAATTCAAGGTTACCATATATATATCAACCTTTTAATTCACTGTTTAAATGTCTCTTCTGGCATTTATTCCTTATATTCCTTATTAGCCCATATCAAATCAGATGGAAGTAGGCTGTAATGTTGGCCGCGAAGCATCGTGGAGGTGTATCCTGCAAATTAGTCAGAAATAGGCTGCATCTGTGGGCTGCATTTGCAGGACCCTGCGCGGTAAAATTGAATTGGGACAGCACTTGTCGCGCCGCCGTGACGTAAGCAGCCAACAAATACGACCTAGGTAGCGTACAGCCTTTGAATTGGGACAGAGCCACAAAATGCGCTGTTTTCCGTCTCGTCCAGGTACTGAAGGCCAGTGTGCGGACTGGCATCCGGCTGCAGAGCTCCAGCGCAGCAACCAGTGCAAAGGCAGCCACCGGAGCCCAGAAATCATCTCCGGGCTACTCCTTTGGTGAGTGGGATGCAAAATCCTAAGTGCCTCTGGGTTATTTTTAACCTGTGTTGACCTGACCTTCTGATGGGCCCTCATCCCTGCTTCACCCAACAGAGCTGACAGAACAACAGAAGGAGTTCCAGCTGCTGGCGAGGAAGTTTGCCCGTGAAGAGGTTGTTCCTGCCGCACCAGGTTATGATAAAAGTGGTGAAGTGAGTACAGCTGATCCCCTGCAGCTTGTAGCACAATTTTCCATTGCATTAAATCATCAGAAATAGAAAAAGAATTAAGAAATATGTGCCTTTACTTATTTGTGTGCACTAATCGGACAAAATATTACAGCAGTAAACACAGAAATTACAAATTGAGCACATGTTATAAAAGTAAACCTATATACACATGTATGCACAGGGATATTGCACTGTTGAGTTGTCAAGTCCTACAGGTATAAATTACTGCAGTTAAATCAACAGTTTAATTAGTGCACATTCATGCAGTCTGTCAACTCAGATTGATTGGTTTGATCCTTTCGTTTTACAGTATCCTTTCCCCATCATTAAGAAGGCATGGGAGCTTGGTCTGATGAATTCTCATATTCCAGAGGACTGCGGTATGTTGGTTCCTTGGCTACTGACAATTTTTTTTTTTTGTTTGTTTTGTTTCATGTGTAACCCTATCTGCCACATTTTGAGCTTGGTGTGGCATTAACCATTGTGGCTTTCTGTCCAGGTGGCATGGGCCTGTCCATCTTTGATGCCTGTCTCATCACAGAAGAGTTGGCCTACGGCTGCACAGGAGTACAGACTGCTATCGAGGCAAACTCTCTAGGTGTAAGTTAAAGTTTTACGACACACCAGCACAACAACTCTTTTCTAAGAGCAAGGCTTCAAGCAAGAATGAGTTGAATGCAAAACAGTTACATATCTCAGGGCGATATGCTACCTATATATCACATCCAGGTCTTTCAAACAAGCCTTTCTTGCATGGTCCAACAGTGCATTTAAATAAAATTTCTTATTTCAGGTTTGCTTTGGCATGATGTTCTTCATATATAAAATAAACATACTGTGCTAGGGGTTAAATTCAATGTTGTTATTGAATATTTTGTTTTTCGTTTTCTACTGTTATCAAAATAACGCTTCAAACACCAGATTGTTTATAGTGGTTGGATATCGTTGTGGTTGCTGATCCATTAGAATTAATTGTTGTCGATAATATCCACGCAGCAAATGCCTGTCATCCTCGCTGGTAATGATGCGCAGAAGAAGAAGTACCTTGGAAGAATGACTGAGGAGCCACTCATGTGTGTAAGTGCCTAATTTTACCATGTCTTCACGGAAAGCTGACCTATATTCAGTTTTTCCCCACCGGTTGTCTGTGTACAAGAGATCTGTTCCTCATTCCTCTATTCCAGTGGTTCTCAATCTCAGGGTTGGGACCCTCCAAGGGGTCATGAGATAGTTTTTGGGGGGTCACAAGATGATTAGGACACAGGGGAAAAGGCCTCCTCTTACAGTTATGCAAATGAAGCAAGCTGGAAAGGCCGTCATGTTTTAGGTGCCATATATATTGAATTGGCAAGCAAGTATCATGTTGGAGGCGTCCCTCTTGATTCCCATTCTTAATGCCCGTCATTGTGTACAGACAAACCAGAGATAAAGCAAAGGTGAGAAGGTGAGGGGCATCCTTATTAGCATTTAGCACTTAGGAGCACACCGGTATTATTTTTTAAACTAACTAACCTGTGCTGTGTGTTTTGGCAGGCATACTGTGTGACAGAGCCTGGTGCAGGCTCAGATGTGGCAGGCATTAAGACCCGGGCTGTAAAGAAAGGGGATGAGTACATCGTTAATGGACAGAAGATGTGGATCACCAACGGTGGGAAAGCTAACTGGTGTGTAGTCAAATACTGCTGTGTGTGTAGATATCAAGCCACTGTTACTATAAACAAAGACTGCAGATAGGCTTACACATTGTGAGTACGTACACCATCTGCACTTACATTTGTCCGAAAGAGATATAATCCTGTTTTCTCCATATTCTTAGGTACTTCCTCCTGACCCGCACTGACTCAGACCCTAAATGCCCAGCCAGCAAGGCATTTACCGGTTTCATTGTTGACGCCGATACTCCGGGAATTCAGGTTGGAAGAAAGGTGAGTTCAGGATCAATGCTTTTCTCAGCAATGGCTTTGAACTTGTTTTGTTATATTGGGTACATTCCCAACCCTCAAAACACTTTTTTAAAAAAAAAAATTATTTTTCTCACCACAAGGCCAGAACAAATATGTAGCCTAGGCAAGGAATTAGTGGCATATTAACCCACAGGATCTCCACTGGCTGCTCAAAGGTGACAGGTCTTAAATGACACTGAAGGAGTGAATAGGGATTATCCTGAATGGTCAAAATCAGAAAATGTATATATGCCCAGGACTAGCTGTTGTTGTTTTATAAAATTTTGTCATTGGGTCACAGTTGGATATAGATATGGCTCATCATGACCATTTAAGCATTGCTAGGCTGCACTCTCCTACTGACTGACGTTGTTCAATGCAAATCATAGTGTCTGTGTCTCTGTATCTGTCCCTGTAGGAGTTGAACATGGGCCAGAGGTGCTCTGACACCAGAGGCATCACCTTTGAAGATGTAAGGATACCCAAAGAGAACGTCCTGATCGGAGAGGGCGCTGGCTTCAAAATCGCCATGGGGGCCTTTGACAAGACCAGGCCACCAGTAAGTCAGCTTCCCGGGGAGAACAGCATATTGACTTATGAAAATCCTTGGCATTTTCACAAAGTTTACATCTCTTGTGCAGCTCATTATAAACCAGTGATACAACACAGTAACCTTGACTTGGTTAGTGAAAGAAGGCACTACAGTTGCTATTGTAAAGACCCTCCAAACTGATAAGGCATTTTTTCCTAACAAACTGACATTTTTTTTCCGTACTTAGGCAGAATGCATTTTTTAGTACTACTTATTAATTTTTGTCACCACCACCTTCTCAAATAACACTCATACACATTCTCATTAAAAATGGCCTTAATTGAGTAGAAAATCTGAGATTCCATTACGAGAATTCAACATTTTGCAGGTTTTTTTAATGCATTAAATTCAATATCCTTGAATTTTTTGTGTGTGTGTGTGTTTATGAATATACACATTCATGATGTTTATTAATGTCATTCAGGTGGCAGCAGGAGCAACAGGCCTGGCGCAGAGAGCCCTCGACGAGGCCACCAATTACGCACTGGAGAGGAAGACCTTTGGCAGACTCATTGCAGAGGTTGGTCATGTAACTCAAATTCATTACAGCGCTTTCTCTGTAATTTCAATGCAGCTGTGGTGCTTTGGGCAGTATTTCTAAGTGTGTCCCATATCTGTCAGTGGTTGAGTCTAAAGGCCGGATTATCCTTCCGCGTACGGGGGTTGTGCGAAGCACGCATTTCCTACGCAGCGCATGTGTGTCCAACATACCTCTGCGAAACACATTGAGCAATTCTCCGCCCACCAAAGTAGACCCTATGACGTATGGTCGCTGCTCCTCTGTACGTCTTTGTAATGGCGAGAGGACGAGTCATATAGGTGCAGGTACTTGCGCACCTCCTCGGCCAGGCGTTCTTCCGCGAGATCCAGCATTCTCCAAAGTTTTCAAACACAACCGACGAGTCGAGACACAACAGTTGTTTTAAAAATGGCGCTGCCGGCCAGCACAACAACAGGATGTAATGCCGGTTGCAACGAAATGCCGGAAATTATGTACTTCGGCGGACCAATCACAGCTCTTGTGGGGCTGCGTAGGGTCCGCGTAGTTACAATTTTTGGGAGGCGCGCGGCAGTTGTGCGGCGGTCACACAACCCCCGTAAGCTTCGCACAACCTCCGTACGCTCTTCTTACGCAGAAGCATAATTCAGCCTTAAGTATTAAGTTATAAAGTTGTAGTTCTACTGTCAAACATGTTAATTATTATAATAATTACTTCTAAAGCATCTGTACTATACTTAGTGTAGTTGTAGATAGTGTTAAGGCTAAATTACAGTGCTTATTTTGATTTAACATTTTTTCTTGCAGTGGTGGTAATTTTCTTGCCTCACTGCTAAATCAATTCAGAGGAAACACTGTTCATTATTTCTAAGGCAGCAGCAGAAAAGTAAATGATTCCATTTGAGCAGCTTGCTGCCATTATTGAACGCTTTTAAACGACCACAATGCAGTAATGTTTGAATGACTACAAGTCACAGTTGTCTTACCTTGGCATGCAAATCTGGACAGGAGCAATTCCAAAACAGCAATGTCAGTTTTGAAGCGAAAATGCCAAAAAAAAGAATCTGCCAACCAACGTGCCTTGGCATTTAGTTAACTTTTGAATCTCTGGCAAGAAGACGATTGTAACCACATTTTAAATCTGTGGCAACAGGACATAATTGGTTGTCCCTAGCAGAAAGAAATGGAAAAATAAAAACATCATTCCAGACTGAAGCAGTAGTTGATCACTTGTGGCCCCTACTGGCCATATGAAGGGAGGGAGGAGTAAGCACTCAGTTGAGGTATAAAACAGGTTTTTCAGATATTTTGAATCACCACAACCGCAAGAGGTCATTGATCATACGGTCATAACTGCACAAAAAATACTAGGACCAGTGATGTGTGAGAAAGGCTGCAGACAGATACACACACACACACACACACACACACACACACACACACACACACACAGACAGATACATCCACGCACTGACAGAACGCATGATCCCCTCTGGCTGGCTCCTGGTGGAGATGAAAGATGGTAGAAACACATAAAAAGGAATCCGTTTGCTTTTATTATCTTAATTATTATCATTTTTGCCAGGTGACCATGCAACTACAGTCTTCAAAGTACAAAGATGTTCAACCACAGTTAGTTATGTTTACTACATACAAAGTTGTATTCAGCACTTTGAAGAAGTTTTGAGATTTAGGCCCTCAGGACCATTGCATTACTTTATTCATGCTGTTAAGAAGTTTTATGAACAGACTTACTAGTTTTGTTTATTTTGTTGGCCAGATAATTGCACTGTGAGAATTGGACACGGGCCTGTGCTCAACAGATTTCTGTCTTTGTTGCCTACAGCACCAGGCGGTGTCTTTCCTGCTGGCTGAGATGGCGATGAAGGTGGAGCTGGCCCGCATGGCCTACCAGCGGTCGGCCTGGGAGGTGGACGAGGGCCGCAGGAACACCTACTACGCGTCCATCGCCAAGGCCTTCGCCGGAGACATCGCCAACCAAGTGGCCAGTGACGCCGTCCAGATATTTGGAGGCAATGGCTTCAACAGCGAATACCCGGTGGAGAAACTGATGAGAGATGCCAAGATCTACCAGGTGGGTTGGCGGCGTTTTCACACCTTACCGCTCCTGGCAACATCAAGTGTTTTTGGAAAACGTTGCATCATTTTAATTTTGCAATCTTTTGTCTGCTTTTGTAGATCTACGAGGGCACTGCTCAGATCCAGAGACTTATCATTGCCCGCGAACACCTGGGAAAATTCAAGAAATGAACTCTGCATGTCTGAATACATTTGTCGTCCATGTCAATGCCATCATTTTGTTGTAACTTTTGTAATATATAGAATAGATTTGATCATATCAGGTCAGGATACATAATAATATGTTGGTTGCCTTACAGTTCATCACTCATCATGCCTTGCTCTTTTTTTTTTTTTTTTTTTTTTTCCCTTTGGGTCATTGGGGTGCCGTCCTTCTTATGAAAACTGTAATCAGTCAAAGAAATGTAAAATAGCCCACATCTGGAATGCCACTATGAACACTTTGCTACAATTATACCTCAGCTACATGATGAATGTGTGTTGGTCATTTTAATAAACTGTATAGTATGAGGGGGAAAAATTAGTGGACATTGTCTCCTGTATTCATTATTAAACAACTAATTGTGGGAAAAAATGCGTGATGTTGACACAGCTGTCATTTTAAATTACCACCTGATAGAGGAAAGGGCTTAGTGCCCTTAGGCAAACCCAATAAAATTCAAAACCTCTGCAAGGCTGGAAAATGTGGATACAGATACAACTGTAATGGTAAGTTGTATTTTTGTGGAGCACCGGGGAGCAAACACAGGTAGCTCATGGAATAATCTGGAAACTCACCACATTCCTGCACCGCCTGCAACTTGAACTCTGTTTTATTTTGCCCAAGGGCCTGAGGTAGGAAGCACATGATCACGAGTGTACCCAAAGAGAATTTTCACATTTTCAGCTGAAGGAGACAATCATGACTCCTGTTTCTAAAGTCAGCAGAAGTGAGAGTTGCATTAATGGTCCATTGTTTAAAAATACTCTCCTGGGGCTCTGTGTCACTTCACAGTGACAAGGTTGCAGGTTAAATTCCCAGCCGTGGTCTATTCTGTGTGATGTTTGGATGTTGTATTCACCTGGGTTTTCTCAGTGATGCACGAACACTATCTGGTATTTTCACCTAAGGAGGACCCCTGTTGTTCTGAACCTCCAAGCTGATTTATTTCAAGAATTTCCCAGTTTGGGATTAATAAAGTACATCTATCTATATATCTATCAATTTACAGCCAGAGCCCATTTGAAATTATTTTACCCTCAAGGCCCTGACTGAAAATTTACTCTGGCTAAGCATCGGATTATTTATAGGCTATATGAGCACGAATAAATAGAAGAAATGAGATTAAAACATAATGCTAAAATGATGACTCATACAAATTTGTTTTTTTGTATCATTATAATGAATTAAATTATAGCTGATTTAAAACCTTCCTGATTTTGTTCATGAGGCCCCCTGAGGCTATGCAATAAACCCCGCTGTGTGTCCTCTGCAGACACACAGCACACATGACCGCCAGTTTCAAATGTGTCAGAAAAGTGTGTTAGATTATTTTGACATTTTACTGCAAAAAAAATTATTGTCTTTGCACTTTGGTTGATTTTAATGATCGGAAAATTTGGGATTCATGCGAAAAAGGATTTCATTTTTTCCATTTTAGTGTGTATTAATTATTTTATTTTATTTTATTTCTTTTTATTTTAATTCATTTTATTTTATTTTATTTTATTTTATTTTATTTTTACGTGAAGGAGGACTTGCAGGCGGAGTCGATGACGTTGCCGACGTGTGACGTGCAGAATCTGCGACGCCTGATCATGCGAAAACCTCCAGAATGGTAACCCGCTAACTTTTACAAACAAACCCGATTAAATGTTGCTGTCATTTGCACTAGCGCTCCATATGTCGTAGCCAAGGCTGTTTGGACGGCGCCGAGTGTCCGTTTTATTCAAACTTTGCCCGCTAATCTGTGAAAGAGCGAGTTAGGAGGCTGGAAAGTCGCTAGCTTAGCCCTGTTAGCCCTTAGCTGTCAACAAAGCCGGGTAACAACTTCGCTCAGCCCAGTGAAAAAAACATCGTCGCTGTATGCGGATATAACTGTATTTTTTCCCGTGTAATCCTAGTCCCAGATTGTGACTGTTTCGCTGTGTGTTGTGTAATCCCAGGGTACCCAAGTGAAAGATGTTGTCATCAAGCCTGACGCTCCCAGCTCTCTGCTGCTGGACAAACATGCGGACTACATCGCTGCCTACGGCTCCAAGAAGGACGACTATGTGAGTTTTACAATGCAAATATGTGTGTATCCTTAATTGTTTTATTATATTTATGACTTTGTATCAGTGCACAGAAAGGGCTGAAGTGAACCTAAGCACAAAAAAAGACCAGAGAAGCTTTAATCTTTGCACAATTGAATTCTGTTAATGGTGAATAAGCTTATATTTCACCAGTTTTGCACACTGGAAAAGAAATTATACACTTTATGGTTTGTGCTCTAATGCAAAACACTGATTATAATCACTGAGCATGTAATCACAATGATAATGGTAATAATAAAAGGAAAAGCTCCTTTCTCCCGTTGTGAAAGCAGCTGAGTCACCTCCTGTGTGTGTGTGTGTGTGTGTGTGTGTGTGTGTGTGCGTGCGTGCAGGAGTACACGCTGTCGGAGTACCTGAGGATGAGTGGGATCTACTGGGGCCTGACGGTGATGGACCTGATGGGCCAGCTGCCCAGGATGAACCGCCAGGAGATCACGGACTTCATCAAGGCCTGCCAGCACGAGTGCGGAGGCATCAGCGCCAGCATCGGACACGACCCTCACCTGCTCTACACCCTCAGCGCCGTGCAGGTGACCGCCGCCGCCGCGCGCACTCACTCACGTGCTCATCGGCGACTCGGGCAGCAGTCAGCGGAAAGATGAATCGATCATGATTATAGTTATGTTTTTGTGAAAGGCAGGGGGAGAGAGACGGGATGACGTGTGAATACGCCAGGCGAGCCACTGGGCTGCCACATGCTCTGGTTGTCATAGCAACTTCCATCCTAAAGTGATTTATTTGCTTATATTTTACCCCTCTCAACGCCGCGACATACATTTTAAATATACTTTTATGTGCATTTTTATAAGCATACAAGCATTTGCTTATGATTTGTGTGTGTGTGTGTGTGTGTGTGTGTGTACCATGGTGGAAGTCTATGAATGCTCTTTGAGTTCTGTATGTTTGCCAGTGAGCAGGGTGACAGTCAAAGTGATGCTCTTGCTTATAGAAAGGCAGAAACGACAGCAGAGCTCGTGTTGTGGCTCTTATACAGTGAAAACCTGGTTTGAACCTCAGATGAAAAGACTTTGAATGAGCTTTAGTCTGGGATTTCTATACCTCTCTGTTTTCTGTATATTTCATTCTGTAGAGTCGACTCGGTTCCTGAGCATATTAGAAAAATCCTTTTGTCCCGTTGTGTCCTTGACATAAGTGACATTTTTATATAAAGTCCCAGTTAGACCCATCAAGAATCAGTTTGTCTCTGTTAGAATCAGATCTGAAGTGAAGCTTGCTGTCTCCTGTGTTCATCCTTTGTTTTGTATATTTGATCCGTCCCTCAGATTCTGTGTTTGTACGACAGCGTCAGTGTGATCGACGTGGACAAGGTGGTGGAGTACGTCAAAGGCCTGCAGCAGGAAGACGGCTCGTTTGCAGGGGACAAATGGGGTAACCAAGACTTAGATATGTACAGAAATGTACTGAAAATATAATTTATACTTTCATTCTAAAGCACTTTTCAAAGTAATGGGTGGTGTGGATATTTTTAAATGCAGATATGATTGTAATCTTAATTTGGAGAGTGTTTGCAAGCTAAAATCCCAGTGAAGAGATGTTTATGTACATAATCGTGTGGTATAAATATATGTATAAATGTTGATATTGTTTTATTCAGCGACTGTTCTGTCTCTTCAGGAGAAATAGACACAAGGTTTTCCTTCTGTGCGGTTGCTACCCTCGCGCTGCTGGTATGTACATGATGTGTGCGGCGTTGCTTCAGGTTGCATCATTTTTAACAACACCGCCGGCGTTTCTTATTCATAAACTGCACCGTGATGTATTATTTGTGCATTTGATGGTTGCTGTTCTGTTCTGTCCCAGGGCAAGATGGACACGATAAATGTTGACAAAGCGGTCGAATTTGTCTTGTCTTGTATGAATTTCGACGGAGGATTTGGCTGCAGGCCCGGCTCAGAGTCTCACGCAGGCCAGGTTAGTTCACTCCACCTCGAAGCTCCAACAATCAATAAACACCAGAGGAGTCGGGGTTTTATGTTTTACTTTTAAAAATGACCTGACTTTGTTCTCCCTAATGAGCGTACTGTTTTGGAAGTAATTTGCTGTAGTACCTTTTTTTTTTTTCCCTCCTTCAAAAACACATTGTAGCAGCACAGGTTGTACTGCAGAATCATATTATTGATTGTTTAAAACGTTATTCATGACTTTTACTCTCTTTGAAAAGACAATAAGACAATCTAATTTTAATCAGTGTGTTATCTAAAGAAAGTGCTGGATGTTCTACTCGTGTCAACAAAAAATGATGGTATGGAAAAAATAGAGGTCATGATAGTCTAAGGACAAAAGGTAATAAGAATTGAAATTCAAATGCCACGGGTCACAAATTACCACAGAGTCATTTCAATACCTCCAGCGCTGTTAATCCGTTTAGAGGGCAATAAAACAGCATCATGGGGCTGCAGGTTGGCCTTGTGAGGTAAAGGCTGACTAATAACTGAAATGTTATCAATCCCCCACACTGACGGGATCAGGTTTGCCCAAGCTGCAGGATGACGAGTGTTTTTGCAGGATTGTGTTTTTTACCGCCCCTTGGTGCTAAAATGCTGAAATCTGGCCTCTCTGTGGTGAAGACGCTTGTAGAGTTTGGCTCAGGGACACACAAGAAAACACACTGCACTTACTCAACAGGTGAGGTCATCTTCACCTCCACAGTCTTCTTCCCACAACCTGTGTCTGCTCTTTCCTTCCGTGCGTCAGATTTACTGCTGCACGGGCTTCCTGTCGCTCACGGGGCAGCTGCACCAGGTGAACGCCGACCTGCTGGGCTGGTGGCTCTGCGAGAGACAGCTGCCGTCCGGCGGCCTCAACGGTCGACCGGAGAAGGTTGGTGCAGTCCCATACGCTGAATCACCACGGAGAAATACCACTGACTCATCTTTAACTAAACACAACAGTCAAACTCCCAGTTGTGTTACGTTGCTGACGACTGATTTATGTATCATAATGTATCGGGGAAGTGACTTTGTAAATCCAGTTCACATCGGAAGAGTCAGAAGTGCAGCAAAGCCACCCTGAGGAAAAACGTACTTCTGCTAACTGAATTTACGCAGGAGAGGTGGAAGTACTTTGAAAGCAAATGATTTCATTTTCAACCGAGCTGTCACATAATATAAAAATCAGTGTTTTTATGATCGTTTATGGAAGTTTTTTCAAGCCAGCCGTACAAGCATGCAGTCATGTTTTGGCACCAAATTGTATATTTAATACAGGATCTGATGCCAAGCAGTTTTGAATTTGGATGCACGTGCCAGAATCCCCACAAAGACAACTTACAGCGTTAAACAAAAACTGTGTTTTATTGGAAATAAAGCGGCGGGGGTAGACTCCGTGTTTCTAATGGCCACGCTCCGACAGCCGCCTGCCAGAAAACCCAAGTCAAACCAAATAACCCGTCTGCGTTCATCACAGGAACAAGAGCAAGGAATGTTAACTTGATTTTGTATTCATGTCAATCACCCCCACATTTTCACTCAGTTTTGCTTTCAACCCAACCCAAACACCCGAACTGGAGTTTTCCACAGAAAAGGAATACATAAAAATGAAATGAAAGAATAAAAAAAAAAAAAATCTGAGCTCTCTTCTTTGGTTTTTACAACTAAAAAATAGCTGGTAGTCAAAAACGTAACAAACTGACAACACCGTGCAAAGTTGAATTTAAAGTTGAACTTCTCCAACTACAAGTGCAGTTACTTATATGAAAACCAGCTCTGTTTTCTCCTCGTAGCTTCCGGATGTGTGTTACTCGTGGTGGGTGTTGGCCTCGCTGAAGATCATCGGCAGAATCCACTGGATCGACAAGGCCAAGCTGAGCTCTTTCATTCTGGCCTGCCAGGATGAGGAGACCGGAGGCTTCGCCGACAGACCCGGAGACATGGTGAGCTGCACGGCTCATGTAGGACACAAAATGAGGGCAGCCTCGGGGAACTTGGCCCTGTTCCCCATCTCTGCACCCAAAATGCGAAGTGGTGCCTTTACCTTTTTGATCAGGGCATAAAAACGTGGCACTACAGTTCACTCAGAACCAGATGAGGAGGAAAATTCCCCTTGGTAGCTCAGACATTTATGATAGGATTTGACAAAACTTGGTGGAACAATGCATCTGCATGGTGTCCTAATTAAAATAATAATTCATGGTATGTTAATGTAAATTAATGAGTGTACACAGGCAGTACATTAAGGGTTTAACATTTACTGCTCTAAACTGTCTGGTAGTTTCTTCCTTGAGAGAGATCCTATAGAGACAGAGCGCAATACGTCACACTCCAAAAACCACGTCACAAACGGCAATACACAATCATTGGGACACAATTTTACCAAAAAAATACACAGTTGTCCCTCGCTATAACGCGGTTCACCTTTCGCGGCCTCGCAGTTTCGCAGATTTTTTAGTTCAATTTTGCATGCTTTTTTTTTTTTTTTTTTTTTTTTTTTACTGGACTTATTTTTCTAGGAAGGTTTGAACTTTGAGTGTTTAAACAAGAGAGAAAAGTGAGAAAATGTTAATGCCTGTCTGAGAAAAGTGTATAAAGTGTAGTGAGGGGTTTTACAGCCTTAAAACATCCATAATAATTGTAAAAAATAAAGCTGACTACTTCACGGATTTCGCCTATTGCGGGTTATTTTTAGAACGTAACTCCCGCGATAAACGAAGGACACTGTAATCTTGTTTTTTGCTCTCCACGCCTGCACAAATCGGCGTCCTCCTCTGAATCCAGTCAAACCCGGTGTAAAGCAATCTGGCTCGTACTTTTGACGTGACATCCTTTGAAATCTAAGGAAGCACCTTCGCACAATGCAAAGTCAGTGGAGAGCGATGAACTGTGGGAGTGGGCGGGACTTACATAAAGTCTGTCTTCACGGCTCACAGGAGGGGATGTCGCCAGCATGAATAGCGATAGCGACCTTGGCAAATGAAAGAGCGCTGCCTGGAAGAACTCAGATTCCATCAAGAGAAAATCCAAAAGAAAAAGACTTCAGACTGTTTTGATTGACAGGCGATGTCTGAGACGTGCGCCGTGAAAGATACAAACTAAAGCAAGTCGCCAGATTAGCACTTCAGCTCTTATAAGCCTAAGGGGAGCGCTGTGTCAACATGTCAGAGCAAGGTGACACTTTTGTTACTGATTGGCCCGGCGGGGGACAGCGTCACTGGTGGAGGGATGACATGTCTGTTCTCTCTCTCTCTCTCTCTCTCTCTCTCTCTCTCTCTCTCTGCAGGTCGACCCTTTCCACACTCTGTTTGGCGTGGCGGGCCTCTCCCTGCTTGGCGATGAGCAGATCAAGCCAGTAAATCCTGTGTTGTGTATGCCTGAGGACGTCCTGCAGAGGATAGGCCTGCAGCCCGACCTGCTCACATAGCCCTCATCCCCCCACACCATTTATCCCTACTGCCCTCACCCCTTCTCCTCCCCTCCATACACACCCACACACACACACACACACACCCAGGAATGACAACAGACTGTTTCTTAAAGGAATGGGAATGATAGACGTTCTGGAGCGCCCAGAAAGCGTTTTAGTAACATTCCTTAACTTTTCTGACGTGCTCACTAGTTCAAGATGTTCTCTGAGGAAAACCGTTGTAAAGGCTGCCGAACTGTTCTGGAGTTGTCTTTTTTTTTTTTTTTTTAAATTAATTAATTAATTTCTTAACTCTTTGCTGCTCTCCTCCGTCTCGGCACATGAGAAAATGTCACCTCTAGTTTGGCTCGGCCCGTTACAGTGGACACGGCGCTCATTTCCTTCTCTCGCTCTCTCTCTCTCTCCCTCGGCTTCATGGGGTCATGTTTGTTGTTTGAATGAATTCGGCACGTTCTTGACTTTGCTCTTGACATGCTTAACCTTGAAACAAGAGTGTGATTATGCATGGAATAAGCCCGCAGGAAAAATAGTTTTCCCTTTCCCCCTCGCGTAGTCGACACTCGTGCGCGGCAGCTCAACGACTTACGGTGGGAGCAGATGAAGGCTGGCGATGCACCAATAACTGACAGACAATAAGATTCAGCCGATTTGCTGGTAAACGCACGTGGAAGTTTGATTCCACTGCTTTTATGTTCTCACATCTAGGAAACCTCACGAATCTGCTTGACTCTGAATTTGTATGAGGCACCTAGTCTCTCTGTTGTCTCTTGTTTGGTTCCACCTTCTCTGTTTTTTTTTATTTATTTTTTTCTGCATCCTACGTTTCACATCAAAAAAACTTCCATCTTAAAAAAAAAAAAAAAAAGTAACAGCTTGTCAAGGACAAACCACCATCCTGTTTACACTAGAGCAAGCATACTGTTCACTTTGAGAAACTATCACTGTGCTAATAGGCCTCGCAACTGGAGATGTGACGGGGGACTTTTTTTTTTTTTTTTTTGCAGGATAATGTTTCGTTTGTTTTGTTAATCGTGTCACGGCGCTGTCCTAACCTCAGCTCGCAATACAGGCAGAAGTTTGTTGACAGGATCTCAAGAGACTTACGGTTGGATGATGACTGGAAACAGCCAGTGCCACCGCACACGGTAGTATCATCTGTTGCCAAGCGTATCTTGTTTTATCCACCATCTCAGCTACGTTATTTATTCAAGCTGTTGCTCAAACCCAGCACTGTCATGCAGCTGTGTGGTTCGATTTGCATGTGTAAAAACCATCAAATATCTCCAGTCTTAAGCTTGTCTGTATGATGGCTCGGCTAAAATGAACCTCGACTCGTTTCCTTGAATCTGTCTTCGATTGTTTATTCCTCTTACGAATAACCATATTGATGTGGTGACTAACGTTCATGTCAGCCTGAGAGATATGCACCTGTCTTACTGAGCACAACTCTTGTCCTCTGTTTGTGATTACTGTTCGGTGTCAACACTGTTACGCAAGGAAAATAAATCACATGGTGAAACTATCAGTTGGAGCTCCGTCCCTGACTTTAGTCGATGTGCAAAATTAATAGTCAAAGGATTTCATTAACTAATAGTTGATTTTTGCAGCCAGGAAATTCTATCATTATACATTTTTCTGACATGCAAATGAAGGGAAACTCATTAGCTTAACAAAGACTAATGGTTTATTGATGCCAGAGTTTATTCAAGGAATTTTCCAGTAAATGTGCTACATAGAGATTCTTAAAACCAAGCTGACTGACCTGAATCTGAACTGACTGTTAAACCAGGCCAGCCCCAGTGCCATGCAGCTGTATGTCTGGATATTATTGTGCGTAATGACATCGGTGTGATGTTGTTGGCAATAAATAAAAATGATTACCCCTCGGGTGTGATGCAGCTCATCTTTGTGATGAAAGAGCATATGCAGAGGTTGTATTTTAAGATAACTAACGTGGCCATGATGATGTGAATGGACTTAGCGAGCAAGGATTTAAGCACATTTAATTCATCTCACAAGGTTGGTGCCATTCAGATCAAGGTTTTATTTTTTTGTAAAGGGAGAAATGCCTTGGAAAGCAGCTGCACGTTTACTTGCAGTTTGAGTCGGCGTGGTCGCTTGTCAGCTCTTTGCTGCGTCAAACTGACAGTGGATGAGGAAAGAATATTTGCAGGGGCCAAATATCTTACAACATGTGGGAAAATACTAACTTTTTTAATGTTCAAAACAGGACTTGTATAAGTGATTCTCAACCTTTTTGGCTTGTGACCCCTTAATACAGTATGATGCTGACTTGTGACCCCGCTGTAACAGATTGCATATCAGTGATGAACACTTTTAAATCTCATCACAGGCAAGAAAAACCCTCTAAAAAATCCCACTGATGAAAAAGAAAAAAGAGGAAATCTTGACAAGGGCCACCAAGTGAGGAGGGGGCTTCTTCCTGGCCAGTCAGATGTGCCGACCAGGGACCAAATTATAAGGAACATTGATGTAAAATTACAAGAGGAAAACACAAGCAGCGTAACCACACAAGCAGACATGCTAAAAACAGATGTGATCATAAAACTGTATTGAGGAATTTTTTTTTTTTTCTTTCCAAAAATCATCACTAAGATTGTCCTCCGACCCCCCTGGAGAGTCTGGGCTCCAGGTGGAGAGCCGCTGAGTTATACATCAGACGATAGCACCGATATTTCAGCCGGAGTTTGGTAGTCAGACGGTGTTCTCAGGTCGTGCTGTAATTGTTCTGTGATACAGTTCAGGCTCTCAACTGCTGAGCGAGCTCTTTAAGGCCAGCCGAGTCAGCCGGGCCATTACCTTCTCCATGTTGAGATCAATAGGGTGTCAAGAAATTACTGAGTGTGTTAGGAACTCGGGGAAAAGCCGAACCGTGAGTACACAGCACTCCAGAAAACTTTGGGCTGTGTTTTGTGTGGAGGCCAATTAGCTGCAGGACGCCAGGAATCACTGCAGAGCCTCCTGGAGGTGTGGTGGGGCTAATTAAACTAAACATCTGTGTTGGGACGGGACCAGATGAGAGCAGCAGTGACTCAGCCTTGTAACGTTCAGATTAACCGGCCGGTGGACGGTGCTGTCTGTCTGATTGTCCTGTGGATTTATGATGGTGTCGCCCGTTTCCCTGTGCCGTCACCATTTGTGAGCGACCACATCATCCAGCTAGGATTTAAATTGGGCTTCTGTATTAAAAGACAGCAGCAGTTTGGGGTTTTAAATTCAAATTCTGTGCACGAGTGTATGAAGTCAGAGCAGCAACAAGCTTTTGCATTATAAATTCCCTCATAAGAAAAAGAGGACGAGAGAAAAAAGAGGCAAGGTCAGCTTAGTTTTTAGTTCATCATTCATGGCCCTAACAGCCGATTTAAAATCAGCACAGGTCAGTTCTGCCTGTAAGACATCATGACTGTGCTGAGATTCCTGAAATCAACAGAGACCATGAGATTTCTCAGAGCAGGGGGTCCCAAACTGGGTTCCGGGGACCAAAAGGGGCCCTTTACAAGGCATCCAGGGCCATCCGCAACAGAATGAAAAATTGTTTAACTTCATTTTGATTCAGTTCACAAAGACTGTCTGAATTAGATGATGCATAATTCTATTAAAATGTAAAATGTGATGCTGCCGTTACTATTGTTTGCCTAAGCAGGAAGTCTGAGAGCTGCTGCATAGCAACAGCTGTATCCCACTAGATGGCAGCCTTACTACAGAACAAAGCTATTTATGTTGCTGCAAACAATTAATAAGCTCTATTCAAGGGCCTTACCATTTAAACACATTGATATGAAACTGATAAGGCTGTGGTTAGTGAATATAACCTAAACTGTCATGATAGCTTTAATCCATTGAAGAAATGCCTTCATTATTAAAAAAAAAAAAAAAATACACATGGGGTATAATTTTATAATTACAAAATGGGGTTTACAAATCATGGAAATCTCCCTTTATATAAAGGAAGTTCACCTTTTTTTTATATGGTATATGGTATTTTTAATCGCCTTTATCACTTAAATAATATTCCATTTTATATTTTTGTATAGGATTTTTGTAATGTGTATTATAGGATTGCTATAAGTCTTTTTGTTGCAATAAAAACATTTTGTTTACTGTAGGTTTGCTTAAATAATTCCAAGTATAATAAATAAACTCCTGTAATACAGTGAATCTACATTATAGTCATACAACAGTCACAGATCAGATTATGATGTACAATTTTGGTGTGTAATTTTTTTTTTTATTGACAAAGCTTTGGACATAGAATAATACATACATTTACATTTACATAAGAATACATACATTTAAATTCCGGTGAACTTTAAATGTTTCCAGTTATTTTTTTTATTTTACACAAAAACAAAAATAGTGAGAATACATAATTAAAAGATGGGATGGGGGGAAAAATTAGATTTTAAAAAATTCACAGCCCTTTGTAACCTCTGTGGTCATGTCTTATGACTCGCTCAATGCACAGAAATAGAGTAACAGCGTCTACAGCTCAATGGGTCTCTTGTGACTGTCCTAAGGCACATTCATCACAGGTTTCATACTCTTTGGCAAAAAAAGCCCTTTCCCTGCTCCTAGATCTCCTCTGTGAAACGATAAACCTTCCATCTGTGTTGGAGAGATCAGGATGGAGGGCTTTCACATTTTTGAATTTTTGCATTTTACATGCCACACCATATCCACGCTTTGATCCACGCAGGATTTACGCAGTGCAAGCTGGAGTAATAATCCTGTCACCCGAGAAATGCCACAACTGATATAGGATATTATGTTTTATAGCCGTGGCAGCCTGTAATAATGGGTTAGCGGAGAGATTGATGCTCTCCTCCTGTGTAATTAGAGGCAGGTAAATCTCTGCTATCTGTTTTTCATCACATAGTTAAATGAGAACTTTGCTTTTTTTTTGCAGCGATGTACAGCCTGATAAGGAAATGAGACTCATTTTTAACAGTAGCTGCCTTAAAATGCAGTGATTAAGTGACAATATTGTACCAAAACTGAAAAGTACATTATTACCTTCGTGCACTAATTAGAATTTCATAGGAGAAAGTTGTAATATTAAGTGACATTTTTTTTAATCCCTGCTACATGCATTTTGTTCATCATGTAATGCTGTGGATGTCAGGGCTGTGGACCTGCAGAAAATAAACTGACAGCCCTGCGAGTTTTGGATTTATTTGTCTATTTATTTAGTCAATAGGGGAGCAGTAATCTGTGGGCCCCTGGTGTCTGGGCAGAGACAAACATGCTGGTTGTTAGGCTACCGAGAAACCCCACTGGCTCTCATTAGTGGGAGAGAGAGAGAGAGAGAGAGAGATGAAGAGCAAGACAGAAGGTGAGATAGAGGAAAGAGAACATGCGCATGAGAGAAAACAAATGAGAGAAAGGAGGAGAGAGCGAGGAAACTACAGAGAGGAAATGCTTGAGAAAGAGAGAGAGAGAGAGAGAGGAAGAGGGAGAGAGAGGTGCAGAAAAACGAATGGATGGGTCATGGCTTTCACTGATCAGACTTGTTCGTTTGCAGGGAAACCGCAACCAATTTTTTCCTCCCTCTCCTCCCCTCAATCCTGTCATCCTCTTGTTATCTCTCAGCACAAAATATTGAGGATTAGCACACGCCACAGGAACAGCAGCCAAAGACTTGCAGCAGCCAAACTCTCACTAAATGTTTCATTAAGCCAGTGTATTACAATACGTGGATTTGAACATGATTTGTGTGTTGGTTAAGGAAAGGGAAAAGGAAATATTTTCGAAAGAGTGGATGCAGGACAATATCCGCTTGATTTTTTTTTTGTTTTTGTTTTTTTTTACCCTGGTTAATAGTCATTTGGATCAGCGCTGCATGTCTTGACATTTGGAGAAGCCAGCAGCAGAGGGCCATAGTCAATTAGCAGGACAGTATGGCTCTGCTGTCGTTATTTGCCAAACAGCCCAGGGAGGCTCCAAGACTGATTCTGCAACTCAACACCCTGGCGAGGAGAAACACATTTGGGGGGAAAAAAAGTTTGTTTACTCCTAGTTTAGAATTCACCTCATGTCAGTGCAGATAGTTTTACCCATCAAGTCCATCTCCTCAGTCAGCACAGTGCTGACTCTGCAGTTGCTGGTGGCTCAGTTGCTTTTGGCCGAGCAGAAAAGGAGGATACCAGCTGGGGTCCAGAATCTCATGATTAAAACATATGAAAAGTATGAAAGATCTGGCCTCTGCTTCAGACAGTGATGTGGCATATAATAACAGGAAGGAAATATCATAGGAAGGGGGAGCACAGATATACTTGTCTCACTCATTTTGTTTACTTTTAATCACATTTCATTGCATTTGATTGGATGAAATGTGATATATAAATAAGGTTTTAAGTGAATGCATGCTGGGATAGGCTCCAGCCTCCCATGACTCTGATTAGGAATAAGCAGGCATGGAAAATGAGTGAATGAATCGATGCATGAATGAATTGCACAATGAATAACTGTTTGGCTAGATAGTCGGCCGATTGATTGATCAGTTCTTAATTAAATCTGGCTGCTAATTTGTTGAGTGAATTGTCTCAAATCATTACTTATCCTCTTATATTCTCAATGCTGAGCTCAATAGTGACTCAGGAAATTAATGAGTGGTCTATGTTGGGAACTAGGGATCAGCCTTGCACAGGTGCAGGGCCTTGTGGGTAGGGGTGCAATAATTCATGTGTTGCATTGATGCATCAATTATCAATTCTGCCAAATCCACTGCATCGAGCTGCTAACAGCTGCTGAATGTCAGCCTGAATTTATATGAAATGCTTTGATTTGGATGATTCATAATTCTTAACCCTATAAAGCCATTCGTATCATATATGATGCACATTTTCAATTCCGTTTTTCGTTTTCAGTTTAATCAATACTTGACCAAAATACTGTTGTATACCTTTGAACACTTCCCCTGTTCACCCTGGACCATACCATTGGCACTTCAAGTACATATCATATATCATACACCAGAAAGGTCGTGTAATAACATATTTTTTGAAATTTTTTATATATATATTTTGTTATAGGACTAAATAAAGGGTTCAATTTCAAAAAATTTGAATTTTCTGCCAATTCTTTCATAGTTCAGGCTTTATAGGGTTAAATAAAAAAGACCCAACATTGTAGTGATCAAACAGAATACTATGAGATTGCATTTTTTTTATATATATAATAATAATTAATGTTTAAGAAATTCAGTTGTATGATTTTTTGCATTTCATTAGAAAAAGGATAGTCTTACATCACAGCGTATTTTTAAATATTTTGGTTATAAGAACCCACTGAATTGAGTTTATCACCCTGAATCATGGTTTACAGACCTCAGATCAAACTGAATCATTCCAAAAAAAAAAAAAAGAAAGAAAGAAAGAAAGAAAAATCAGTCTTAAATTGAATCATCAAGTGAATCATCAATCAAATTTAAATTTGTGCTAAGACAAAACCTATCAGCCTCCTGGATGTGTCATGGGTCTAATTGTAAAAACACATCTGTGAGGGGAGGTGCTTGATAACTTGATAACACCAACAAACCTGCTCTCACAAACTTCATCCTGTAACGTTTAGATCACATGACAGATCAGTGGCTGCCTGCCGGTCCTTTGGTTTCATGGTGGTGGAACTGAAAGTCCCTGATCGTCAGCATTTGATCAGTCAGTGCAGGTAGTTTTACCCACCAAGTCTTCAAGCTGCTGTGGATGCACAGTTACTAAACAACCTTGAACACGTGGTATGCAGTTTGGCTAAGATCTCCTCAGCAGTGCAAGAGACAAATTTAGCTTCACACCAGTCAGTCTCTGGTGATTGGTCAAAGTATCTGCTCAATCCACACGGAAATCTCACTTCACCGGGAAGCAAATCTATTAACACCAGGTGACCGACATCTTTTTTTCATGTGCTTTGTGGTCATCAGCCACTTTATTAGCTGTCAAGTCTTAAAAAGGGGACCCTGGGGTCAAAGTCCTCACCACTCCAGGTTGAGATAGTTCTGGATTTGCAGTGGCAGAGGCAAAGCGCTGATTCCTGCGGGCAGGAGGCTATGGTCCAGCAGGCTCCTCCGTATGACCGCCCTGCACAGGTGACTCAGCTCACATGGATCCCGAGAGCGGTTGCGGGGGATACAGTCTCTCCAGTCCTCGATCAGAGGTTTCAGTCCATGTATGATCTGCGACTGCAAGGACAGAGGCATGACGTGGGTGATGTGGCATCCTCGCCCGAGTCCATGACTCCGTCAGGGAGGAGCCTCAACTTGTGTCTTAGAGATTGTATTGTCCCATTCTTGGCTTTGACCCACCAAAATCCAATCAACCAGAGCCAGTCGCCCACCTCACATACTCTTACACTGTCACATATCACCAGTCTGTGATGTTCAAAGCATTCCAAGACTGTGTGAAGTGTTGTGGTGTACTTTTTTGGTGTACCCACTTTCCCCTCTTTCCCTAATGTCCTCCTTTGTCATCTAATATAAGGGGCGCCGCTCACGGTGGCTGACCCGAAGTTCTCCTGATCCTGTAACCCTGTATTTGTCATGTCTGTTTGGTGTCTCTTGGACGGGATGTAACTTAAATTGGAATTTCCCCTTGTGGGATTTATAAAGTGTACTTACTTACTTACTTACTCCTCTACTCTACCTGAGTTAGTGATTGCCTACATTTCCCAGAATGACTTTCGCCAGCTCCCTGAGAAGCTGCATGAACGCCATGCATTCAGCTGTAAGTCATATGTTGTAGACGGAGAGAGTGATAATGATAGCACACTGAGAGCAAGAGAGTGAGAGTTGTTCCATTTGAGGAAAAGTGACCTTTCCTCAAAATGCCTTATGGCTGCAATACATCCTGGTCTACTGCTGCTGCTCTTGGCAGACAAATTGGTACCTCTGCCTCTTCCACAATGGATTTCTTTCTGAATGATTGTTTAATGTCAGCACAAAATGGAGAGCTGAGCGTGAGACCCTTGCTCTTCGGACTGACTGACACTAAAACCTGCTGTTTACCACTGACGCTTAAGACAGCTGTAAAAGTTTCTGCAATCATAGCACCTTTATAGGTCCTATGATATCTTGTCATGTCATGTTTGTTTGGCCAGTTACCCACAGGACACAAAAACTACACCATCAAACAGTAAAAGGGCTCCAGATATAAAAGGTGCATCCCCAGAAGTTTTTAACAAGGCTAAAGTGTTTTAGGGGGGAGTTTTTCCCCCTTAAAATTTCTCAAGTTTTCCACAAACCTCAATGTCTCCAACAGAAACACAGGTGAGCACCCTGAAACAGAGCGCCATGCAGTCTTTAAGCTCCTGTCTCCAAGTTTCATAGGAGAGGTTTTCATCCTCCACACATGGTGGGTAAAACAAGATGGCGATGATGATGTAGCTGGGTCTCCTTTCTCTCTCCAACATCCCATACTGCAGCAGCACCTTCAGCACATCAAACTGGCGGTTTTTAGCTGCATGCATCAGAGGGGTCATCCCAGCCACGGGGCTGTAGACGGGAGTGAAACACCTGAAGAACAAATACATGAATCTAAAAGTCACTGAAGCTCAGCTGGATCAGTCTGCACTACCACGGCCTCATTCTACAGAAAATAAATGTCAGTTTGTTTAATCTGTTCTAACACAAGTTAAAATGCACTTACAGGGCAGACAGTCTTGCAGCCATGTGTAACCCTTTATCTATTCTGTTAAAGACTACTGAACTGAATTAAATTCAGTAGTCTTTTGTTGTATATTTATTGTTTTCTCCATTAATGTATATAGTATATCAGTCCTTGTTTTCTAAACCTCATAATATTTGTTTGGTCAAAGGTCCATCTAGGAACAAACATTATATTACTATAAATGTTATCATATGTGACTATTTTATAAGTCCTCTGTACTGTAATAGTATGTATTAGATGGATAAATAAAGGTATTTTATTCTATCCTATACATGTATCAGGCTTCATCATGAACAGGAAGGTGGCTGTTCTCTGTCTGTGGGACATGTTCCGAGTTGGGACATGATACCTCCATGTCAGGGCCAGCGGGTCCCTCTGGCTCTGAACATGCGCACATATGATCTCCATCACTGTCCTCACGTTGCGCGCGTCGTTCCTGCGCGCGCACACCGAGTAGAGGATGATGTTGGTGCACAGGTTGATGAACTCCAGGTACCGCTGCGGGCCCATCCCGACATGAGTGGAGCGGGCAAAGGACATGAACTCGCCCATAGCCGCCTCCAGCTGCTCCGCTGTGATGTTGTGGAAGAAGCGGTCCAGGATCCTGTAGAGTCCGGGCTGCTGGGTTGTGGGCTGCCGCGCCCACAACCTGCCGACCGGGCGTGATGTCAACACCTGAGCCACCAGGGCGGACACATTTTCATGGCTGTGGCCCTCTGCGGTGTCCCTGTCGTTCATGGTGGAGGTCTAATGACTGAATCTGTGGTGGCGACAGGTTTAACACCCGAAACGTCATAAAGGAGTTCTAAAGTCTTTGTTGTGCAGCCTGACAGTCACTGTGTGGAGTTCCACTGAACACAACATCACACCTTCTGCTCTGCTCCAGACCAAACACACCTGACTGTGCAGGGCACGGAGAGCAGAGAGCTAGAGCCACATCATAAACATGAACCTCTGTCAGTCACCATAATAAGTTAGACAAAAACACCCCTTTCTTTATTTCAAAAATCAGTTTGACTCTATATTCTACAAGACTACTATCAATGTATGCAGTAAACATTTGCACTCAGTGATCACTTTATTAGGTCCACCTGCACAATCTAATTTAATCCAATCCAACTGTTGTGCCATAAAGTTCACTTTCCTGCTGCCTGTAATGCTCAGGATTTCTTTTTGTGACAGTAACAGAGGTGCTCATTCAGTTCTGTGTTTGGCATTGAGCTCATAGTTAGTGCTGCTGTTGGACTGGACTGCTTTTTATTGAGAGATGTTTCCACTATTCTGTCCCCCTCATTGTATACAAATAGGGATGACCAAAAAATTAGAAACACCTCTCAATATAATGTAATCCAGAACAAGACCTCTGAAAACTACAACCTCAATAATAAACACAAAATTAAACTTAAAAGGTAGAAATTATGGCAGAGCTGTTGCACTGAGCTGCATTAGGCTGCACATGTGGACCTAATAAAGTGGACAATGAGTTTATATACAACAGCAGACTTATCCACAAATTAAATTTGGTACACTGGATTTAGGTGGGCTGTGGGTGATGTAGCCCACTTGCAATTGCATTTAAAATAATAATATTAATAATAAAACAGTAGCATTTACTATTAAGTCTAATTGAGTCCCTCCCTGTTAATACATCATTAGCTTACATAGCTTTGTTTAGTCTTGGTCACATGTTTTCAGGGTCCAAGTCAAGTGCAGATTTGGACTGAGCATTTTTTTTTAGTCCTCTGCTCATAGGGATAAAGTTTTGGTCTGCATCTTTGGGTATCTTTTAACATATGCTGCATTTGCATTAGGCTAATTGTTTGTTGGACATAGGTTCTCTGTGCGGCTCTTTATTTATGTGGATTCTTTTTTTTTTTTTTTTTTTTTTTTTTTATTCACACACAGCTTTATTTAAGTGTTTACCATTTGCTGCATAGCGTACAGACAGGCATCAAGCATCCATGACGAAACAAGGCAACACTTCACTTATTTGACATTCCAAAGAAAAACCTTGAGATACTCATATATTCCTGTTCCGATTTAACTATCAAAGAACAGCAGAAAGAAGAACAGGAATGGGTGGCCTCCACAGGATGCTGCAGTGAGGATGCACATCTATTCATCATTGCCCAATATCAGAGATTCTTAAGATTTAAGATCCATTTAACATTGCCACAAACATTCCTCCTTAGTGCCTCTGAGAGAATATGTTTAGCTGCTTATTATTTTCACTCATGGGAAGAATTTGGATGTAAGGATGTAAGTAAGTAAGTAAGTCTGATCAGCTTTTATTCCTAAACCAGTTCCAAAATTATCTATCATTAAGCAGAAATCTTAAGTGATACTCATTGTGATTCTTTTCAAGCTCCTATCTTTACATTTTGCTGCGTTGTTCTGCTGCTGTTGCAAATTGTGTTCAAGCTTAAAAAACCTGAATCCTCATTCTGTGTTACTGCTGGGCCACCGGGCCGTCAGGTGTTCAGCGAGACAAACAGGGCACCTAGAGGAGTAATTTATCATATTAAAGCCACTCCCAGTGTGTGTGGCACCTTGGTTAGGCTAAATTTGTTTGCTTCCTTTAACCTCATCCATCCAGGCAAAGTCAAGCTCCATGCTCCTTATTAAAGACACCCCTCTTCACACGCAGTTTCACACATTTACATTTTGGAGCTGCACAACACAGCCGTTGGTTAGACCAGCAACATATGGCACACAAACACCAGAGGAAATCATTTTTAAACCATATTTTCATACCAAAATACTAACTTTAATGTGTGCTTTCCAGAAAATAACTTTTTTAATATTATCTAAGCCACCTATCTATCAGGTACACAGTTTATCCTTTAAAGAATGACCAGAAAATGCATTTTAATATAATATATAATTAAGTCAGTAACACATGTGATTGTGACTTTATGTGATTTTACCTCTTTTGATCACATTGGCACACTGTCACAATCACTAGGAGGCAGTAAAGTACAAACTTTGGTGACATGGATGGAAGGTTGGGGTTTAATAAGATGCTCAGTTATTTGCATTAGGTGCGCATTGCTCTTTCTGATCAGAATAGAATATCTATAGAGGCCACTGGTGATTAAACAGCAGCTGACCAATACCATCCCAGGTGATTGATTTTAGCCATGGTTCAGCCTACAGTGTGAATACAAATGGATCTTTGTGTTTTAAGACGTTTAATTAGATGCGTTATGAAAAAAAAAAAAACACAGTGTACAAAAGGACACACGGTAATTAGATTTCCATTTATACTCCCTTCCATTGGCAGGAGAGGCAAATGGGTCATAATGAGTCAAAAATGATTCATCCTTATCTCATATGACAACGAGCAGGGATGTAAGCCTTCTTGGAACCAGAGCAGCACATAGGACAGGAGCTTATCTGCCGTTTCTGTAGCTCGAGGCAATCTGATGTGCAAGTACATCCTCTGTACGGGGAGCGAGTCTCAGGCAGAGCAATGAAACGCTTTACTCATGGAGAAGTCCTTCAGCTCGATTTTATTCAGGTCACAGTGAGAGTACTTGGCTAGGAAACGACTACTGTACCTACTAAACGTAAAAGAATAGCTCGCTAAAGGATACGCAGGAACTTAGTTACACTTGATTGAAACTGGAAATTGTTCTGCTTGGGAAAAAAAAAACAACCATTGTGGTGTGATCCTTAAAAATAATTTGATCAAAGGCTTTAGTATCACTTATGGGTGCACTCATGAAAAGGGTGCTGAAAATGTCAGCTCTCACTGTAGGGCCACTCATTACTTTTTGTCCAAGACTAAAAAAGCGAAGAAAATGAATTGTAAATTGAAAGTAAAGTGGTTCTGAATGTGATGATGAAACTGAACGCTCTTCAGGCTGCAAGCACTTGGGCAGAGTGGAGTTTTAGTTATACAAACATTTCTTGGAGGCAGAGCTGGTCTGGAGGCAGTTATTAGTTGACCTCAGAAGGCAAAGGCAATTTTTTTTGCAGACTTGGGAAGGATTGTTAGACTACAACCCAGAGAAAAAGGCAAGAGGTGACAAAGGAGGTAGCTAATATTGTGAAGCCTGAAACTGAGCAAGTCCAATATTTGAGTGAAGAGTGAATTATCAACTCGTTACTCACTGTTTCGCTCGAAACTTATTAAAGTGAACATGTGACTCACGGGTCTGGAACCAGTTCAATATATTTTCATATACTGAGCCATTTTCCACTGCAGCAGTAACAACTTTTTGGACCTTTGGCACCAAAAAAAAACAAAAACAAAAACAAAACAAACAACAAAAAAAAAAAAAAAAACATAAACTTCGGTTTTTCTGTTCACCAAGGGTTTGGCCCCTGCTCAACATGTGGGACTCACAGGAACCAACAGCACCCAGGGGCCACGAGGTCTGCACTGTTCATCGCTGATTGGTTTCACACTTGATGTTCATCGCTGGAGTCAATGGCGATGAGAGATGGCAGCTGCAACGTTTAGATTCATCCTGAAGTAGAAACATTTTGTTGTTTGCCATCGAGCTTTTGACACCAAACGGAGAAAAGCCCAACGAGGCCTGAGCCCTCGTCTTCATTTGAGGGAATGAAAAGAAAGATGAAGGTGCATACGGTGAAATCGATGGATTTGAGGGAGCTATGGATATAATCCTAACCAATGTCAAGTAAAAATAAAGAAAGAAAAGTGGCTCTTTTTTCGGTCATTGCTACAACTGTTAATATTTTCCTCTGACATCAGCAGAAACACAAAAGATAACTACAACATCTTTTTTGCCCCCATTTGGCCGAGGTCTTGTTTCTTGCTGTGCAGCGGAAAAGGGCCTTAAATGATCTTTGTTGGCTATCCAGCTTTGCTAAGCCTCAAGTTTCAAACAAGTCGTGCTAATATGTATTTTACAATAGTTATCTAGCCTGCCGACCTTTCAACAGTGAATGCCGGTGCTATGAATTAAACAGGAAAACAAGTCATTTAGATTGTGTTCACAGTCAGACCACGGTTTGCTCTCTGCTGTTTCGCTTTGCTTGTTACCTCACTTGAACTTTGGTTCCACCTACTGAGGTTTAACTCAACCTGTGAGATTATTTCTTCCTTCAGGGCAGCTCTGTGTCTGAGAAATATTTGTTTAGCTCAAACTCCAATCTGCAAAACTTCTCTTTGTCTTCCCTTTTTGATTTATTCTCCTCTCTCGCCGGCTCCAAATCTGACCCGTCTCCCTTGTGCGGTGACAGCGTGGAAGGGGCGATCAGCTGGGAACCACCACCGGCGGCTTTGTGTGCATCTATCAGCACAGGAGGAGGGTTTCAGGACCCGGGAGGGCCCATCACTCAGGCAGCCTCTTACTGGGCCGACTAAAGCCTGGGAACCCGACCAACACCGACCAGCTTTCTCATCAACCAAATGGACGCAGACCCTCTGAAATCTGAGCCCCGCGTCACCGCTTGGTGTCCAGAATATTTACCTCTGAGGGAAAGTCACTGCTGAGCCATCTGTGCTCTGTGTTTTTTCATGTATATTCTGCATTGATAATTAAGAATAGAAACATGCAAACGACATCATCCTGAATGCTGTGTCTTGTTTTCTTGTGTATCAGCTCTGGCTGATGCCTCTGCAGTCCATCTATCTCTCTGCTCAGCACATTTTAACTGTGGCACATTCACATTCATTTATTAATCCACTTTCACCTTGAGGTTTAATGATTGGCCGTTAAATTATACCCTTTTCAACAGATAAACTACAGACTACAAGTACAAACCGATGAACCTTTAATGCTGCACTTCTCTTTATTGTTGCACTCATTTCATCATCTTAGTGCTTCATGTATTATCTCTCTCTTATGCAGCGCATTCACTCATTCATTTATTAATTCACTTTCACGTTAAGGTTTAATGATTAGTGATTAAATTCTAACCTCTTAATTAAAGTATAACCTTAATTCAGCAACTTTAATCCAACCACAACTATAAACTGCAAGCGTGAGCAGAGTCCTTTTTAGAACAAACTGGCGATGGCGTAACCTTTAATCTTGCACTTCTCTTTATTATTGCACCAATTTCATCATCTTAGCACTTGAGGTATTAAATTATTCCGTTTTTTTGCATCATAATTCTCTGTGGGAGTGTTTCTTCTTGTGCTTGTCCCGTTTGTTTTCTGATATGAATGCCTCTGCTGGGAATTTTCTCGTCAGCTGGCATGTGGCACCTCCACGAAATGACGCACTCTCGTCTATAATGCCATACGGTCTTTGCAAGTTCACGCTAATAGCTTGCAGCAGGGACTCCATAACACAGATGAAGCCGCCTCACTTTGTCGACCAGCGAGTCAAGTTCCCTGCTGTCTCTTAAGAGTGCCATAATCTGTTTTAATTATGTGCTATCAGTTATTTTGTGAGAGCAGGTGTCACTTGTCTCAGATCGGGGGGGGATATCTGATTTTGGAGGGAAACTCTGCACACTGCCATCCAGTAAAGCTCGCACAAGGCGGCTGGCAGGCCCGTCATTAGAGCTACAAAGCGCTCGTCCTCAGAGACAGCGATCTGAGTCTGACAACTGAAAAAAGAGCTGTTTTTATCTTGTTGCATTGTGTTACCTTCCTCAGCTTTCCGCTCCCTGGTAGCTCCTTATCGCATCTAAAGAGGTGACGTCGCATCATCCGCGGTCTCTTAATCATTCAGGGGTAATTTCAGATGCATGGTGCGCCGATGACCTTGATTTTCCCTTATGAGCCTGCACGAACTCCTGAGAATATAATCCATGGTGCGGCGCTCGTCTAGTTTGAGGATTACTTCTTTCATGCTCCGTTTGAAAAGCTTTAAAAGGGAAAGCTACAGAGGGAAAGAGGGAGATTTTCGAGATAACCCCAATAGAGCTATTGATTTGGAAAGAGGACGTGCTTCACACCTGGCAAGCTTCACCAGAAAAACTTAAGAGTTTAATCAATGCGCAGACAGCTAATCAAAAAACATGAGGCCTCCCCGTGGCCTGTTTTAGATGTATTTAGGTGTGTATGTGTGTGTGTGTGTGTGTGTGTGTTTGTACATACGCAAGGACACAGGTGTGCGTCTTGCCAGCGAGTGTCTGCACCTCTGCGGATTCGTGTTTGTTTGTGTCCCGGTAATGGCGGAAGGTGTACATCAAATATTCATGTCTTAAAAAAACAACCTCAGATTGGTTTCTTTCAATTGCAAACATGACTGACATCTTGGAAAATTTCTATTTGCTCATGGTGTCAAGTCATCCGCCAGAAAGGCAGGCTGCGTCTGAACTCAATTACAGCCTCCCGTACAGGCGGAGGAGGCACAAAGCCGGCGTCTGAATAACATGACGGGGAAGGCAGGCGGAAGGCAGGCAGGTTTCTGTCATCTCCTCCCGTAACCCCAATAGTTTCTCGAAAAAGTATACAGAAGATCAAAATCTGAACCCTCGAACGCGTCTCATCCAAGATGGTTAAATCAAAATATATATTGGTGACACCAGAACTTGTGGTAGCTCAAAAAATGGGGCCACACATTGTCTTCAAACTTTCCTTCTGTAATTAAAGTGTGTGATTAAAGCTGTTTTCACAAGACGGTCACTGCCAAGTTTCAAATTTTGTGTGTCTAAATGTTATTACTGCTGCTTGTGCTAGTAATTGATGTTCCTGAAGCAATTTTTTTTTTTTTTAGCATTTGCTCTGTTTGAATCACTGCTGTCTGCAAATTAGAGCCCAGTATTGTGACAGTTATGTCTATGAGAATTTAATCATATACTAGGCATTAAAAAATACCCCTATAACTCAACATTATCTGGGCGAATAACACCATAAAATGCTTTATTTGTTCAAAAGATGTATAGCCCAGTTTGTCACACAAGTGGCTGTAAAACAGATTGCACTTTATGAGAGGAAATGGCCCTCTGCAAAGCAAGAGCCACTTTATCCTCTTCTCCACTGTTTACATCCTCCTGTTCCTGCCAGTCTAAACATTCAGGATGTGAGAAAGACAAACCATCGAGGAGAAAATATGGAGTTCAGAGGGGCCACATTAAACTCACTACTGACCACAAGTAGCTGTAGTGGTTTACAGAGAGGCCATTTAACAAGTTCCACAAATAAAAGTCAGATTAGACAAGTTTCCCTGCCCTGAAACTAAAGGCAAACCTTAATGTCCCTTTTTTTCCACATGAAATGGGTGCAGGTATATCTACATGTTGTTAGGATCAAGGGAAAAGACTCCACTTCAGTTTTGGAGAAGATGCACTCTGAAACAATCTCTGGTTCAATAAACAACACCGACATACTCAAGGCATAATTGTCACCTGAATGCAACTTTGTTTTTCTGTCATTTCAGCGGTAAAATTGAAACAAAAGACACAAATTCATACCAGAAGAGGAGATTTATTGATCGACAAAGAAATACAGTAAGCCACTGCTAAACTGAAAGGCAAAAATGAGCTACAATATGAGACATGGCCATTTGCTTTGTTGCTGAAAAGCTTCTGAAGGTATGCAGAAAAACAGAACTGGGAGAAATTCAGCTACAGCGTAAAAATAGCTAATGATGTCTAAATCAGAAATGGAAAGATCAGAATCCATGTGTTGTTTTCTCGCCGCTTGCCACTGCACAAAAACATCCCATCTGTGCAGTGGTTAAATTGGGATTTGTGTAACTTTTTGTGTTGGCTAATTATTCCGATGCCGTCTGTTTTGTGGTGCCATTGCTATGACATGTCTATCTATCTATCTATCTATCTATCTATCTATCTATCTATCTATCTATCTGTCTCTCTATCTATCGATCTATCTATCTATCTATCTATCTATCTGTCTATCTATCTATCTATCATAATCTCTTCACAGTAGTTTTGCATAATGCATTTGCTTAAATTATTGTTTTTCCTGAATTTATGAGGCAGTTATCTCCGAATAATCTCAGATAATTATTTAACAGGGCAGAATTGTTTTACTCACATTGTGCTTCTGTAATAACAAAAGTGACTCCAAAGCAACTGACCCTTCGCTAAGCACTCCCTACAACGCCAATCCTACCTTAGCAACCGTAACTAGGCGGAGGAGGCCTGTCAAGCTTTCAGAGCGAGGAAAAAGCCGAAACGGTGTGGCATATGGAAACTGCACGTCCGACAGCAGATATTTTCAAAATTCAGAGGGGCGGTGTCGTGTTTTTCCCATTTCTGGAGCCAAAAACACAAAGAGAGGAGAGATGTCGGATATGGATAACAGTGTGGAAGACCTCAATTCAACAAAAACTCCTCCATTTGCTCCGATGTAACACGCAAACTAACTAACAGCAGCACACAGCGGTCAGCAAACAAAGACGGTTGAATATTAATTATGAATTACTTATGTTTTAGCTTTAACTTAGGTAGTTGTGTACCATTCGTGGGGGAGAAATTATACCACATAAAATAAACAGTAGTAATGCTGGTTGCAAGACAGAGACACATTCTAATGTATAATATCTTTTGACATTTTGTGAATGGGCGGTCAGCTCCCAAGTGTCCCGTCCCGGTAGCTGCTCTCTGTACGCCGGTCCAAAGAAGGGAACATCATGGCGGCTGCCGAAAACCTCCAGCAAAAAGGTCGGCTTGCAAATTAGAACATAGTGGTTCATTATTAACTACAACAGACTCATCAAAGTAGCGGTGTTAGGCCGAGGTTTGCCTGCCTGCCACGAAATGCATCCACTCAATTACCTAACTTTAACCTGAGGAAACCCCTGCTGAAACTTAACCTAATCTACAGAGTAAATGCATTTGTTGCTGGGCTTTCCTGTTGTGCCTTTATGAGATCCAGTATGTGGCTGAAACCCACAATGTAGGAGCAATATCCTGGCATGCGGGATAATATAGTTTGGCTTGCAGTGGGCTAAAACATATGAAAGCCATGGGAAAAACTAAATCGTATCCTAAAGTAAAACAATATATTGACTTACCCTGCTGTGCGAGAACATTGTTGTTCCTGTGTATGTTTGTCGTGTACGTGAACCGTGAAGACTTGGGATACCTGACGCTTGCATTGGGACCCGTGAGCTTTTCCCTTAGTTTTGATTTATTATGTTTGAAGGACTTTAAACCTTTCCCAGAGAGGTTATCCGTTCAGGTAGAGCTAAAACCTTTCAGCCAATTCTTTCACAACAGGCTGAATGCTTGGTCTCCCGTATTGCTGCTTGCAGCTTTCTGGAGAGGCGCTCATCCAAACGCCTTCAAAGTTGATGCTGCACTTCCTCGGGTCCTCAGCAAAACAAAGTGTGAAGTCGATCGGCTGAGCGGTTGTGGAGATAATTGAGTCATGGACACACACACGTACAGACAGAGATTTATAGTTAGATAGATATCAGGATAAACCTAAAACAAGCATAATCTGATTTCCCTACTTGGTTCAAACTGCTAGAGGAGAGATCCAACAATAAAACTTTATCTGCACATCAGGGCTGACGGCTACATAGTTCGTCCTCTTTTAGTCAGCACATTAGTAGTCATGCAGCTCGTTTCGGATAGTGTCTCCTAGCTGTGTCCTGTCCATCCTGTGTATATTGGCCTCCTCTGTCTGTCATGGCAACAGCGCTGGTCAATGCATGGGAGGGAGTGCTTGTTATGAGTGGGTGGTGTGTTTATGGCTGCTTCATGATCACAATATAATAACACAGCCTGTCCGTGACCAGGCAGAGGAGACAACCGGCGATGTAAGAGTTTGTTAAACTGAATGTGCGATAAACCATGTTACTGTGTAAAAGCTCTGGAGGAGGTGTAGAAATGCCCTTTCAAATTTCAGGATGTGGATATTTATGTGTGATGATTTCAGCACAGTAAATACACTCATCCTATTAGTAGACCGCTGTTACTTGGAGAATAAAAAATAAAATTTAAGTGTGCTATTGCAGGACATTTAGCCGCCACTAGGCTGCAGGTTTGACCTAATGAGGCAGAGCTCGGGTCTGGTGGGCTCGTCCCCAATGTAACCCCTGGATCTGTGTCACATGTGAAGGGGGAAAAAATCAGAAATGGGGCACTTTGGCTGCAGTGTGAACGCAGCCTCAACGTTTTGGGTTGTTGCATGCATACCTTTAATCTCCACTCACAGGTCTCACTGTATGCACTGTAGTCTTTCTTGCATACCCAGACCTATAAGCACAGTTTATTTTAGAGAAGAGAAAGGTCTGGAGACAGGTCTGGCTGAACTCATCATTGTACTATAGGGGCTTGTTTGTATTTCTTTAAACCACTTACAGTCATCTTGGGTGGCGCTAAGCACAGGATGCAGCAATGATGACCTTGCAAAACAATGTTGGGAGTTAGCAGAGGGGGAGGAGGTTGCCAACTAAAATAGTCGCCCAATGGCAGGCTAATGGCCACAGTCTGTATCCGGTGAGTCACACTAAATGTACTGTAGCTTGGCGATGATGTGTTCAAGTGCATCAGAAGATGTGTTTTGCATAAAACAGCTAACATCAGATCTATGTCATGGTAGTGGAGGCCAAACAAATCAAAAATTTCCTAGCCACAGCAGCAGCACAAACACTGATACTAGCAAGTGGACAGATGACTCTATGTTTAATCTCCTCAATCTCCTTAAGCTCCCTTGATGATGATGATGATGATGATGATGATATATGTTCAAGTTCATCAGAAGATGTGTTCTGCACAAAACAAAAAAAAAATCGGATGTGTGTCACAGAGTGAAGGGTGAAACAAATCAGAATTGGGCCATTTTTAGCTTCAATGTGAACACAGCATCGACTTGCATTATTATATGCATTTGGAAGGGGACGGATTCCTCTACTTTTGATCTGCACAAAACAGGCCTCCAGTATGCACTATGGTTTGATTATGACATATTCCAGTGCAACAGAGGATGTCTTTTGCATAAAACCCCCATCAGATATGTTTCACATTTGAGCTGGGAAGATAAATGAGAACTGGGCCAGCTGCAGCTGCACCGGGAACACAGCCTCAATCACAGCCTGGCATTTTGTGCTTGCCAGGGGACAGATGCTGATGAGTCAACCTTTGAACTCTACTTTGAGCAGTCCTATAACATGCAGTAAGGCAGACTTACATTATTGTATGGTATTAGCAGGGGGACATGTGCCTCTACCTTTAATCTCCACACAGTCCTGCAGTAGCACTGTGGCTTGATGGTTATTTGTTCAGGTGCACCAGAGGCTTTGTTTTGTGTGTGTGTGTCACATGGGAGTGGCTGCAAAACAAATCAGTGTTGTGTTACCTGCAGCTGCAGTGCAAATGCAGACATGCATTACCAAAGAACAGTCCTGCAGTAGCACTGTGGCTTGGTGAAGTGTTCAAGTGCAGAGGCAGTGTTTTGCAATTTAAAAAATAAAAGTATATTACTCTACTTATTTAATGAGGAGATAAATTGCTGTACCCGTGCTACAGATGGTGATGGCGATGTGTTCATACGCATCATAGCATGTGCTTTGCATTAAAAAAGAAAAAATCAGATCCATGTCACATGGAAAGAAGCCAAAAAAATAAAAAAAATAGGGCCATTCAGCTGCATAGACTTGCATTATGTATTTAATTGCAAGTAGATAGATCACTGTACCTTTATTCTCCCGAGAGAAGAGTAGCACTGTGGCTTCATGATGATGATGGTGTGTTCAGGTGCATCTGAGGCTGTGTTTTGCACCAAAATAAAAACAAAACAAAACAAAACAAGACAAAACAAAAATCCATGACTGTATTTATTTAATTTGCATAGGTGAAGTGATCTCCCTACTGTACCTGTGCAACAGATGGTGATGGTGATGCATTCGAGTGCATCAGAGCATGTGCTTTGCATTAAAAAAAAGAAAGAAAAAAATCAGATCTGTCACATAGAAAGGAGGAAAAAAATAAAAACTGGGGCCATTCATTTGCGCAAAGTTGCATTATGACATGTAAGTGCAACCAGACAGATCACTGTACCTTTAATCTCCAGAGGGAACAGTAGCACTGTGGCTGCATGATGATGATGATGATGATGATGAGGATGATGATGGTGACGATGACGTGTTCAGGTGCATCTGAGGCTGTGTTTTGCACGTAAAAAGCAAACACCAAATCTGTGTCAGGAGACAAATGGGAGCGTGGCCGGTGGCAGCAGCAGTGTGAACGCAGCCCCGCGCACTGGCACGCTGTGTGTTCACGCAGGAGTCAGGAATCAGCCGCGGTCACGTGACGCGGGTAGGCGGGGCTCTGCGTCTCCGCCGGCCAGTAGCAGCCGAGCGGCCGTCCGGGTCCCAGCAGCTCCATGGAAAACGAGAAGAGGAGACGAATAACGGTACTCTACAATATTTATGGAGATGATCCCCGCATATAACGCCGCATCCGCGTCTCCCGCATAAATAAATGCACTCCGAAACAAACGCAGAACGGTGTTTTCGGCCTCACGAAAACAAGCGGTCCACCATTGTCTGCGTAGAAATAAGAATGGCCTGGATGTGGAAGGTAAGTGGGGGTTTCTCACATACATTACTGGTGGGAGAAAGAAAAAAACAGAAAGAAACGAAAAAAAATTAATAAGCAGCAGCGGACGTGGTTGATTCCGCGTTAGTAATGCGTTTTACCAGCTGGGAAATGCGAGCCGGTGGAGCAGTGATGCTTCTAGGTAATTACCTTCCCGTGTTTTCTGCAAAGCGCCTCATCTCATTTCGCCTCTTTGGATTTGTTGTTTCGCCTGTGCCCGTGGAAGGGGGAAATTAGGCCTAGGTGTTTGGAAACATTTTGGGGGGTTAACTTGCGTCCCGTGCCGTGTGCCCCATGCGTGCTTCCTCCTCGCGGTGAGGAAGATGAGGGGAAGATGTGCGGTTGTGCACAAAAAGGTCCTACATGACGCGTTCAGGTGTTGCATGATGCGGAGTTGGAGGCTCACCCAGGCGCCCCTGACAGGAGAGAGGCAGCCAGTGGGTGAAGGCAAAGTTACTGAAAAGTTTATCTGTCACTCTGCCATACACACAAAGTCTCTCTCTCTCTCTCTCTCTCTCTCTCTCTCTCTCTCTCATAATAAAATAGTAAACTCAAACTACCAAAGCTGCAGTCACAACTGGTGATACACTGCTGCATAATAAAGTAACAATCCCTGCTCTTCCCTTTGTGTCATTATGTGTGCATCTCTGTCACACACACACTCACACACACACACTGTGTTTTGTGCTGAAACACTGGCTTCTGCATCCTCATTTATTCGTGTGCCTGTTGCCTCCCTTCGTTCCTCCACCATTTACACTAATCCTCAGTGTGTCAGTGTGATATGTTTTCCACACGCTGGCTTGGCAGAATTAATACAAACAGGCCGAGAGCAGCCGGGCCGAGGTGGACCCCGGTTCGCTGAGGCAGTGTGATGAATATATAGGGAGCAAGTCAGCCGGTGAGTCAGTCAGTAAAGGGACGTGGAGGGTTGTGTACAACTGCGGTGGAGTGGCACGCTGTTTTGAATTGTTGTGTGAAAGCCACAAAGTGTTGAGTAATTTGATGGGTGGATGATGTACATACGGGGTTATTCCATGTTTTTTGTTGTTGTTGTTGTTGTTGTTGTGAGTTGACAGGGAGTTTTCATCTGAGTTTTATGAACAGTTTTCTTCAGTTTTATGTCACGTTCAAATAATCTTATTGATGCTTTTTCAGTGTTTTCTAGCTGAAGCCTCGCTGAGCTGGACAGATTGTACTGCAGAGCATTTCATTTTCATTTTACAAACACACTGAACGTTTTGTTTTATTTTTGTAAGGAAATGAATACAGTGAGAAGTTTCGAAAAAAGCATTTATATTGCAGTTTTAAACCAAACAAGCAGCGCAAAGTTTAAAAAAACAGTGTTAATTGAAAAATATGGCAGCGACTCGACCGCCAGTCACTTTGGTCCTTCATTGAGTCACATCAGTAGTCAGTGCTAGCTAGCAGAGATAGACCTTGCTGGTGTTTAACAAACCAAGTCAGCACGATTCTCCGCCTTGCAAAATCCCAACATTTGCAAAAAAAAACACTGCCTGAGCTTACTGAAGTCTGAAAGCACGATTAATGAAAAAATAGAGTGATTCGGATAATTAGGCAAAAGGAGATGATGTGTCATGTATTTTCAACAGAACACACACTTATGTCTCTTCAGCACATACCTGCTCTGTCACTCTGTACTCTTATTAAAAATGTTTTAGGTCATTAACTTAACACATCTTTACATTATTTCTAGTGTATTTGTGCACAGTCAACATGCCTCGAAATATCACGGTTTATTTTTCCTCATTCGTAAGATTCATTGCAACACACCGTGAGAAAACAGCCTCCACTAGGGCTGGGCAATATGGACAAAATCAAACATCACAATATTTTTAACCGAATACCTCGATATCGATATGGCACCGATTTTGTAGAAATGATTGTTGTTGCTTTCATAATATATTCAAACCCAGTTATTAGTAATGTGGCTATAATGACCAAGCAGGCAGAGGCGTATGATAGAACAGCTGGAAGAGTCTAATAAGTTCAGAAAATTGCTTGTCTTGACTTTACTGCAGCTTTTAAACCCAGGAAAAGACAACACTCATGCCATATGATGATACTGAGATTTCGATATTGACATAATATCGATATATCACCCGGCTCCCGGAAAATTTGCTCGAGCTTGATAATCCGTCATGGCAAACATGAAGCCTTAATTTGGTTTAGTCAAAGTTTCTGTTTTATCTTTATTTCATTTGGCCCTCGCTGAGCGCTGGCATATCAGCGCTGCATTTTGTTGCGTTCTGTTTACTGTCACCCACCTGACACCAACAGGAAGAAAGGGAAACCTCTGCCAGGAAATAATCCCTCAAAAACACGTTGCCTCGCAAACTTTACTCACTACGACATCCATGTCTTAGTATTCGAGGCGCCTTTGTTTGCCGGGATGCCACCTGATTCCAAGTTAAGTTTGACACCATAAAGCCTGTATTTTAAGAATGATGGAAAATAAATGTTGGGGCAAAACTTAAAATGATACTATGTGTGTGTCTGCGTGTACTTTTCATGAAGCCGCTGGCCACATTCACACATGTAGCTGTTTCTCAGCAAAAATGGTGACACTACCGTCTCCTTGCTGCGGTATTGCTGCATGCTTTAATTGCTTTCAGAGGTGTCGTAGTTGCTGATGCTGTTAATTTTGGTGTTGGCTGTCTTCAGGTCCTTATTAATGTCTTTCCAGCTCCCGCCTGCCTGCCTGTGCTACTTTACTGTCCCTCTCAATGTTACTGTTTTAATCGTCCTTTAATTGTCCTTTATGCTGCCCTCTGCAAACTGCTGACACCTTTTTAACTTTTGGCAGGCAGTTATTTTTAATTTAGTAAATTTTGTAAATAAGTCACACCAAAGGTCGGTTTGCATCATTGTGTGTATTTGCAGGTGTATTTGCAGTAATGTTGGAGAAGCATTTCTGCATACTTTTGTGTGAAACGCTATGATTGTTTTGATTTGTGTGTAGCTCTGCTTTGATTCTCTCCAGATGAGAGCAGGCCTGCACTTTATGTGTTGACTGTTGATGATGTGCTCAAGTGCATCAGAGGATGAGTTTTTAAACCCGGAGTTGCTCTCAAATGGATCATGACATTCAGAACTGTCTGACTCACAGCCTGCTACTTAGTTCATTCTTATAATTGGGGAGAGAGGCCCGCAGAGAGAGATCTGACGCGCGGGGTTCCCCTTTGTTAGCTTGTGTTTTAATTGGAGTGAGTTCATCCGTGAGGAGCCATGTTCAAGCTTGGAAAGGCTTCAGCTGTTGTCTTCCATCGTAACGATTCAGGATGAGCTTTCCATCATGTTTCATCAAAGGACGGCGATGCTGCTGTTACTTCTAACTACATATGGCATAACAAGGCCAACACGGAGGGCTGTATTATTGCCTTGAAGCACGGACAAGTTCATGTGGGTACACACACACACACACACACACACATACACATACACACAAACAACAGAGTGCATGCTCAAATTCATCTGCAGACACACTCAAAACAGGAAAGTATGCACGCGTATGCACGCAAACGCTCTCACGAGAGAAAGCACATTAACTCATGCGCACACCCCCACACAGAGAAACACATGTAGGCGTTTATGTGTGTGCAGAGGTGTTTTAAAAGCGGTGGGAAATGCTGCGAGTGTCCCAGTTCTTGAGACTTTCAAGGATGAATGGCACTTGTCTCGCTCGCTCCTGTCCCATGTGATTGTGTTACAGCAGAAGGCGGGCTGATAAAAAGTGCCCTGCCACAGTTTCAGAGAAAGCGCAGGGCGCCGATGCTGAATGGGTCTGAAGCTCCAGTTTGTTTCCAAAGCGTTATCAAACTCACGCTCAGATTTCCCTTTGTGCCGCTCTCCTCCTCATCTGTTTTCCTTGAGGAGTGTGAAATTCACCTGAACTCCTCTGCAATCCCTTGTTTTATAGTTTACGGCGCGGCGGTGCACGGTGTCTGTCCGTCCCGCAGGAAGACAGGCTTCACTGTCATTCCAAGATGGATAAATTCTTAATAGACATTTGATGCAATAATGATCACATGCAGTCGTGATGCATTTTTCATATCACTTTATGCGACTTTTGCTCATAAATATGCTAAACATGGAGCAGTGCACGATGAAAAAAGTTGACAAGAACAGTACAAACGTCTCAGATGTGCAACAGAAAGTTTCCAGTGAAAAGTATTTCAGATCAGATTTAAGTATTAAACTTCAGGAATTTAAATCTGAATCCTCACCCTGGCTAAGTGATCTAAAAAAAAAAAAAAAAAAAAAAAAGGTTTTTGTTGCCTGTTTCGCCATTGCCATCCGTCCTCAAACCTTTTAATACCAACATGGCACCGTTAAGCATGTGGCTGCTTTATCATGGTAATTTAGCCTACATCTGTTGTGCAAACATGCACATATCCACACACACACACACACACACACCAACGCAAGCCAGTGCGAGGGTTAGCTTATTCACAGTGGTAACTCAGGGTAATAACCTCCCACCAGATCTGGCATTGAGCCACACTGCAGCAGTAATAAGCAGGCTAGCTTTCTGACCCCGCAGCACACAAGGAATCCCATCGACATCCGGAGAGACTGAAGGCTTTTATTTGATCTCACTGTGTATCAGCCGCTGTCTTTCCAGGTAGTCTAATCCTGCCCGGTCTAAAGTTATGCCAGTCTGCCAAACGGGCATATTAAGCCTCGGTTGACACAAGACCAGAAGCCACAGCGGGTCATTTTCTTGGCTGGGTTTGTGTCTGTCCCCAGTTCACCCCTGTTGGAAAAAAGACAAACAAAGGACGCTCGTAATTTAATGAAAGAGGTGATTGGGTAACCTGCAAATTAAGAACAGTTCCATGATAGCCGCTGTGGGCAACGGCGTAAAATTACATGTCATTTACCAGGAAGCTCTGGCTCATAATCTGTGTTGTTGCGTGTGTTTTACAGAAAGGGCATCTGAGGCTGAAGTCCAGCACAGTCACACCCCTAATGGAACAGAACGGATGAAAACTCCATAAATAAAATTGGGTGTAGTTATCAATCAGCCTCTGTTCTTTGGGACATTTGAAGGAACTGTAAACTACATTCACAGTCAAATAGAGCACTTAACTGCATTTGCTTTATTTAAAAGGCAAGATAGTATCTGTCCTCTTTAGTTCAAAAGCCCACTCTCAAAGAGCACAGTCGCTGGTTTGATGCTTTGATGTGGTGGTTCTCAACTTTTTGGCTTGTGACCTCCAGAAAAGGAAAAAAAAAAGAAAAGAAAAAAAAAAAAAAACAGACACATGACCTCCCCCTTACCCTTCTATGCCTTCCTTCCTACGCCTCCTTTCATGAGATGGGAATGATGAAAATAGACTGAAATAACGGTAATTCAGTTTTTCACATTTCATAAATCACCTCACGCTGCTCCCTCAAATTATCTTGAGACGTCCCTAGGTGTGAGAAAAAGAAAAAAAAATATCAATGAATTTATGCGAGCAAATACTATTTTTAATGCAATTTTTTGACCACAACCAGGATCACATGGGTCTTCATCAGGCAAAAGGGTTTGCTTTAGACCCTAGTTGCATTAGAAATGGATTAAATTTAGTATGCTGGCATTTCTTCGTCTCCTCATTGCAGAAGCATTTTGTCCCGCACCTATTCCCATCTTGGGCGTCCCAGCAGTGTGGACCCCTCTATTATTACGCTCATCACAGCCGCGCTTTCCCCTGCTTCTTGTACGTTAATTCTCAGGTTCGATTTGCAAATAGGTTTAGTCTTTAAGCAGGTTTAGGAAGGTGAGGATAATTCGCTGATGACAGTGTTGCTGTTTCAACTAGATCTGTCACATCCATCAGACGCACTCTCTGCAACCCCGAGGCAACCCGTCCTGCAGGGATTAAAAGGTCACACCATTTTGGGATTAAGGAGGATGACCTCTTTAACTATTGACTCTCCGGTCAGATGCCGACTCCCACTTGTAGATAAAGACTAAGTGTGAGCCTGAGTGCTATCAACGACGCAGTTTGGCAGATCCTTGCTGATCAGTTCAGCATCATCCCGCTATAATTGCTCTCTGGACTCTGGACTTGGATAAAAGAGCAGTTAATGGTTGATGAGACTATATGAGACGTCCTGTGGTTGGATGTGAACCGAAATCACTTTAAATGGTTTGTCTTTTATGCCTGTGGTTTTGCTGCTAGGATTTTTTTCTGCAGTCTGAGGGTCACTACTGGAAAAAATGCCCTAAGTTACTCATTGCTCATTACTTTTTTTTTTTTTTTTAAATACTAATGTTTACATGGGCATAAAAACTCTTTCTGCACTGTGTTTTTCAAGTCAATACATCATAAAGCTTGAGTGAGAAAATGACAAACTGCAGCATTAGTGTGAAATTACATCACTTGGTGGGTATGCAGTTTGCTGAACCTCTTTTTAATGCTGTCCTTTTTCCTTTTTGCAATTTCAACACTCATGATTACAAAATCCTGGGTATTCTGTCAGCTTGCAGGGGCGTTCATACCTAAGCCTCTGTTAATTTTCTTCCACAACATTAAGTGGTTACTGAGTCAGACAACTCATAGTCAACCGGATTCATTTGAGTGTGTTGCACCATTGCTGGATTACATTTGGCACAGCCGCCCCTCCACATTGTATCCCTGGCAAGGCTTTCCTGCTCATTGCACACTTGGCGAGACTTTTCTGCCCATTGGCAGAGGGCAATCAGAAGCCCCAGCAGGGACAGGTCAGCAGAGGCCATGTTTGATTAGAAGTTGTATCCTGCGTAGATTTAGCAGCAGTTCAGGAATACTGTCCTGGTGGTGGAGGACTGAAGGGGCAGCAGGCTGCTGCAGTGAGTGGGAGGATTGTCCTCCATGTAGAAGGCCTGGTTCAAGTGTCCACCCTGCTGAAGTGGCCACATTATGCTGGGTAGATACAAACTAGACAGATAATACACATCTTTTTTTCTCCTCCATTTTGGCCTGCTGTCCTCACTAAGTTGATGTTCTCCACTCACAAAAATGGGCCATTTTGAAAATACTCTCCAGAGTGTTTTTTTTTTTTTTTTGGCATTTCTGCTTTATTGGTAGCTACAATAGAGAGTGACAGGAAAGGCAGGGAAGAGAGAGACATGCAGCAAAGAGCCTGGGTTTGGACTCGAACTCGAACTCAGGACGTGCTGTATCACGTGAGCTGCTGGGACGCTCCCTGTCCTGATTGTTTTAATTTGAAATCTGAGTTTTTTTTAAATGCTGACATAGGATTGTCATGTGATCTAGGCTGTAGTCTAGTGTTGAACATATGTGCGTATGTCTGTGCTTGCTCGATAGGGGACTTGAAGCTTTTTGGGATGTTTCGGTGTGGATGGCAGGCTTTTAGTAAATGTGTTGTGCTGCGGGAGGAACACCAAAGCAGCGTTTTCGAATGTACGCTGCTTTGTGTGGACGTGGCCTGAGAGACACTCCAGCAGGGTGGGCACTTGAACCAGACCTTCTACTTGGAAGATGATCCTCCCACACACTGCAGCAGCCTGCTGCCCATTCAATCCTCCACAATTAGGACAATATTCCCTTACGGAAAGAAAATATATTTACCAATATATGAAATGCAATGTATTGTAATGTATTAGAATATATTACATTTAATATATGAACAACAATGTATAGAAATATATTATATATTTGAAAATGTCTCAGAAATAAATGGTGTAATATATAGGTGAATCATATATGTGGCATATATTTATATATTGCATCAATATATTGCAATATATGTTAATATATGGAAAAATACAGCAACAATTGCGCATTTCATATATTTGCCATATATTGCAATAAATATATAATATATGTGTTCAGATATTGACTTTTATATGTATAAAAGTCCTCCATAATGTATTTACATTTATGTGATGAACACTGGGTTAATATATTTATAAATACATGATCTATGACATTCCAATTATATGGGAACATGTATTGGAAATATACGTAAAATTACAGCTGCTGCGCAGCGATGGGGTCCAGGCATTTTTAGGAAGATGCTGCTCAGTGATGAGTCATACTCACGTGATTAAGATGTTCACATTACAATGTGGATTCTGCACCCGTCGAGGTTTGAACCTGCAACCTCTGGAGCCAAAGACAGTCACTTACCTCTCTGAGCTAATTGGCAAGTAGCAGCTCAATAGCAGCTTGACAATTTGACTAAGCCAGTGGTTACATCGTGTTTTCCTGAAACTGAATAGATACCAAACATAGCAAAATAAAATTGCTCTGCTTGCTCAATCATGTTGTAACTAGAATATCTGCTGGGAAAAAAAATATTTTTTTTTCATGGACTGATAATTATACTTCTACCGACTTCTCAGTCATTTTTAACTGGCAGATGTTTCATTTCAGCTGGGGGTGTGTCATTCCAATTTAACATCAGCTCCGATTAATGTGGCTATGTAGCAAAAGTAAGGACAGTAAGCAGCCACATTAAGGCTGAACAGAGTTATAGAATCACCTTTTCAGGCTGTTATCAATTTACCTCTGAAATAAAGACAACAGTTTTCACAGATGTGTTGATTTATTAAAAGTTCATTTCAATGTACAGACGCAAACAAACTGACAAATTAATTAAATAAATGGCCCAGGAAACTCATAAAGACTAAACAAATGAATAATGATTAATAGGCTAATTAATAACTGATAACAATATATAGCCGCACATCTCCGTGGAAAATCTTACAGGTAGCCTACTGTCCGTGGTGCTGACTCCACTGAGGCACTTAATTATAGAAATTAAAATTCACGGAGGATCTTGTTTAGCTCTTGTTTACTTAAGTTGAGAAATCAGCTGTTTGCCTGGTGTTTGTCAGGTAGTCTTGTAGACATTTGACAGATTGCTCGGTCGGATCTACGCAACGTAGTCTCGTGTTATAATTTTAAAAAATCTCAAGTACCCCCTGGAGTTCCTCTAAGTAGCCTACCCCAGGCGTACGCGTACCCCCATTTGAGAAACACTGATCTAGACAACAGGGAGATGATGTTAATTTGTTTTTAACAATGATTGATTGGCTCCATAAGTGAAAAATTGATGTTTAAAAATGCAAATTTTACATTGACTCCAATTGTTCACATGAGAGCAAAATTCAAAATGCTGTCAAAAATTCAGTTTTTGAGATACAATTCTGAAATTTGCCACACATCATCGACCATGACTCCAGAATTTTGTCATTTTTTTCATGAACATTGAATATTTATTTAGCAAGACTTTGCAGGTATATGTTTACAGTAGCATTTACAGTAAAACATTTTGATGCACTGTAGGCTTAATTTTTGATAAATCAAAAATCTGTGAACATCGTTTGTGTAGAACAGTCTGAAGATGCTCTGTAGCAGGTTTGGTGACATTTGAGCAAAAATTGTGGGAGGAGATAGGTTTAAGAAGTTTTACAGTTTTTGAAAAAAAAAAAACCAGAGTGATGGCTTCATAATTTTCAATAGGTTTAAATGTACAAAAGTTTCTTCTATATTGAGGCTACAGTTTGATGAAAGTTGTGAAGCTGTAGCACATATGGTTGATTTGTTATGAATTTTCAAAGTTTTTAACTTTAGAGGCTTGCTATAGCGCCACCATCAAGACTACTGGCTTGAGTTTGCAGCTGAGGTAATCTGGCATGGGACTGGACCTTTGTGCAAAGTTTGGTCAGTTTTCACCCATGGGAAGTATGATTTCCTTGGAAGAAAGAAGAAGAAAGAAAGAAAGAAAGAAAGAAGACCTGGGAATACAATAGTGTCCGGTGTCCTAAGCTGCCCGGATCCTAAATATATGCCATGCGTGGTCCATGCATATGTTATGGTTGTTTATTGGAAAATATGCAATGTTAAGAAAAATCCCAATATATTCTTTTATATATTATGTTGCGATATATATACATATATGGTATATGCATATATTGCAGTATATTTGAACATATAAAGACAAACTATTGCATGTAAAAATATAGTGCCGTTTTTGGTCTTGATTGCAATATATTTTTTTTATATGTATCAATAGATAGACATGTATGGTCTATGCATATATTTCAATAATTGTAAAATATAAAGACTCGTTCCCATATATGGAAATGTATTATCTAATATATCACATGATATTTTCCAGTATACTGCAATATATTTTTGTTTCGTAAGGGATAGCGCCACCATCAGGACTATTGGCTTGAGTTTGCAGCTGAGGTAATCTGGCATGGGACTGGACCTTTGTGCAAAGTTTGGTGAGTTTTCACCCATGGGAAGTATGATTTCCTCAGAAGAAAGAAGAATAAAGAAAGAAAGAAAGAAAGAAAGAAGACCTGGGAATACAACAGTGTCCGGTGTCCTAAGCTGCCCGCACCCTAAATATATGCCATGTGTGGTCCATGCATATGTTATAGTTGTTTATTGGAAAATATGCAATGTTAAGAAAAATCCCAATATATTTTTTTTATATATTATGTTGCGATATATATACATATATGGTGTATGCATATATTGCAGTATATTTGAACATATAAAGACAAACTATTGCATGTAAAAATATAGTGCCGTTTTTGGTCTTGATTGCAATATTTTTTTTTATATGTATCAATATATAGACATGTATTGTCTATGCATATATTTCAATATATTGTAAAATATAAAGACTAGTTCCCATATATGGAAATGTATTATCTAATATATCACATGATATTTTCCTGTATACTGCAATATATTTTTGTTTCGTAAGGGTTTCCAAACTGCGTCTAAGTCTACGGAGAATATAACTCATAAATAAAAATGCACCATCGCTTTGAAAGACACCGAGTCCCTGTCAGCTCCCTAGGTGCTTCTCTGTAGCCGACCTCTGACCTTCCTGTGGAGGGCGGCAAATAAAAAGAGAATTTCTCCATCAATAAAGAATCACAACCAAAAACATGTTGGAGAATGTTGTCAGTGTCAACTTGGATCTTTGTCATTTCTCAACAAATTAATTATTGCCCCGTATAACTGAGTAATCCAAACCACCAAGGCTCAGTTTGATTCAGTCTGGATCCATCAGAAATGTAGAAACAGCCTTGATCTCTTTTTCGCAACACATCACGCCGTGCCGTCGTAATCCTGGATGTGTTATTCTCAACAGCCTCTCCAGACAGTGAGGTGGCAAGATTGGGCACGGCTGAGGCCCTGAGTAACGGCTGATTTTGTGCAGCTCGCCTTGAGCTCGCTGTGCTCCGCCCTTGAACCAAGCCTCTGAGCAAGCAGAAAATCCCTGTAATTGCATTAGTGTTGTCCAACTGCAAGCCCGGTACCACGCCCGCTCCCTCCAGACGGGCTTTTTAGCTTAATTTAGTGCCTTTATAAGTCGTGATTTATTTTCATCCCCTGCCAGAATTGCGGGCGACGTACAGGACCGTGTGCATCCTTGGCCAACATCCACCATCCCGACTTTGAAATGCGGAAGCAGAGCACATGGACACGTGCACATACATGGTCTCCCTTTCTCTCTCTCTCTCTCTCTCTCTCTCTCTGTGTGTCTCTATGCTGTTTTTCCTTCTCTCTCACTGAAGAGTCAGGTTATCCTGTAAAGTCAGTGATGTGCTCAGTGGGAGCCAGGTCTGGTCACAGTAGAGGGCCCTTCCTGAGGGCTCTTGACCGAGGCAGCTAATCAAAGATATCAATGCCACTGTTATTATCCCCAATGGGAGTCTAATGGAAGCCCTGCAGTGCTCTGGGCGCCAGCACAGGGAGGTTGATTGCTTCCGCGAACTGAAGAGGTTGACAGACACAAATAGAGCCCGACAGTTAAGTGAGGGTATTAAATAAAGTGCAGTCAATTTTTTCATGAAATGTAATCCTCCATCAGCTTTTATGTTTGGCAGTGCCCTGGAACTTTCTGTTGTGTTGGTCATTATAAAAAAAAAAGGAAATGGGCTGCAGTTCAAAATGCCAGAGTGTACTCTGGGTAATGTTGCATCTGCTCAATGGGCCCGCTGTTGTTTTGTGAGGATCGGCTACTTCACCGGAGCTGTTATTTGTCCGGCCGCACTGTTTTGTTGGAGATTTCGCAGGTGGCTTTGCCTTTGTTTGCCCATGCAGATTTGTATTTTGGCTTCTTATTGATCTCTCTGACAGCTGCAGGTGGTCACTGTTGTTTTTGTTTTCGTCGCTGACTTCTCGTCGCCCGCAGACGCTGCCAGCGTCCCCCCCCCCTCCGCCCTCCCACCCGCCGCCGTGCCACGCTGCGCCCTCGCGTCCCTCTGATTTGCCAGCGCAGTACGGCAGCACTGCGGAGGCTTTTGATAGAGCGCACGCCGTCCCACTTTATTGTTGTTTCCAGAGCAGCCACCTGTGATGTGCTGCGTGGCAGGGCTGTGCAGTGGCCTCTGATTCACCTGGCTGGTGTGTTTATAGTGTGCAACAGCTGCGGCACCGTAAAGTTTCACAATGCTGTTATTGTGGCTCTTCACCATCTGAGAGGATTGGTGGGGAAAAAGAAAGAAAGAAAAAAAATAAAGCTCATACCGTGTTGCTGAAAGATTTGGATGTTTTTCGGGTAATGTAAACATTTCTTGGAGGAAGTCTACCAGGAAACATTTGTATAGCTTTGAAGATATCATGAATCATGAATCTGCTCGAAGATACTGTGTCTCATTCTGTGATTCAAGAGTGGGAAAATGGCTTCAATGCAACACATCCTTTTATAAACAAAGCCTCTTGTAGGGTGGCAGTCTTTCAGCAGGCGGCCGTGCACCGTAATTATAGGCTGCACCTTTAACCTTCTTCCTGAGGTCTTTGTTGATCCTCGCCTCAGGAAGGTGGCACCCACTTCCCCCCACATCCTCTTATTATTTTGGATTTGACCATGTCTTACGCTTGGCATTCATTTTCCTGCAGCTGCATGCTGACAAACATTTTTTTGACAGGCATGGACTTTGGCTGATGGAGTGGGCAACCTCATTAATCAGAGGTCAACTATGAGCATTTTTAAAATGTTTTTTGCACCATTGCTTCTTCCTCCTCTTTCGTCTTCCTCCTCTTCTTCGTCGTCTTCTTCTTCTCCTTCATCATCTTTTTCTTCTGCTTCTTCTGTGGGCTGAAAAGAAAAAGCCAAACCGCTTTTTTTTTTTTGTTGACAAAGCATCAGTCAAAACTTAAAGTAGGTGAAGATGACAATAACCTTGCCGGTTTCTACATTGTGTCTGTAACCTCAAGGTATCTTAGTCATCATTCCTCTGAGGAGTGAACTTGAAAAAGGATGGATTCCTTTTATTGCAGAGCCTATTGAAAATTCAGCGCGCATTGCTGCTTTCCAACATTGGTAGCCTTGAGGAGAAAATTCCTTCTCTTCAACAAATAACACCATAGGAGAGTCTCTGCAGAGGCCTGACGTTTGTTTAGTCAAGTGGAGAGGGAAATTGGTGATGCTATTTGTTCCCTGTCCTGCAGATGATCTATCTGTCTGTCTCTTTGTCTCTCTAATCCCTTAAATTCCCACATGTCTGTACAGTATACTTTGCGCCGGTGATTTCTCTGAATAAGCAGTCGCGTTCCGTGTAATCACTGTCAATGGAATATTATGGAGTTACGCGGGGCTAGCATCACGTTTTAGGGGAAATATCAGTTGCTAAATGTCAGTAATCCTGCACTCGCATCTGGCAAATTGAAATGGATTTTCTCTGGTCGATTTTTTCTCACAGCCCGAATCCCCGCTGCCTTTGCCCTTCAAATACAACGAGACAGGAAAGACAGGGGCAGGGAGAGAGAGAAAGAGAATAATTTGTATGTGTCACCTATAGCTGTCAACCTATACGACAGTGCAAAGTATAGCATGCCAGTTCAGAAAGTGCATGTGCAGCATCTCCTGTATATTAAATCTAACTAATATTCACTCTGTTTAGTCTCCCTCTCGCAAACGGAGTACCTGTGCCGCGTTTCAAGAGCTGTTGGCTGTGATCCTGACTTCTGACCTTAAATTGGGACATCCATGGCGGATGATGAGCAGCTGTGTCTGCTTCATCAACATGACCCTGTCCTTGGCTTGTTAGCGCCGTCTCCTCTGCCCTGCTCCATTGTCCATCTGCAGCCAATTACAGCCAGCACTTAAAATCTGAGATATAAGGACCGGCCAAAATGGCACTTGTCAAAAATAAATGGCAAAAGTAATTTTCTGTGTTCGTGCAGAGGGCAGCACAGGCCAGAGACTGTTCTCTGTAAATATAGTCCTCAACAATAGATATTTTACACAGAGATTACAGGCCACTTTTTGCTGTTTTACCCATATTTGGTCTCTGTTCTCTCATGAGGCTCAAGTGGCGGTAGCAGGTGGCCCGATACATGGATCTGTCCTCACAGCCAGGCTGTAATCGGCCCCATGCTGTGCTCCATTCAGCATTGGAAGTCAGAAATGACAACCTCCTAGTCTTCCAGCAGACCAGCTTAGGAAAATAGATGAGAAACGTGAACCCTGTGAGATTTCCTTTGCCCAATGTAAAATCCCATTCCCCACGCAAAAGCTAATGTCGTGTCAAGCAACTTTATATATTTAACCGTTTTACCATGCAGACATTTACATAGATTTAACCCCTTAAATCGTTAAACATCCCTATTAAGTAGCTTCAAAGTTACATTAAAAAAAAAAAAAACATTTGGGTAACACTTTACAATAAGAGTACAACAATTAACATTATCTAATGCCATAATAAACATTAAGTAAGAGGTAATGAACATTAAGTAACAGTTAACTAACCATTAACTAATGTGTCTAAGAATCATGTACTAATGCTGTTCATGCTAAGGTATTAATTTACGTTATTTAAGCGTTATTGTAGATATTATTAACATTAGTAAATGCCATAATAATCATTAACTAACAGTTAATTAACCATTACAGCATTAACTAACGTTAACTAACGTTAATTGTTGTACTGTTATTGTAAAGTGTTACCAACATTTGTTTTCCATATTTTATGACATTATCAAATCCATATTCTGGTCACAACACTTCAGCTACATCACTCTCATATTGAGTGACATATTCAAACCTAACTTGTTGTTTTGCGGCTGACGCATTTACATCAAATAGAAAATGTCTAGATGTCTCATGCATCATTTTATACACATTTCCCTGTAATTCAGCAGGACATATTTGGTGTCTGTGGAAGCCTTGGGAACCTCCAGAATTCATAATAAAGTTCTGTGGGTTTGAACAAAGCTCAACCACATGCATTTGCTGAAAATTGAGCTTAAGTGTATTTTAGGGTTGATGCATGTGTTTAAATAATGCTGTGTGGTGTTTAAAGAATTTGCCATTATGCCCGATAACCACAACTTGGAAAACTTTCTTTAGTTTTCGTGAGTTCCATGCGATTTCTCCTGCTCTGACATATCTGGAGCGTGAGATGTCTGTTTTAGGAAACATCCTGGCGCTGATGACTAGTGCGGCGTTTGTGGGTCATATTAACATGATCAACCTGAGACGGAGCATTATCAAATGAGACAGGGGCACATATGCAGGGGAAGAAACAATTGTTTTAAGTGCTCTGGGGGGGAAATGACAGCCACGTCAATCTCCCAGCACATCAGAGAGGAGTTATGGCAACTAGGAAGACATACAGCGGGATATAAAGTCTCAGTGTGCTTAGTTTCTTTGCACGAAAGACATGCAGGTTCCCAGCTTCTCAAAGTGCCACAAACATTTTTTTTTCTTTGTTTGACAAATTCTTTACTTTTTCAAGGGAGTGCACATCAACTTACGCAGCAGAGCACAGAGAGCCTCACCAAACTGTCTCTGTGAACATATGGTGATCTGTTTTTTTCCCTCCTCACGGAGGGCTGCTGGATACAGAAATGGAAGTGAATATTGTGCAGTGTTTAATCCTTTATACTTCTGGGGATTATGTCCCATTTGATATCAGATATGCATTAGGAAAATGGATTTTGAAAGCATTTCTGTTGCAGTAGTGCATCAGTGTACACGTGCATGCAGACGCACACACAGAAATAGTCACATCCACTGAGTATGACTGGGATTTGCTGTATTGATGTGTTCCATGAAAAGCACAAAGAGTCTGTATTGTGCCCCCCTGCTGAGCGCACACATAGAAACAAAGGAGCGGATTCCTTTTTTGGTCCAGATTAAGATTCTCTGCGGTGCTCTGTGTCATAATGACGCAGTATCATGCCACCAGGATGGATTAATGCTTTTCTGACCTGGATTGAAGGATTTCCCTGTCATATGTCACTCCTGATAGGGGTGACACAACTAAAATGGTATGCACCAAGGGCAGCGGCATGGGCATATCACACATGGATTTGCAATTCTACTGAGTAATGTTGTAATTATGAGAACGGATCATAGAGTTGGGCGGATGCACTGCTATCCATTTCAGGAGTAATTGGAGTTTCATCTGAACGGTATAGACATTTGGAGCTGCTCTAGCCAAAGAAGTTATGTAAAAATATGACCATCTTTTCAGCCTGAACCACAAAGTGGGGCTGCAGTAGCTCTAGGAGAGTGTCCTATTTCCCCTAACTGAGACCCTGTCTCGTCCTGTTTGTATAAATGCATTTTTTTTCTCTGCCTACAGGAAGTGACGAATTGAAATTTAAGAGTGAAACACAGAAAGCTGCATTTCTCCATCCAGAGGAAACCGGGCTCACCAATATTAGATCTTTTGCCTCTCTTCTCCCTTTGGTGTCTTTTGATAAAAAGCAGCACAGAGCGTCTTGTCATTGGTGCTCAAGCAAGCAGTCGATTCATCAATTAGTTAATCGACAGAGAATTAATTGATTATAATTTTGATAACTGATTAATGGCTTTTTTCATTTATCAAGTATATATCGAGTACGCCCGTTAATACACTGATACCACCGATACCACCACGTGATGTGGAGCTAAAGCGAGCGAGTTGCCGGGCCGAGCGTTGCCAAGCCTGATGCAGGCCAGTGGCTTTTTTATTCAAACAAGATTTTGTCCATATAAAAAGTATTTTTCCAAAAAAGGGTCTTGAAAAAGGGTTGTCGGCTTAAAATCAGGGTCATCTTTTATGCGGGTCAATATGGTAAGTTGCAAAATGTCAGCCATTTGGCAAAAGGGTTTAAGAGTGTCTAGACTGTCAAACTAAGTTGGATAATAAAAGAACAGTTCTGTGGCATTCATTCTCTGTATGTTCTTTCATGTTTTACAAAGGGTTTAACCTGATGACAGCAATCATATCATGTAAGGTTGGTAGTGTACAGCAGAAGCACGCTGGTATCGGATCGGTATCGGCTTTTAGGCAGAATCGGATTGGCAAGGAAAAAATGGCATCGTACCATCCCTATTCACAACTGAGACCTCTGCTAAGTTACCAAAAAAAAACCAAAAGGTGCAGTAATGAAAAAGAAAGGTTCTGCAGTCTACATAATCGATGCCAAGATTTATAAAGTAAAAATGCCAAACACCTGCTGGGTACAGCTCCACAAATGCTCAAGTTTTGCTCGCTTTTCTTCATAGACATATCAGTATGAAATTAATTGTTTGGGGTTTTTTTGTTTTTGGCTGCTGGGGAGTCTAAGAAAGCAATTTGAAGACTTCTCTTTAAGCTCTTTGTTAGGTGTTTGTTATTGTTGTTAACTTCTGAGAGAGGAATGGATTAATCAACTGACTGATAAAATAATTAAATGATTTACTTTAGGGGCGGCATGGCTCAGGATTTAGAGCTGTTGTCAGGTAATTGCAGGTTCCTGGTTTTTGATCCTGGTTCATCTAGGGTGCAAGCTGAAGTGTCCTTGAGCAAGACACTGAACCTCTAACTGCTCGTGATGGGCAGCCTTGCATGGTAGCCTCTGCCTGTGTGTGTGAATGAGCGAATAAGAGGTGATCTTTATATAATGATCACTAGACTAGAAAAGCGCTACAGAAATGCAGTCCAGTGAAAATAATCATTAGTTGCAGCTGTACTGGTCAGGTGTAAAAAAAAAAAAAAAAGAAAAAAGAAAAGAGCATGCTGTTTGCTGATGTCACGTTGCATTATTTCTGAGTCGTGAAGTAAAAAACTTTTCCAACAGTTTCCTCTTGGTGCTATTTGAAACATTCAAAGTGTGAAGTAGACAAAAGCGGCTTTAAAATGAGATTTTGTGAGATAACATGGATTGTGAAGAATCTTTCTGTAGCCGAGCCAAGCTGCTGACAAACACGAGGCAGAGTGCAGTGTAAATGAATGAGATGAATTGTTTGTATGTGTCTGGTAAACACTGTGCAGAGATGTCCTTGCAGATGACTGCATTAGCATCCTTAGGAGCGCAGTCAAGCAGTAAGCCTCCTAAAGCAATAACATCTGCTGCTGGAATCTGGGTGTATAATGCTATGTAAAGCAGCAATAGGAGTGGATGTTTGGCAGTGTTATCCAGACCAGAGGATTAGACAGAAGAACTCCAAAGATCCTTTTAAGATGTGAGGCAGCAGCCAGCTGAAATGCAGCCTCCTCCCGCAGCTTTTTTTTTCTGATCCCGTCCTGGGTGCCGCACGACAGCTGTGTGAGGTGACTGCCCCCTCTGCTGGGCTTGGCAAGGATCGGCACACTCGAACGCTCCCGGTTGAGTCATGCACTGTGTTGCGGCACTGCTGTTAATTCATTCATGCCGCTGGAACATCAGCATCTGTCCGTCTCGCTCGGAGTGGATGGAGCGTGCACAGAGGAGGTGCCAAGATATGCGCTGACATTCAAAGTGCTACGCCGCTGCATTAGTCTACCTCTACTTCGGTGTATTTGTGCAGTGGAATGATAAATCGGGAGAAACAGAAATAGAAAAAGGAGAGAAAGTAACAAATTTGTGCCTGTGAGATAAATAAAAACCCATGGGACTTGTATAAACAGCTCATGAGAGGAATAAATCACACCGTCATACACCTATTACTCCATATCTGCGACTGTAATAATAACATTTCTGATTTAAGTCATGATCTCCTTTGGGTGAAAATGTGAGGGGAACTTGTATCTCCTCGCTGGGAAAGAAGAGTTTGTTATCTTGTACTTGGATGACTTTCTGAGAGAGACCTTGCTTGAAATATGACACGAATGAAGTAATGTGGCTAAGCCCACTCTATCACAAGAGTGGCTTTTTGTTTATGCAGCTGCCTCATTGCTCTGGAGAACAACACAAAGGCTCATAAGAGGGGGGGGGGAGAGAGAGAGAGAGAGACGAAGACAGTTAGAGAGATAGAGACTTGGTAAATATTTTCTTGAATGCCTGATTAATTGAAATTGGATTTTAACTGCTCGCTGGACCGTGGTGGCAAGAATCAGGTGCCAGGGAGGTAGCGTTTTTGCAATGCAAATGTAATTTTCTGTTTTTTGCCGTTGCCCTGGAGGAACTGGAAAATAGCTACCAGATATGTTTTTTCATGAGCCATTTTCTTCAGGTTGAGTGTCTCATTATTTCAATACCCATCGCGATTAGCTTCTGGAATGAAATACAGTATGGTCCCGTTGTTTACCGAGCTGAGGTGTTAGAAAATGCAGTGGTGCATCCAGGAAACTGTATTCCTTTCATGCCGAGGTGGCGCCTGACGGAGGCGAAATTTTGATTTTATAATATGCGGGAAATAAATGACTAATTTGCTTTGAGTTTTGTATTTATCACTCAAATGGAGGGGCTATTACTTGTTGATCATTTTGGTATTCGCTGATTTATTGCCCATTCTGTCCCCCGTAAAACAGGCAAATTGCCGCAGTGATGGATTCAGAGAAAAACGGTTAAAGATTAATTTTCACAGTGGCCACAATTCAAAAACGGGGCGCAGGGGAAAATACCACAATGAAAAAATCACACTTTCATGCCGAACATGCCATCAATTCCCACATGCTCAATTTTTTCCAGAGGAGGCCATCTCCATAAGGTCATCGCAACAAATGGATGAGGTGCCCATCGATATCTTGTTGGTGGTTCTTACCTCGGCGAGTCTATATGAAATCTAGTCACACAGGCTCGCCACGGGACGGGCCGGCTGGCTGGTTTGGGAGAATTATGGTTCTCCCGTGTCCTGAGTCCCAATGATCCCACACTCTCTTGTCTGTGAGCTGAGATCAATACCCCCACGGAGCGGGTTTTAGCGGCTCCAGAAATAACCCCTCAAAGTTTCTGGTGGGTACGTGTTAACTGAACCGTCCCCCCCGGGCTAGAACCGCAAGTGGCACCGCAGTTAATGGTGATCATTGTCTGATTTGATGGCGGCAAATAAGGTCATTACAGCTGCATACTGAGTCATATTCCTCAAGCAAAATGTTTCAACACTGACTGAAAGCTTTTAATGTTGAAACTTTATGGCCGCTCTTCTGCTTTTTCTCCACGGTGTAATGATGATCGTCATCGTCTCTCTCTCTCGCGTCTTCCCTCGCCGCGACATCAACAGCACGTCTTACAACTTTTCCGTCAAATGCTCCACAACCCGACGCGCCGATTACCCCTGATGGATGAGGGACGGCGCGGAGGAGTCGTGAGTCTTGCAGTCGAGCGACAGGAAGTTCAGCGCCCGCTACGCCCACTCCAGGCCCTCTCCAAGCCCTCCAATCGCCTCCAGACTTTGACACATCATTTCCCCTGTGATTTGTGGCTAGATTGAGGTTGAGGGAGACAAGGAAATTTTCTGTCTTCATTCTTATTTGTCATGAGAACAGATGGATGTTGTAGTGCTTCAGAGTGAGCCGACGCTGCTTTTTTTTTTTTTTTTTTGCCTCCCGAAGAACCCTCTTCCTTTATAGGGGATTGGTTTCATGCTCCGTAATGGGCTCTTGATGACCAGCTATTACAGCGCATTTTCAGAGAACGACCTGCTATTTTTTTTTTCTTTCTTTCTTTCTGATGACATAGTACAGACTGGCCGTCCTCTCAGGATAGTGACGTTTATTAGTTTGCGAGGTGCAAAAATACCTTTAGAGCACCAATAGAGCCTTTTCCCGCATGTCCTCTTTGTGCTACTTTATGCGGGATCAAAGATGAATCCCCTCTGTTTGTGATCAAAGATGGGTTGTAATGCCATGAAATGATGTGTGATGTAACATACATGCAATTCGTAAAATGTGATGGTCTTGTCGGGGCAGCAAATGGTCACCGTCTTTTTCATCCACCCCCCCCCATGTTTGATCTGTCTCTGAGGAGTGAAGCCTCCAGCCCTTCCCTTGAGACGTTTGATGTTGGAGATCAGAGATTGCGGTGGTTGTGTGGAGATGCACATTGGCTGTCAGGGGCCTCACCATTATTGCACGCCACATCCAATCTTCTCGCCATCAGATAACTTCAAAGAATCTGCGAAACACCACCTTCCTAAAATCCAGAATTTCCCCCCACCGGTGTTGCCTGTTAGATTAGCAGCACATTATTGAAGTTTCCCCCCAAAAGGAGCAAACTTCACTGAAAACTATCATCACCCAGGCTCCGAGACGTGGTAACACACCATGCTCATCATTGAGGCAGGTTTTTTTTTTTTTTTTCCATCTGTCTCTGTCTCTTTCTCTTTCCCGCTCGCTCTCTCCTCTGTGCATTGATCTCCAGCTCTACCCTGCCAATAGTGTCTCCTCTGCGAGACCTTTCCCCGTCCTCTATCTCTTATCCATTATTCATTGCTCCCAGCTCTTTCTGCCAAGTCGTAATACCTCCTACCTCCAGCCGATCATTTTGCTGTTTAGCGACCTATGAAACAACGATGCCTTGGCTGTTGCCATTTATTGCTGGAGATGCTGAAACAGAAGAGCAGATTATTATATTTGTGCATAGTGGACAGGGCTCCTAATCCCCCGGCCTCTGATAAAAAGTGATGACAGCTTTGCAATCGTGCGCCAGCTCAGCTTTTTTAAAGTATGATGGCTCAATCATCTGAGAAAGTTAAAAGTAGAAGTTCAGTAGTTCAGTGAACAGAGATTAAGTGTTCATCTCAGCGAATGGATCTAAAGGGAGGGACGGGCGCACAATGTTCCTGGTGCTATTAATAATCGTTTGGGTGCTCAATAGATCTGTAGGGGGAAAAAGATGTTACCATGAATCACCTGCGCTGAAAGGAAAATATACTGATCGAATTTAACTCTGTCTTCTCTATTAGAAAGCCTCCTACTCTTTTAAAAATGGCTACCCGTGGCAGAGTGTTCCTGTCTTTGTCTCAGCGGACAGTCAGTACTGAAGTCTCTCTAATGAGATGCTAAAATGAACCAAGCAGAAAATAGCTCAGGCAAACCAGTTTGATGGTACATCGTTTTCCTCGCAGGAAAGTTTCCACTGACTCTGTGAACGTCAGTTTGAAGAACAAGATGGTTTCAGGTTAATCACTAGTTAACCTGAACCACAATGGAAGTAAGAGGAGCAGGTGGACGACCATGTGTGCAAGTTCTTTCTGTCTGATTTTTCAACATCTGGTTTGGTCTTCACAGCGAGGTAGGAGGTGCACATTGGGAGAATTCTGTTTCTGCGAGCATCATAGGCGGCGCTTTCTGCACAACACAAGCCCTAAAAAAAATTAAAAGTGGAATAAATGCATGCAGAGTCAACAGAAATGGTTGCAGCTTTGCTCTAGGCCGTCAAATTGTGCCAAACAGGTGCTTGCTCAAGTTGAAATTTTTACCCTTGAGCAAGAAATCCACCTTCTGCAGTAATGTGAAGGCCACCCCGCTTGAAACAGGACTCTACTCAGGTATTTACAGCTGAAAAATGTCATTTGGCTATTTCTGACCCGTAACACTGACCAATGACACTTATAAAATCATGAAATCTACATCGCCTCATCAAGACAGACGTCAACTGACTGTCAACTTACTGTTTTTCCATGTGTACAGGTTGGCCCATCTCAACAGACTTAAATAAATATGGCTGATTTATGTGCCAACTTTGACTGGGAACTGATCATTTTGCCACTGATAATGGTTCCAAATTTGAATTATGTCATAAATAAATAAATGCACTACATCTGATCGGCATGTTAGGTCTCATCCGGTTCAAGTTAGTGTTAGTAGTGGGTAGTAGCTGCATGTCAACATTATCGTCCCGCTGGCTAACAAGACAAGTCATCCGTTCACATCAAGGGGTCATGATGGCAAAGCAGCAATCACATGACAACACGTGACATCACACAGTACTCAGTGTACTGCAGTGAACACAATTTAGACACAAATCTACATGCAAAGACTATTCACTTTGACTTAAACATTACTAAATTAACATGTCTTTATTTTTCTTTGTGATATTATTTAATTAGTTGTACAGTTGTCCCTCGCTATAACGTGGTTCACCTTTCGCGGCCTCGCAGTTTCACGGATTTTTTTTAGTGCAATTTTGCATGCTTTTTTTTTTTTTTTTGGCTAAGGGACTGTAGACCATTGTCAATCAATCTCCTCCGTGCCGTGTCTCCTGTACAGTACAGAATGCGTTCATTCTATAACACTGGACTTATTTTTCTACGAAGGTTTGAACTTTGAGAGTGTTTAAACAAGAGAGAAAAGTGAGACAATGTTAATGCCTGTCTGAGAAAAGTGTATAAAGTGTGTAGTGAGGGGTTTTACAGCCTTAAAACATCTAGAATAATTGTAAAAAATAAAGCTGACTACTTCGCGGATTTCGCCTATTGTGGGTTATTTTTAGAACGTAACTCCCGCGATAAACGAGGGACCACTGTACATTAATTAGTTATTTCCTCTTTGCCAAAGTGCACATTAATTACTTGCAGCACCAATTTATGTGCACCAACTTGCACATAAACGTTTTTTTTTTTTTTTTTTTTTTTTTTTTTTGGACCTCCATGACAGTGTCAGTGGTGGTTGATGTGGAGATTTGTGATGCCACTCCAAAAGCCTCCATTTTGGTGTTTATTTTTCACACAGTTCCATTTAGATGAGGATCGCTGTATTTTCCAGACTCGGCCCTGGCTGCTCTGGCTCCCTCACAGCGTCCCTCATCTCTTTGGCTTTCTCTCTTGCCGTGTCCCCACAGAGGAAGTCGCTGATCGCCACCAGCCTGATCGTGGCGGTGTCCCTCTTCGTGGTGGTGGTGAGTTACGCGGAGAAGCCCTACTTCCTGCTGCAGCCCGTGTTTGGCCAGACGTTCAGCAGCCACTGGATGTTCTCCAAGCAGCCGCACAAGGCCTTCAAACCTCACCTGGGCTATGTCAGCATCCCCAAGCAGGAGGTAAGGGACGCACACACACGCACACACTCATTCACACGTATGTTCACGCTTACATGTGCACAAGCACACAAGCGCATGCCAGACCACACAGACACATTTTATAGTGATTGAGGTATGATTAAACTATCTCAAATAGATTTTATGCATTTACACACATGCACACACACACACACACATGCACACACCCTTTCTACCATTTCATTTAGTGATATTGGATCTCAAATAGGATTTGACTGCAGACTTTATATGATGGCATTAACTTCTCATTTTTCACGGTGACACTTGAAACATTGTCGTAATAGAATGAGCTGACTTATGTCATATGCTTACAAACCCTCTGTAAGCATTAACCTACTATCACACTGTTTCACCTTGATACTAAAAATGTATTCACATGCGCTGGCATAAAAGGAGCAGCCCCTAATGGATTTTCTTTATTCATTATACCATTTTTTTTTTTGTGATGGTTCTGAAAACCCCTGTTTGATGTCTCTGGTGTGCATTATTTCTTTGTAATTTCAAACACCCATGTCCATGATCCTATTCTTCCTCCTTCAAACAGCTCTGTGCTGTATATTCCCTGCGCAATTTATGGAAATTGAAATATCAAAGCCTCTTAATTCCCACCACATCAAAATGTAAAAACCAAGCTGCGTGTTTGTTGTTTGGGGAGGCATGCAGCAAAATTGTACTCATGGTGGTGGATATTCGATAGTCACCCAGGAAAATCATTTATTTCACACGCAGAGACATGCACGCGTTATTTCCAGCTGACGGAGAATGAGCATTCGAGTATCACGCTCCCTGCGAATGAGCAGCGGCACGTCTCGAGCTGGAGTCGTCCTGGATGCGCTTTTTCTTTTAACGAGAAGTGGATGCCTTATATTCTGCAGGCTGGTATTGGAGGATTAATGCAGAGCGTCATTCCCTGCCTCCTGAGAATTTCATCCACACAACATAGGCCCAGAGGCAATCATGCATTACACCAATCTCTACGTCTGCACCTCCTTCTGGGTCCAGACAAGCCTGCTTAAATCACTCTGCCCTCTCCCAACGGAGATTTATGTAAATCATATGAAAGACTGGCAGCTACAGCAGAATTAGGCCTCCTTTTTGGCTCCAGTTCCCCACCAGTGAGTTCTTTATGGCAAATCAGAAGGGGCAGTGATTGGCCTGAAGGTGAAAGTCAACAGCGCTCTGCATGCTCCCCAAATTTCCGATGAGGGGTGGACGGGATCGCCAAGCGCTGGTCAAGGTGATACCCTTGTGTCAGGTGTCGTGAGCGATTACGTCCACAGTGGAAACCTGCTGCGCGAGTTGTCAGCCGCTGTTAAGCACACGGCGGCACCTCAAGAAGCAGTAATATTTCACCCGGACAGTGAGGCAATCTGGCTTGATCCGCGCTGAGGTGTCATTTGAGGTGTTATAAGCCTCTCGCGAGCGTGTATGTATAATGCATGACACCGTGGCGTGTGAACGGTCGGCCTTATTTTCCTGATTTGATTGAGTCTGTCTCCAGGTGTGATAAATTGTTCCCACTCTACTTTTCAGGAGGAATAGAATACATTTGTCTTGTGACACTCGGCTAAATCATATGCATTCGCGCCTCACAGACGGAGACAGAAGCTCCGTGTTTTCATTTAGACTCGGGAGGGTGAGCTCTGGCCCTTTGAAATGTAAACAATGGCCAACCTGTGGGAGACGACTTTTATTTTTGGCTTGCTTTGTTGATCATTTTAATGAGAACTCCCCTGGCCAGATGGTTCAGAGTTGCCTCATGATGTTAGAAAAAACTTAAAAAGTGTAACTTCTTTCTTTTTTAGTCTTGTTGAGATGACATTTCAGAGGTAAACACCATTTTTTGCTTTAATATGGCAGGTCTGACATGAGCAAGGCCGTCAGAATTAAAGGGCCTTCTATTGGAAATTCTCAAAGCCAGACACCTAAAGCTAATCAATGAGGTTTTGCACAGAAAGACTTTAAAGTCCCAGAGAGGCATCTTACACGGGCACTTGGCACATTAATGTCATGATTAGCGCTTATTAATAAATCGTGTTTGGAGCATTTTAATGAACGTCAAGGTTAAGCGCACACCCCAGTGCTGTAAATTAATGATGACCGCGTCCTCGGCATCACGCCTGCTTTTTAAATAACCTGCTTTATTTTTTTAACACACTGATGCATTAAAATCTCCAGCTTTGCGCTACGTGGTGAGTAGATTTAAGCAAGGGCCAAAATTACTGGGATTATGAAGGCGTGCTCCTGTTGCGATTAGTGCATGTCACGGACGTGATGGGGGGGGGGGGGGGGGGGCGTGTTAGTGATTCCAGACGACCACTGTGCTCAGTTTATTTTTTCATTAACCTTTATTTATCCCGGGAAGGTCGACGGAGATCAAATGACCTTTTCGATAAATTCCCTGCTTCATAATCGCGGTGTGAATTTACCTGTAGCGGCGATTCAGTTCACAAACTGCTCCATTTGATCAATGAAAGAGTTTTCTTTTTTCGGAACAACTGAGTTCAATTCAACTTTGTAAATCATAAACACATGCAATAATGCAAGACTATCTACTTGCATTATTAGAATCACTTAACGATTATTTTATAAAAATTATAGACAAAAAATCTGCACTATATAGATTATAGGTACTTAAATGGCAACAATGCTGGAAAATTTTCAAGAATCGGAGATGATGCAAATTTAAGGTTTTTCTTATCAATTGTATTCATTGCACTTATTCCTTCTATTTATTATTATCTATTTCTTCAAGCAGATCAATATAGTTCAAATGGAAGAATTTATAATCGGTGCATCGGTGCAATGAATGAACCCCAACATCTTACAGTCCAACCTCAGTCTCACCCTGTTTGCCGATTTTCAATATTTGGCCCAACTACTACAGTTCACCTGCATTTTACATTGCAACAAACCATTTTGCAAATCCTGCAGAGGCACTCATGATTTCACAACATATTATCAAAGTGCCTCGATTTTCAGATTTGAATTTTTGGTGGAAACACCCACCTTATAATGTTCTGTTTCAGTGGCTGAGAAATTCGTCGCCATCCATAAACGACTGAACTGCTAATTGTCGAATGTGAGCGACTTTGTTGCGGTGATGGAATACTGATGTGAGGAAAGTTTGAGGTCTCTGAAAGTTCATTTCATATCGGAGTGGATTGAATAGAAACCAATTCCTGGATAAAATGATATCTTAGTTGTAATATACGGTGGCTTCCTTTGGGAAATTATAAACAGGAACGTGAAGAACTGTATATACATTTTGTAGATATTGCGCTTAACATGCCGGATCACTGGTATGGTCCTTTAAGTGCCTTGCTCAAGCGCATCTCAGCGGTAGGATCTCAGCCTCCACGGCCACAGAGGGTTAACTGAACCTGCAGCTCGCCAGCAAGCGTTCCCCACAGAGCCCGGCCAATCTATATGTGCTGAGAGGTGTGATGGAGTTATGAGCTGGGCCGAGGGGAGCGGCTGCTAATGGACGAGCCACTGACAGCTCAAGGCTGCAGTGATGTGTGTCTCAACCACCCAGTAAATGGAGAGGTACGAGCCCGGGCCCAAAGATCATTTCTTAACCCGTGATTGAATCCTGTATGGGAGCCGGCGCAATATAGGTTGCTCTCTCCAAGTATTCCACACAGTTATGCCCTCTGAAAAATCAACATTGTTGTTGTATTGCTGCCTTTCTAAGCCCCTGGCCTCAGCTCATGCATGGCTATGACTGATGATGAGACATACATGAAGTTAATCGGGAACCTGAGAAAGCCCAAGCCATACAGCATGCATTGCAATTTATTGGATTGCACCGCGGAAGTCTGTTTGCACACTAAATCTCTCGTTTGCTGATTGAATGCCGAACATGCAAGAAAGGATTTCCAGAGCCATTTCATGTTACACTGCGTAAACAGTTGGCTATAATGCAGCACAAATGCAATTTTTACTCAGACCGGTGACATTAGTGTTATTATCCATTAAGCAAATGGGCTTAGTCATGACACCCCGGTTTTTTTCTTTCATTCTTTGCGAACTTTCCCTCGCATTCATTCACTTAAGTAAGTTTAATCTCGTCAAAACAAACCAAGCACATTAGCTTCAATTTGGTAAATCTCCCATTTCAGACTCAGGAAGGGCTTTCTCCCCTTTCTTGGCAGAGTGCAGTTAAAAACAATTATTGAAGGTTCATTACAAATCCTTTTGCTTCAGTGAAATGCAGATGAATGATGCAGCGTCCTTGTTTTTCCATTCTGCATCGTTGCAGTAAGACATTGTGTCATTCGGAGAGTGAAACTTGATTGGTCTATTATGACTGCGTTGTAACCTCAGAGGGCTCACATTCAATTATCTTAATCAACATTAGCTCTGAGCTGAGTGATATTAATCTTAGAAATAAATGAAAATTATATAGAGCTGTAAAACCCAGATTAATATCTTCATAGATAATTACGAAATGCATTTTATTTTGTTTTGATCATACCCACTTGCCAAAATACCACTTCAATATTTGTATTATTATACTTGTTAACTATGGTGTCATAAACTATCACAGCATCATAGAATGTAATGAATTTAGGAAGAAAAAAAGCAACACTTTGACTTTGTCATTCCATGTCTCAGAAACATGGCAGAGCCAGTTTTGTCACTTTGTCAGCCAAGGACTTAAGTAATTACTATTCTTAAAAATTACCATAATACAGTGTGTTTTAATTTTGCGGCAGCTGTCATTTGTCAAAGTAATTGTCACTTCTGTACATTGTGGATATTTGATTTTGGAACAAAACTCTTAAGAGTGCAATAAGCCATATTTTTACTGCCCGATAGCATAAAACGACCATAGTATATCTGGAGTCATTTGACGGGGTTATTGATCAGCGCCAATGACTCAACACTGACTTTGCCAGGTGCTAAAATGTCTGACTTTCGGCTCCAACTCATACTGTATTTTGGAACAAAAGTGAAAAGTGATTTTCCTGCAGGGATGAATAAGCTTTCACTGTGTTATTGAAATGTTTGCTCTTCTGCAGCCCCTGAAGCTGAACTGTGAGCTCTGCAGCATCGTGTCCAGCTCCGGTCAGATGTTGGGACAGGCTGCCGGCCCACAGATCGACCGCTCCTCCTGCATCTGGCGGATGAACAACGCGCCCACACGCGGCTTCGAACAGGACGTGGGCCGGCGAACCACCCTGAGGGTCGTCTCCCACACCAGCGTTCCCCTGCTGCTGCAGAAGCCCCAGTACTTCTTCGGCCAGGGCAATGACACCGTCTACGTGGTGTGGGGACCTCTAAGGAACATGAGGAAGGATGGAAAGGGCATCGTGTACAACATGCTGCGGCAGGCGTCGGAGAACTACCCCCACGCACGCATCTACGTCACCACCGAGGACCGGATGAACTACTGTGACATGGTCTTCAAGAAGGAGACGGGGAAAGACAGGTGAGTCAGCACCCCGTCACCCTTGTCTCTCTGAATTTCTTTGCTTCCCAATTTTGTGGGAAGCTTTTTTTTTTTTTTTTTTTTACTCTGACAAATTTTTTGAATGTTTACCCTTCAGTACTTTCACATTCTCCGCTCTGCTCGCCGGTGCAACATCGATCCGGTTGACCTTATCGATGCTGACGGCCCGTTTGACGCCCTTGGCTTTCCTCGCCTCAGAACCCGCCTTTCATGAAGCTTTATCAAAGCGACTTACTTAACGCTCCCCTGAAGAGGCACTACACTTCGCTGGAGGCCGTTTCTAAAGAGAGGCTTTGATGAGGCGCCTCAGATGCATGCACTGGTAGGGTTGTAGACATCAGCCAAATGTTGGTCTGGGGAAAATCCGGTTAATGAGGTACAGTAGCATGAATCTGGCAGTCTTTCTAAACACCCTAGTTGCAGCTGCTATCATAACTTCACTGACAGCATGTTGGCACAGTCTTCAATTGCTCATGAAAAACTGGGAAATTATTCAAGAAGCCGATCCATGTAGCATGTAGGGAAGTTTGAGGATCATTAAGTGTTGGTTGGGGAGATTTGGCAACAGAATATGTTGAAATTGCTCTCTGTAAATTCGAAGATAGTCCCACCTACTTACTCTGGACTATTTTTTTCTCTTACTTCCCCAAAGAGAGTTGCAGGTTAATGACTATGAGAATTAGGCTCAAGGCTCGCCATTGTTTCGGATGAACCTCATTTCTCAGCCGAAGCCCCATTCATCACAACAGAGCTGTGCACCCAAGTCTCTCCCGTACGTCATCAAGACCTCTCTTAACTTCTTAAGAGGATTAACATGTTCGGTAATAGGCATGGCATCCATTCCATTCCAGCTCCATTGTCTAGTTCTCATTCAAGATGGCAGGGTTAACACTGAATTTCATGTAGAGCGTGCATGTTCAGCCCGCTCAGCTGTTCCGAAGGCCCGTGAAGCACAGATAGAGATGTGGGATTAGGGAGGGACGCTCGGGGAGAAGAATCTCATTACAGGACATAATGCTCCTGGGTGTGATGCGCTGCTTCAATCACTATTGATTGGTAACAGAGACCGAGCTCGAGGTGGAACAACGGACCGCATCTAATGAAAATGTGATGAGGTCTGTCCTACCTATCTGTTTCCCCGTCTGTCGGGTGAGGTTTTTGTGTGTCTGAAACTTGCCTGTCTGTCTCCCAGTACTGACAGATAATCCATGTGTCCATGGAAGCAGTCTTTTAAGTTCAATGGCAGCAGTCATGGTTTGGTTGGTATGGTCATATACGGTATGTAAATCAGCAGCTGTTTATGTCTGCCACTTACCATGCAAACCAGATTTCTTTATCTCTTAAGCGTGCCCGCAGCAGCGTAACAATAGCTATACTGTAAATGCAACAGTGGAAAGAGAACTAGAAAATCCTAATCAAGTACTATTGTAAGTATTTTTACCTCGCTGGTATTTCACTGAAGTAGGAGTAAAAGTACTTCTGTTAAAAGTGTGCCCAAGGAAAAGACATTTGACATTCCTCTGTCCCGTGCAATTATAAAAGAGTGAGAGTACAAAGTTCACACATGATACTTTTAATTGGAAAATGTGCAAATTTTTCAAAACTAAAATTAAAAAGTACAAATGTAAAAATGTAAAGGCATATTACTCTCTCCCTCTCTGCTGTGAAAGGCTCCACAATTTGTCAGTTTACGTTGGTCCAGATTCCAGTGCTTATAGAGAGCCGACAAAATGTGCACTTCATAATGGCTGTGATTTAAAAGGTAGTGAAGCACAACACTTCAGCAAAAATGTCCCTGTCACTGAGAGTCCACGAAAAAAGCTGCTCAATTACAATAACATGAGTAAATGTAATTTGTTTCTTCTAATCTTAAGGAAATGTTTGCTTACTTCAGCACCCAGTGTGTTTTTACCACTTCCTGTGTGAGTGTGTGTGTGTGTGTGTGTGTGTGAGTGTGTGCGTGACTTGGTTACTGTCTGTATTCGCCGCACAGTGCTGGGTGTAATCATCAGTTTGCCAGAGATGGAACAGTGATCGAACACAACTCTAATTATCCAGATCGCCGTGAGCCGCCAAGAGACTCGCCGCAGCCTCTGCTGATCAGGCGGAATGATATGCCGACGGACGCCGACCGCCTGGCTCTCGGCCAGTAATTTAAAGGGAGACATAAGGGTCTGACAGGAAATTCAGTCATCTCTGCTCCTCAGAGTCCGCTTGCTTCGGACGGGGTGAAATTGAACTCCAGGAGTCTTTGAGCAGGTTTATGGCGGTCTACACACGGCTGTAGTCACAACCACTTAAGTCCAGCTCATTTCCAAGAGCAGTTACACTTTCAAATCAAGATCGAGACCGGATCAAATCGAGTCTTATTCAAGATCAAGACCAAAGCAAGAAGTGAACATTGGGCATGTCTTTCCAAAAAATAATGCTTAGGGAGTTTCTGAAAGGAAAATCCCACCCTAAAAAACAGTAATTCTGTATAAAAAGCAGGGATTAGTGATTTACATTACATTTCTTGTACCTTTTTGATGTTTGTTTTGGGGTGTAATTTTGTTTTTCAAGCACAGTGTACACAGAGAGCAGCTGCAGCTATGATGGAACGTTATGGTAGAAAGAAGTGAGCTCTCCTTCGTCTATGCTGGATTTCTCTTTTAACATCGTTGCAAAAGAACTTAGAAGCTGTGGCTGATTTGATTGACTCTTAGGGGTTGACATTGACACCTGACAGCTAACATTTTCTATGTTAGTTAGTCAGAATTTGTATCCTGAGACTATCTCCCAGAGGTGTCAGTGGATTCACTTTAGGCAAGTCAGCCGCAGAAAAACAAACATACAACATCATTAAACAACAAAGGGGTATCAGAAATGCAATGTAAATCGCTAAGCCAAGATTTTAAATAGTGCTGATGTGTTTTAATGTGGTATTTTTCTTTGAGGGTCAGCAGAGATGTGGATCAATCTGCGGGAGCTCTGCTGTACCCGTCCACATCCAATCCAGGGAATCATTGCATAGAGCCCCTTTTCATACGCAGGCTTCTGCAGCTGAAATCTTAAACTTCTTTCAGGTGCTGCAGGAGAAAAGGCACATTTTAATATTTTTTTTTTTTAAAGGGAAAAGGGTATTCTGTTGGCTTATCTGCCCCAGGCACATACCATGTAACATCAACATCCTCAGTCAAATTCGGCATGGGACTTTGTCGCGGGTCACATCCCCTCTCTTTAGCTCTTAAATACTCAGCTGGGCTCAGCCTGTAGAGTTACACATTTATGTCTGTTTATACTCAAGTGCAATATTCCCTTGACCTGTACATACGCCTGCTCACTATTATTACTATAATTATACTCTGACAACAAGTTCAGTGGCTTCCCACCAGTGCAATTAACCAGACTCCTATAAAAAACCAAGTGCATTAATGTACAGATGGACAGATGCATAGAATTTCTTGCAATACTTTTATTTTTGTATGTATACTTATTCTGCTCAGAACTGCCTATCGTCCACCTCTAATTTTTATACAACTTCATCTTAATCTTCATCTTACACCTTTAATTTTGTGTTTTTATGTCTAGTAGAACCCCAGGAGCAATGCATCTACATGAATGCCTTGGCCAGGGCACTGCAAAAAAATCTTCATCTTAACAAATGTAGTCTCATATTCAGTGTTCAGGGATCAGTAGGCTGATCTGGCTTTTTTCAGCATACTTACACTTGCTCCATTAAAAAAAAAAAAAATCATAAAATAAGTGAAACTGCATTGGAAAAACAAAAGGGATTATCTCAATCCACTTTTTTTAAGACTCAGTATGAGCATGATTTTTTTGTAAAGATGATTCTGATTCTTTCCTCATCCTTCCTGTCTTGCTCTGCTTTGAACTTTCCACAAAGGCAAAAAAAAAAAAAAAAAAAAAAATCTTAAAAAAAAATAGGCAGCCAAAAGTCAAGTCAGCATCCTGTTGGCACCTTGGATGTAAATGTGCACGACAGCCGTTTAAACGCATGATTCAGAGTTTTATGCCGCTGCACACGCGAGCTGGAAGTTGAGGGGGCTGAACCTATCCGTTATCGGCGCTGCCTCCTGAGCCGCAGTCATTGGCTGTCGGGCCGTGTCGGCGTGGCCCTGTTAGCGGCGGCAGATAACGGGCCTCACGACGACAGAGCACTTAAATCACACTGTCACTTTACAGCACTGCCACCTGGGCCGGCATGACCCGGGTCTCTGCTTCCCCGCCAGCAGCTCCTTCACAGCTCTGTGTGTGTGCATGTGTGTGTGTGTGCATATGTGCACTGGTGACAGGTCACACCTACCCTCTGGTTTTGATAGTGTATACTACTGTTGACATTTTTATTTGTCTCTGCAAGTGTGTGCCCATCCATTCCTATATGTGTGCGTTTTTTTTTCCATTCCATAGGAAGTATTTCCTCGTTATCTTACAACGCCCCTTACAAAGTTCTTTACATCCTTAATTAAAGTGGAGCGCCGGTGTCATTTAGAGTTATAACCCATTTACTACTGTCTACTGCAGTTTACATTTCCCCCAGTCATTTTGCAGTGCATGCTGTGTGTAATTAGATTTTTGAACAGGTACTAATTTTTTAAATCCTTTTCAAAATACAAATTTTTTGAACTGAATTGAACCGCTGCCGCCTAAATAAAACAACATAGACGTAACCAAAAAAAAGTTTGTGGGACGATGTTTTAAGGGATTATATCCTGGCAGACACTTTAATTTCTTCCTGCGGGTATCAGATGACTGACATTAAGCAGAGTGTATTATACTGCGGCGCTGATATGAAAAGACTCAACTCAGGCCCGATGAAATAATGACAAAACAGAGAGTCTGACAAAAGCACAACAAGGCTTCATGTTTACCGTGATGGATTATCTAGCTCAGGCAAGTCTGTGGTTGTTGTTTTTCAAACTGTGTAAGAATGAATCTTCTGAGGGGAGGGAAATGAGCTCTGGTCTCTCCAGCTAGGCAGACTGTGTGCAGACAGCTGCAGGAGACAAGACAAAGAAAGGAGGTATTATCCTATATGGTCCTTTCGATACCTCAGTTGAAGTGACAGACAGATAAAAAAGAGCTGAAATGGATGTTGTAGCTGCGGTTTATCATCAGGGGTGAGTCAGCCTAATCGTAGATGAGCTTAATAGCAGATGCGCCACATTTCGTGTCCTTTCCAAATACGAGGGGAGTGTTTTTAAATCTGTGAATGTCACAGTTGTATAATCACGCTTCATAATCTCCAAACGTCCACTTCATGGGAGTGAAAGTACCCCCGGCCGTCGGCGCCGCCTCGCCCTCAAACTGTTTGAGTTTAAAGGGGAACGCCGTTCGGCTTAACAGTTTGTCGATGTGGCTCCCACGGTCTGGTCGATTCTGCTCGGTGTTTGTGAGCGTGAACAAGGCGAGGCTCGTTCCTGTGATGTTGTCAGGTGTGAAGCTCGCAGCTGCTCCGTTGAGGATGAATTGGGAAAGACACTTAAGGTGACTAAGGAGAGTGCCGGAAGGGATTTCCAGGGGATGTGGGAGTATTTTGTGGCTCAAAACTGACAACGCTGCAACAAAATAAAGCTCACTAGGATATAAACACTGCGGTCATCCACAAATTCAGTTTCCTATGTACTGTGTGTGGAGCGATGCCAGACTTCACACCTGATGACACTGCAAATCAGACTCTTGGCTCTCTGGTTTCCTGGCTTTTGGAGAGGGTTGCTCATGCTCAAAAATATCGATTGGACCACATTTATCCTTAAAGCTGCACCAGACAACGTTGCACATTGAGAGAATTTAATTTGGCCAACAGGGAGATTTCCAGTTAACAGGGATTGGGTTTTCCTCTCTGTTGTGGCTCCATTTTTGCACTTCAGGTTCATAGGATGCACACGCATTTGCATTTGGACGTGCATTGTCTTACCACAGAAATTGAATGGACTATAGCGGTCATTGCACTGCTCGCTGCGGTCATTTGGCTAGTGCAGAATGAAATGGTGATCATGATCCGTTGCTATGGTGATGACACAAGTCAGTAAGGCTGTCAGATGTGTCACACGTGCATGAAAACAGTGCAGTGAAGTTGTGCTGGGTCGTGGGCTGTAGCCCTAAGAGCAAAAATTGCTGTTGATAATTCAAATGTTAACAGTTGAATGTGTGTGTCCTGGTGTGTTGACTGCACTGCAATCTTGATTTGAACAGCCATGCTCATATTTGCTTTGTGGTTGTTTGCTTCGCAGGACACAGTCGGGGCTCTGTTGGGCTCAAACCGTTTGGAAAAGGGGCGGCATCAACTGGTGTTTTCAGAAATATGCAGCCGGTTACTTGATTAATCATCCGGCTAACATGAGCTAACAAACCGTATTTGTTGTAGGAAAGCACCGAAGCTAAACAAATAATCAGCAGCTGTGATGGTGAAAGTCGGCATAGCGCTGATTCATTTGCATGTTGGCGCACGATTCTTGCCGTAATCTACGACGATGTCCAGTTGTGTCTGTCTTACAATTCAGTGTGTTGCCGTTTCTCACTGTCATCACCACCTAAGCCACATCTGCGGTTCCTCTAAGGACGCCGCCGTTCGGTTCGGCCAGTAACGCCGCAGTTGGAGCGTGGCGAAGTGGTTTCACGAGTCAAAAGAAAAAAAAAAAAAAAACCTTGCAAGATCAGCTGGCCGTGCGCAGTTAGTTCACTCCATTCAAGTTCTGTGATTTTACATTTTTTTTTTTTCCAGCAAGGCTGAAATTGATGTTGCAGACACAGCAGATGGAAATTGCTCCCTGACCCTGAAAGATTCAAACTCGGTGTACAGTACGAGAGTGAAAGGCTGGAACTGAGTTTGCCGGTGCTGTCCGCTTCTGGAGGTGATAGAAACAAGCAATCGGTTTCAATGTCAAACAGCTCTCCACCTGTGCAAAGTGTGGTGTTTACAGTGTATCTGTAGTCGTTTTGCATGTTGGATGTCAAGAGAAGGAGAAACTGGAGACAGGATGAGCCTTATTGTCGGCCTGTTCATGAGATTAAAACACATACATGTGTGTGATTTCATGCTCGTGGGCCGCTGAAGGGAAACGAGAACAGTAGGATTCATTGTGTTTCTCACCCCGTGAAGCTGCGATTCTCACTCTATAGGCCCTTAAATATCAACACTGAGTAAGTGTGCTGCTTTCAATCCAAACCAAGAATTTGTCACCGAGCAAGCGTGTAATGACATTACATTTCCGCGCTCAATGCTTGTAATTACTGTGAAATTATCTTATTAAATGAAGCCACTGGAAATTCAAATCAAAATAACCTCACGTTGCGGGTGGCCGTCGATAGGTCACAACCGGTCCGACTGGAGGAACAAAAGAAATCATCACAGTGTCCTCTGCCGCAGGAAGAGGGGATCAGCGGCGAGTCATTTTCGGTGTTCTCCTGACCCCGTCGCACAGAGAAATGAGGCGAGCATCAGAGGGAGACGAGCGATTGTCAGCCAAAGACGACGCGCAGTGTTCCTTAAAGTCCATTTGCATTTATGTCATGATGATGTAATGACCCTCAGAGGATGTTAGTGAAACTATTAGCAGCGGAGGGACACTGAGTTGGATTTCCATTTGGTATGTGACAAAAATCCTTTTATCCCCTTGCTGCTAAATCTGTTCCGTCTATCATGCGAAGGGTTTTTACTCCCAAATGCTGAATATTTATGTTTGGATATAATATTAAATACTGCTTGATGTTCATTCATTCATTCCATTCAGCCTTTATTTATCCCTGAAAATCACTGAGGTTACACTCATTTACAATGACATCGAATCAACAAGCAAAGTAAGACACAATTAAAACAATCCAAAGCATTCATCACTGCATTAAAATCAGCATTTTAGAGCCTCGCTTCCTTAACTTGATGCATTTCCTGCTGAAACAGGTTGTCGGTGCGGGGCTTAACACACACAGGCATCTTTCAAAAGTGTAAACCAGCAGGTGATCAGATAGGAAGAGAAGAGCTGTTTTTTTTTTTTTTTTTTTTTTCCACTGGAGGGCTGCGACTAATCAAAACTGTGATGTTTTTATTGGTCAAAATTTTCATTTACAGCTGGTGATTTAACATGATGTCATCAATGAAGGTTCACTGTCGTCTAGGATGTTTTGATATAAAAATAGAAGAAAAAAATATTAAATTCATTGGCGTTTGTTCTTAAATAGGTGTATATTCTGATAGGGGAAAATGCCATTCATTTCAAATTCATTCAAACTGTCGGCCATGTTTCCTTTTTTTGTGACTTAAAACAGAGAGGATCCAATCATAAACAGTTCACATAGAGCTCAGAATAGCTAATGATGTAAATAATTTAGAGAAAAAATCATGTAAGTGCTTTCGTGCCAACAGTAAATTCGACAAAAAAGATGACGCTCGTTTTAAACGCCGTTTCCCTGTTTTTAAAAGAGAAAGCTCTCACATGCAGGAGGCGCTCTGCTCTCGACAGCGTTTATGAATCACGGCTCCGCCCTGCAGAAGAAGGGATGCTAACGAAATCATGTCAGCCTCGCCGGAATCGTGTATTCTACCAGTTGAGCAGTAACGCAGGTGGACATGCTGGTTAGCCTGGAGCCACGAAAGTAGTAAATGCATTTTCTGCTCTGCTTTGCTGCACCCAATTGAATAAGCTCCACTGGGCACAGTGCTCAAAACACACACCTGCATCTCCAGTCATGTAGCAGCCCAGCTCCATCTAATAAGCCTTATTGGATCAAATGCCTGTTTGGCCTCAGAAAAATGAAACTCTGGATAGATGAAATAGCCTCCTATTAGAAGATCCCCATTGTGTGTCAGTATGCAGTATCAACAAATTCATGCATATTTATTATCATCTTATAATAATTGTGTTGTTCTGGGATGAGAAGATAAAATGTTACCGGTTTGATCCCTGTGAGGATTTAAGTCTTTACAGCAGCAAAAGTGAGATTGAGCAGGTAAAAAAAAAAAAGACAGCACATACAGTACACCGCAAACACACAATAGAATATTAAGCAGGCAATAAAAGCATTTTGCAATAAAATCAATATAAATAAAATGGTGTGCCGCATTAGATAAACTTGTGCTGCTGATCATTTCAACACCTTGGCAGAAGCAGGATATCCTGAAATATGGAGCGAAACAGTGCTGCAAATAGACATTCAATTTTTACAGTGTATGGCAGAAAATATGTTTATATGGGTCGCTGTTTCTAAAAGGTGCATGTATTTCCGATGTAAAATATAAAAATATCAGCATGAATAAATATGAAATAGCAGGGCCCTGAAAAAAATATGCCATTAGACCAGAGTATAATTTTAACAGATATGTGAATTTACAGCCGTATGTGTAATGTGCAAATGGGCCCAGAAAAGAAATGTGTGGCGTGTCAGCTCGCAGCCTACAGAAGTGAATTAATGTGATTGTGAGCCAACATGCAAGTTGCAGCCAACAGCTGCTGCATGCCGGTGCGTCTGCAGGAGCAGGGAGTTTGGCCGTGAAGGTGAAAACCTGAGAGCGTATAAAATGTGGAGGGAAGAGAATGTTTCACAGGTATACGCTGTAAATTTTTACCACTTGCTCTCCTCCCACTCTCTTTTTTTTCTTTCCTCAAGCCAGTGTTTGACATGTTAAGTGCGGCAGGTGCAGAATTTGAAGTCTCACTACGGGGCGGGCCGACTCGGGCTCTCTGTATGTCTCATGGATCCTCTAACACAAACTGACTCGGAACAAGCGCCTCTCTCATGTTTAGGTTGACTAAAGACTCGGGCGTCGTCCAATTACAGTTCTCCATGCTCGCTGTACTGCGGGGCAAAATCATTAATAATCTGCAAGATACGCCAAAGCGTAATGTGCAAGATATGCAGTGTGGTGGATGATTTTTAATGCGCGGAGTGAAACAACATTCATTTCTGTGATGTCAAGTTATGCACTCACTGGCGCGGGCAGGACGTTGATGGATCTCCTATCAGTGTCCAGAGGAGAAAAAAAAAAATAAAAGAATAAGTGCAGCTGTAATGCTCCGTGCAGCATCAGCTGTAATGCGTTTTGTCAGTGACGCGCATGTTCTGTTATACATTCAGCTCCAAAGTGGATGTGAACTAGTCACTTCAGATTATAGTCGTAGAGCGCTGTGTGAAAAGGGAAGCAATCACCTCTTGGCAGCAGTATTAAAATCCGCTTGTAAAATTGTCAAGCCGTCATCTTCCAAACAGTGCCGCTCCTGTTCTCAAGAGTTTCTCCGCCAGCAACAAATAATAATTCAGTCATTTACTCAACAAACATGAGCTTTCAGATTCTTTTAAATCAGGAACACGGCTTTTTATTGCTTCACATTTTGTTTTTTCGATTTTAAAAATGCATTGACACACAAATCATAGTAATCCCCGGCCGAGACTTTCTGTGTCGTTTTTCTTGTGCGTCTGCAGAGCTGTGTGAAATTAGATGGTTTACTTTCTGGTCAGCTTTCAATGCAGCTCCAAAGGATTTGGAGGCTTTCAGGTCTCAGTGATGTGAAAGTTTCCCTCAGTGAAAGTTCTCCCACATCATACTTTGTGTTTACTCATATTTCGTAATGTTCGTTGTTCAGTGTGTAAAATGCACAGATTAATTACATCCTCTAAAATGTTATTTTGCAAATTATGGACTCAAGCAACCTAATGTCACCTTTATTCAGAATTCTTGCTTTTCTGCCTGCATTCAATCTTAGCACAAGACACATTTCTCTAATAGTAGACGTCTGATTTTGAAATTTAATTTCAACATGCCTATGTTTATATATGTGCTCCAGACTTACGTGTGCATGTGTGTATGTACATATAAACTGTGTGGAAACAAATGAAATCTGGCACTGGGCAAATTTTCCAAATTAATGGATGGATTACATGTTAAAGAAAGAGTAATCACTTCATTATTCTGCTTATCACACCTTTCGAAGTGTGTGATTTGTGCAAAGTATCTTCTTTCATCTTCATAATGCAGCGGCGTGCACATGAAAATGCGGAACAGCCGCAGCGCGCCGTAAGCCTTTCCTGTAAAACCTGGAACAGCGCGGCATTGTCAGAGCAGGGGGGTTTTGCATATTAAGGTCATAACACATTTTCTTGTGAGCTGCCATAAATCTTCTTTACTGTAAGAGGGGAGCGAGTGTGGCTTAAGAGCAGCCTCAACAGTCGGGGAGAGCTTAATAGTTCTATGGTTATTGGACTTCTGCATGGGATTACTCCCCATTGTTAAGCTCTCTAAGGTGCACCGCTAGAGAGAGGGCTGCTAAATTATTCAGCACTACAACTGGGATTAATTGATTATTGAGCTCTAAATCAATGATAATCAGTAGCTCTGTGTGTAATTCTGGATGTTAGGTCTTTGTCTTGATCTCTGTCCCTGGAGAAATCTCTTAAGTTGGTCCTCATCTGTTTTGCTAATCCTTAGCTTTTACTCCCATGCTCTTGGGCAGCCATCCCATTAGCATGTTGAATAGGCCGGAGAGCTTTTAGTGCATCCACTTACCTCAGACTCCCTCTCTACTTCCTCTGTCATTGTCCAGTTGTATTGCCTACTTTTTAAGTCATTAAAATTACGTGCTTTTTTTTTTTTTCGAAACCTGTTCAAACGCTCCGGTTTTCAACTTTTCATTTTCTGCTTTCTCTCTTTTTTTCTGCTAAATAAGTCTATATAGTCCTTGTCCCCTGGGGACGGTGGTGCGATGGCTGATGGGTAGAGCATGGGATTAACTCTGCCAGAGTTATGCTTTTGATTCCCAAACATGTTAAAAATCCAATACACTCATGGAGCAGGAAGATGCAGGATTGTGCACCTAATTTTGCTGATAAATAACAATTAAGACCTCTGGGCCTGCATTCGTTTCATTTCCAAGCTATATCCATTTTTAAAAATACTTAAATTAAAATCCTCTCTCTTTTAGCAAAACAAATGCTGTTTTTACTCTTATAAAGTGCATAAAGATCTTGTCCCGGTTAGTGGGCAATGATGGGGAGCTCTGTGGCTGGAAGCAGAACTAACCGGTAGGTATGTGTGCATGAACTTTTTTGTCTCCAGTCCTGCTCTGAATCATTTGCTCAGTATCTGTAATCTCTCAGATGGGATTCAGATTATACACAACACAACTTCCATTATGTTGTACGAGGCTCCCCTCTTAACCGTCTCCAGAAATGCTTGCATTGCAAACATTGCACACAGCTGCCGGGGCTGCTTTCAGTTTGCAAAGTGAAATAACTCCACACGTCCGACGTTTGAACAGTGTGCTTCTCCACTCAGTCATGATGCCGCTGGTCTGCTGCTCCAAGGACGCCTTGCAACCACTGGCAAGAAATCAGAAGAAAGGGGAAATTATATTGATTGCAGTGTGATCAACCTTTTTGCAGCCAATTCCAATCACTTAAAAATGCCTGGACCGGGCCTCGATACAGATCTCTGATTTTGGCTGTTCGCTATGAAGGCAAGATTTCTATCAATTTACATGATGAATAAAACTTTGGGGTCAAACTCTGATGAAAATGACTCGTCATCATGCTCAAGTAGATCCCAGCTCCATCTTGCATGACTCAAAAAGGCCTTTCTCCAGGTGCCTGGTGTGGGGGGGGTCATGGCGCATAAGCAGGTCTTTAACTCCTAAAGATATAGACGCCTCCAAAAGAATTGAGGTTATGTTGTCATTCAAGGGACGATTTCCTCCTTTTTTTTTCTTTTTTGTTGTTAGCTCTCTTGTTTATTCACTCAGATTGCTTATTTTATCAAGCCTGCTGAAGTTGCAGAAGCCTAAGTTGAACTTGGGCTGAACTCTAATCGGAGAATCAGGGAATTGCTCTGTGTTTGAAGGTTATCAGGCAGCCTGATGCACAAAACAAATGCAACATAGTGAAACTCCAGCAGGGGCCATTCAGATTATTCCTCTTTTTTTAGTACTTTGAGGCAAGAACCCAAATAGCAAAAAAAAAAAAAAAAAAAAAAAAAAAAAAATGCATCTAAAGATCTGTGTTAACTTCAGGGAATTGGATGCACATTGTAAATGCAAATGAAAATGCAAATGCAAATTAAATTTAAATAAGCAGGGAAGGTAAAAACCAAATAACAGCAGTTCAGTTGCAGAAGGTACTTCATATTGCGCCCACCTTTGAGCGGTTTGGGTTTAGTGGAGCACGGGAGGCTGTTAAGAAGAATCCTCCATGTTATTGTTGTTACTGCCTTTCCAGCATAACAGAGGCTTTTAGAATAGGCCTATAAAAATGTGAACTTGCCCCACGTGCTGATTCTGTTTTAGTTAAGTGGGTTGTGGAAAGGTTGCTGGATGACAGGTGGCCTGTTTCCATGACACCACGGCACGAAAACCATCACCGGCTCACCAGCGGTACATGTGGCCAACCCACGCACATCTGAGTGTGTTGGGAGAGAGGCTGTCAGCGCATACATGATCATTTTACCAACACGGGGATATTTTCTGCACAAAGCTGCTGTCTGGAGCTGTGGCTTTGACCTTCATCTCCGCGTGATTGTATGTCGCAGCTGATATGCATTGATACATCAGCACTTTTGGCCTTTTGTTACATATCGGATCTCAGACAGTCGGTGCAAACCAGTACAGCTGGTGTGTCCTTACTACGGCGGCGTAAAAACAGCACAGAAAAACCTGCAATGGAATTTTTATTTTGCCGATTATGTTTTTCGTACCCTCGTTACTTGACCTCTTCCGCCGTCGGTGAGTTTGTCATTGTTGCGCGGCCGGGCTTTGTACAAAAACCCACAGAAGTTTCTTTTAAACTCCAGCAGACATCCCAAGGTTTTCAAAGATGCCACCTTTGTCCTGCTGAATTGCAGAGCGGTGTGCATGAAGTGATGCACAAGACAGCCAGATATTTTCTGTTTGAAATAACAGTGCAGCTACGAAAAGACGACATCTCGGCTCTGACTGTTTCACTCAATCTGAAGCGCGATGCAGCTTCAGTGATGTTCCATTACTGTACAAAATATGGGGAAAAGGGTTTTTTTTCTAACTTTGTAGCTGCTTAAAGGGAAATTTAAGGGAAAATCACACTTAAGATGAGAGTTCGGGCTGCGTCCATCCGTCATGTGTGATTTCCAAGCCTCTTCTGGCCGGTTTCAGACAAAACTTGGTCCACCAATGCATGCTGACACTGAGGTCCGCCGTTTAGAATATAAACCTGCTTGGGTGGCCACAGCGCCACCACCAGGCCAACAGAGCAACAAGTTCCAGGTTCAACATCTTGGACACGTCTGCGTCAAATTTGATGAAGCTTTGGAAAATGACGCATTTACACGTCAATATGGATGGAGCACAAACAAGAGCCTACAAAATGAAAATGGTTTTGTGTATTATTTCTCCAGTTATACACCAAACATCGCCCAAAGTTTCCCCTCTATCGCTGAACAGGTGTGATTGGTCACCTGCTAACCCTGAAAGAAGTTTAGGATTTTAGTTTGGAAGGTCTAAAGGCCCTTTCAGAGGCGTTTCCACCCTGAAAGAGGAAACTTCTTGTGGGAATACTGCATATTCATAATTTTCGTTCATTAACATGAGCATCAGAACTACCTCATTGATCCCTGAGGGGAAATAGGGTCAGCTGCAGTTGCTCAAATTCTCAAGAGAAAAAAAATTATATATGGATGAGTGAAATGATAAGAAACAGAAAAGGGGAATAAAAAATATTAAAATATGTGCATTAGAAATTTGTAAAAAGAAAAAAAAGTGCATTATGTAAAAATATGTGCATGAATAGTACAATAATATTACAGCACTATATACAGAAATAAGATTTGAGAATATGTAAAAAGTATGCCTATATTCACCAAATATACACCGGATATTGTTCTATTGAATCATTTTTTTGGTTCTACAGGTATAAAATTATTCAAATTATTAAAATGGCCAGATTTTAAGAGTATTGGCACAAATCAATGGCACAAAATCTTCTGCCTAAAAATGAGTTCAGTTTATCTCTAGTCAGAACTAAAGATCATTCTGCTGTCATAATTGAAATCTGCAGAGGATGTGAGTGTCGGCTAAAAAGCCCAAAGTGTCACAAACAAATGCGCTTTGTGTGTGGCGCATCATGCTTCACCGCCGAGCTGCTGACTAATTCGGCTTTTAGAATGAGCAGTAAGGTTATGTAATCAGTCTGAAATGTCTATCCGGGTTGTTTCAAATCAAAACGGGAACGTAATTCACTTGGAGGTTCCCGTCGGAGGGCGACTGAGGCAGGGAAATGATCCGCGGGCGGTAATTGTGTGAAACAACTATCCGCGCGAACTCCTCACCGTTTCTGACTTCCTCTCCCCTCTTTGAGTCGTTCCAGTGCAGTCAGTTGAACTCAATTAAAGTAATAAATGAAACTTATGGAACTGATATTACAACATCAAACATACATCACCTCTTCTCCACGGCTATAGAAAATTCAGATTATCATATTTTCACTGTCAGTTTTTTTTAGAGAACTTCTTTTCATCAAAGGTAATAGCAGCGGCAAGTCTTTTCAGTTCTCTATTTTTAGGGATAAGCGCTAACTATGATTTATCGCAGCTATATGCAGAACTGTAATGAATTTAATCTGACGCCGAATGGCCTTAAATTATGAATTATAACAAGGGTGTAATTCCGTCTGAAATCTGGGTGTAATTCCGCGGGACGTCGTCTCTTTTGGATCAGACCGTCAGGGCGCGTTCACCTCGGACCCTCGCTCCAGAAGACGCATCAGGATGTGAGGAAGGATCCCGTTTCTTCTCCCCGAGTCTTCCACCACACAGGCGCATCGCTCACCAGGGTGCTACGAAATTAATGAGAGAAAACTGCCGGGGTGGTGGTGAGCATGAAGGCGTCAGATCCGCGCCGCTACACTGAGAGAATTATTAAAGTGCTGTGGGGGAGCGGGCGGAGATGGGGAGATGAGTGGAGGGCCCCCTTGCAGTGGCTTCATGCATATCAGTGGGGGGAAAAGGACCACCATAAGGATGCAAGTCACTTTCAGGAGGAGGGGGGCAGGGAAAAATATGTTTTTTTTGGCTGTTGCCGTTTAGCACCATCTGGTCGAGCATTTGGGTGTTTCCTTTTTTTTTTTTTTTTTTTTTTTTAAACACAACAGGGGAACAAATGCTTGGACTCCTGTCAAAACTGTAAGTATGGCGCAAGTTGGGATGATGGATGTTCTCCACATGCAGCCTGCCAGTGAACGCGGGGGTTTGGCTCACGCAGGCCCACAGGGGGCAACGTGTTAAAAATGGGAGAGTACACACACACACATACGCACACACACACACACACACAGGCAACAGCAGCTCTCCACGTCATCCCTGCTGATGGATTTCACTGTAATTTCAGCATCGCTCTGCCAGAAATGTTTTTATATTTACTTTTTAAAAAATTGCTCAGCACCAGGCAAAGATGTGAAAATCCTCTCCCCTAACTCTCTTTCTATTAAAGAGGCGCTTCATGTAGCAAATTTAAAATGAATATATAAATCGCTGCTGTATTAATTTTGTAAGTGTTAAACAAATAAGACTGTTACAGAGAGGACTGGCATCGTCCACACTGCACTTTACATTGAGTGCTATCAGCTTGTAGGAAATCTGTGCTCCTTTAGCGAAAAAACAGCTTAAGCCTTGTTTATTTAGTTATATTCCTGATTTATTTCTTCTATTTCATTTTGTTTGATATATTTTACTTGAGGTATTTTTATGAAATAGCATGTAACCTCCTTATTTTCATTATTATTTCATTTATTCCACGTTTCAGTCGCTGTGAGTTTGCGAAGCACTTCCAGACCTTTTTGAAAAGTGCCACATGAATAAACTTTACTTGCCTTACCTTTACTTACCTACTTACTCAGAGCGCACAGGGATTCCATTTTGTGGCACACAACATGAAAAGGACTTTTTTTTTTTCTTTCTTTCTTCCACACACTAACACAGCTAAAGCTTTCAGAGAGTCTTACAATGGCAGATGGTGCAACGAGTGAAAGGTCGATGGAAGAAAAAAAACACACCTCCAACACATTTAATCTCTTCAGGAAGGAGGAAAGACAAACACGTAGAGTGAAGAGGGGAGAAATAATAGTCGGGATAACGACATTCATGGGAGAAGTGGTTTTAATTTCGAGAGAGACTAGCACCACTGGTGTGCAATAGGGACTGCTGTTTGTTTGTGGTAATAATAGCAAGGTATCACACTTAATTTGACAATGATATACAGTATTGATGAAAAAAAATTTTAAAAAAAAAGTGCTACACACAGCAGCTTTAGAGTCTGCACCACGGAAGGCTTTGTAAACAAGCCAACTTTGGCAGAAAAAAAAAAAAAACCCTGATAGAACACAATGTAACTGCAGGCGTATATTCTGGTTGCTCTAGTGATTGTATCCTGCCTTGTAAGTGAGAGAGGATGTCTGCACTCCTTAAATGTCCATAAGGATGTGTCAGGTGTGTGGAAGTTCAAAAAAAGAAAGAAAAAAAAAACGTGAAATGAACAAGCTGCCTTTTGAAATGTCTGCCTTTACAGTGTGTCAGCTCTTTCTTGTAAAATAAACACACACATGCGCACATCTGGAATAACGTGTGGCACGTAAGAAAGTCCTATCTGCGCTTTGCGATGGCGTTTTCATTCGGTTACGGAGCTACAAGCTTGGAGAGCAAACCGGGGCAACGCCGTTTCCCCCGCGTCATGGCCTGTCATTGATTTTCTCTTTGAAAAACGCTGTCAGTGGTCTTTTAAAGCTGCACTTGGCACTTTTGCACGCCGGCCACCCCAAATGGCGGCCAGCGTGAGGCACAGCTGTTTAAAATCTTCAGTACCGTAGGAGCCATGAAATGTGACGTCGGTAAAGTGTGCGCTTTTCTGAGCTGTATTTCCTTTCGGTGGCCTGTGGGGTCCAGATGAAAAAGAAACTTCTAAGCAGTCATTAGTGAGCCCAGCTTTCATGTGATGGAGAAGTCACTCGCTGCAGTTTTTCATTTTAGCCCTTTTTGTGAGTTCAGAACGTTTACCGCCAGTGACCACAAACGCCACAATTTAACCCTGTAAAGCCATTTGTATCATATATGATACACGTTATCAAATAACACATTCCGTTTCAGTTTAATCAATACTTGACCAAAATACTGTTGCATACCTTTGGACACTTCCCCTGTTCACCCTGGACCATACCACTGGCACTTCAAGTACTATCATATATGATACAACAGAAAAATAGTATGTAATAACATATTTTCTGAATTTTTTTTTTTTTTTTTTTTTTTTTTTTTACATTTTGTTATAGACTAAATAAAGGGTTTAATTTAAACCTTTATAGGGCACTCTTGAAATACTTTGAAATTCAAAAAAACAACCCTAGACTGTCAAAAAATTTCATTTTCCTATAGAAACAAAGCCAATGAGATTGGTCAATGCAACAAACATGTGACCTGGGATGTAGAGCGCTTTGCTGATTGGCTGGGTGAAGACCAAATGATTATTGAACTAACTGAGACGGGGATGGGCGTGATATGTAAAATTTTTGAAATTACCAAAAATAGTCACTTGCCCGATAAAGGGTTAAAAAAAAAAATGGAATTTTCTGCCAATTCTTTCATAGTTCAGGCTTTATAGGGGGAACTGGGAACTGGGAAAATGGGGTGAATCTACAGCATCTCAATTAGAGGTAGGGGAATATTATTTACTGCCACACACACCCACTTTATGCTGATGTAACGGTGGTATTCATACCTAAAAGTCTCGCCTTGGGCAGCTTTAAAAATCCCATAATTATTTTTTGGAAAGCTGATTTTCATGACATTTACTTCCCCAAACAGCCAGAACTTATACAAGGAGGCGATGATGAATCGGCTACCAATCACATAAAAGTCTAAATAGCGTTTCAGTAAATTAACAAGAAAGCACTCAGCAGAGCACATATCTTCACCAGCTCTGTGCAAATGTCATGAAATACGGGTTCCACGTGTTGGATATGCGCCAAAAGTTAATCTGCTCCTCCTTGCCCCGTGAGCAAGCTTTCAACAAAGTTACATGAAAATCCGTGGATAACCTTTAGAGATATCCTGCTAACAAACAAACAAACAAATAAAACAGTGGGATGAAACCAGAAATCAGAAATCAGAAATCTTTATTGTCATTATACCAAAAGCCAGGACTCCCTGGAAGAAGAGACATTGTGTCTCAATGGGACCTTCCTGGTAAAATAAAGGATAAATAAAAATAAATAAAAAGCATAACGAAATTGCATTTCCATTTCCAGTACCTTTCAATAGAAAGAATAAAAGGAGAAATAACTAAAAACAAAAACAGTAAGTGAAAAAAAAAATAAATATACAGTAAGTTTAAAAAAAAAAAAAGACAATAAATAAATATATTGCACTGGGGGATGAAATTGCACATGAGAAAACCCGTCCAAATCCACTGGCAGAGATCATAATTTTTATTTATTTATTTATTTATTTTATTGTTTTTAAATTTCAATCGCCGAATCAGGACAGTTGTCAGAGTCTGTGGCAGAGTCTGTGCATGGAAACAGCAGTCATGAAGCCCATACTAACCTGTGACTATGATGTTTGAATGGAAAACTACAGCACTACAATACAAATTCACTGTAATAACACACATTTGCTGTGCATTTTCACATTGTGTAAATTAAATGCAGTACAAAAAGTAGAGCACAAAGTAGATCTCACACCATAAAAGGCCTTGCCCGTGTCAGTGACACCGACAGTGTGGCTGAAAATGAAAGCTTCCATCGCCGGCGCCTTCCCGTGTCTTTCTAGGATTCTGCGTGACGTGTTAATTAATTCCAGAGGTGCGGTGCGGTGGTATTTTCTCGGTATCGTGGCGTTGCAGGCGCAGAGCCCCTCCGCCGCCTCCTGGTCCCCGCAGTCAGGAAAACGGAGCACAGTTTGACACCGGCGGCAGTAAGCTCACTGTGCCCGGGATTAGCTATTCAGCGGGTACTTCACTTTACAAAATCCTCGCCGCGAAATGTCAGAGCAATGTCACAAGTGTTTGGTTATTCGCCGGGATGGGAGGCCGGGACGTCTCACGGGGAGTTTCGAGCCGCGTTCTCTCCTTCTCCCGAGCCTCTGTCGCCCCGTCCTCTCACACTGCTCATATTGACGTATGCTTTAGGAGGGCAACAAGGCCATTAACTCGGGGGGGAAAGGGGAAGGCAGGGAACAGAGGGTCAGTAGAGAGAGAGAGATGTGCAGAGATAGAGTGTGAACAGGATAGAGAGAAGGAAAGGGTCACCGGGAAGAGTGAGAGAGAGCAAAAGTGCAAAATGGTGGACAGAGGGGCTGAGAAGAGAAAGCATGTAGAGCGAGAGGAGCTGAGATTGAGTGTGAACAGGAAATAGGGGATAATAAGGGTCATTGGAAAGAAAGGGAAAAAGAGAAGCAGCACCAAAAAGGAACTGCCAGGGGGCTTCCTGCCGACTTGACATCATCCAAACAAAAGATGAGTCTCTGCGGCGACAAGCATCTTCCCCCTCTTCATCTTCAAGGGCCACCGTCGTCCTCGCCGATTATTAATAGCGTTGCGTAGTAGCGCGAAGGTAAACAAACATTAACTCAAGGAAAGCAAATTGTCTTTTTGGTAATGCAGGTTGGGGAGGTCGCTCACGATCCTTCTTATCGCCCCTCGGCAGCATTAAGAAGCGGCTCAGCAAACCTACACGGCCACATTGCTCATTCCCATCATTAAAATAAATTGCTGTGCTCTGTGGTCTGTGTAAAAGAAGCAGTTACAAAAAAAAAAAAAAAAAAAAAGCCCTCTTTTTCACCCCGCAGCTCTGCACAGAGTTTTGTCATTGCTTTGTCCCAGGGGCTTTCTAGCTGCTTCAGAGACAGAGGGAGAAACAATATGTTGCTCCTCTTTACAAAAAGCCGCCCATGGGCAAAGGCAAGAACTTATCTTCTTGCCTCCTGTTGTACGAGGTAATCAATTAATTAAGGCCACAGACATTTGCGTCAGGCTGCATTCATGAGTCAAGCTGGGTAAAGGAAAACGGCAGAGCAGAAAGAGACAGACAGACAGACAGCGGCGAGATGGGGGGTCCGCGGTTTATATTTGAGCTCAGATCAATGCACGGCTTTTAAAAGCGGTGGTGGTGAAGCCATCATTAAGAAGCTATTGTGCTTTCCCAGGATGGCTCTGTGGTACTTTTGCCAACCCGACAATATACAACTGAGGCTCCGGCTGAGTGGTGATTTCTTTGAGGCTGAAGAGAAAGAGGAGGGAGACGGGGAGTAAAGAGATAAAGAGGGAGATAGATGCTTGCGCCCGTCCTCCTCCAGCAGAGGGAAGAGACTCGGTCTGGCCTGATGAAAGACTCGCTCCTGATTGCCTCTGGAGTAACTCCGTGGAGAATGGATGACTTGGAGGTTCTAGTTCTCCACTTCACTGCAGACCAAGCAGCAGCTGACCCGGCTGAAACAGTGGGAGTTTCTGTATCTACCTGTAAATGGAAGAGTCTGTGTGCGTCTTAATGTGTGTCTGTATGTGTGTTTCGTCCTTGTTTGGATGAGCGGCTCCCCACAATCGAGCTAAAATGCCTCTGCCGAGAGCAAACCAGAAACTACCTGCTGCTGTTTTTGAAATAAAATCCACGGCATTAGATGCATAAAAGATGCATCAGATGCATAAAACTTTGTGTAGATTCATGACTAAAACTGTGTGTATGCACAAAGCCAGATTTGTCAGAGTTATGAAGCCATAAACACGATAAGATTCTGTGTTAAAATTCAGTCTTTGTGTAATTGCTCGCACATGCACGAGCCTAACACCGACTCCCACATAGCCATAAATAGAGGTTGACATAGAAATCCATAGAAAATGTCCATAGAAATACCTGTTGCTGCTCATCCATTTTTTTTTTTTTAGACATGGCAACTAAAAGGACAGAAAGACTTAGAGACACATGGCACACAACTCATCCGTCCATCTGTTATGTGTGACACATTTTAACAGACATATTCTCACTCATAAATATAATAATTAAAAAAAAAAAAAAAATAGGCTTGTACAAATCATGCACGCACAATGAAATTGGATATTCAGGACACTTACAGGCGCAGTGTATTTGAAAAAATAAAGTTACAGTTCAGTAAAGTTATAGTTAGTTCTATAATGATGTCACATAAGGGCCCCTTTCATGTTATTTTCTACCACGTCTCCACCAGCCTGCAGCCAAAACTCGGTGTAAGCACGGTGTGAAGTCTGCAGGAAGATACGCACAGTCTCTTTTTTATAAATACCGATTTCTGTGTAGAAAGTAGCGTATGCATGTTTCTGTGTGTACGCAGCATTTACACATCTGGCCCCAGTGTTGCTGAGCACCCCAGGATGTGCAGCGGTGACTGTGAGGTTATTTGGACGAGCAGCGAATACGAGAGACCGAGCATTCAGCCCGTTCTGAACAGGCACGTTTTGAACGGGCGTTGCAAAAATTTAAGGAATCTCTGTCTGTCTGTCCTTCAGCTTTCTCGACACCCGGTCACTGTCTTCGTCTACTTTGTGGGTGTACTGCTGAGGAGCCGAGGAAGTTCAGTGTCAAGTGTACACACACACATGAACACTCTGTCCTTCAATTTTCTCGACAACAGTTCAGCTGATCAGCTTCACACTTGGCGGGTGTATCGCCGAGGACCCAAGGAAGTGCAGTGTCGAGCGTGAGGTTGTTTGGAGGAGCGATTCTCCAGAAATCTGCAAGCAGCAGCACCAGGCAAGGCCAAGCGACCGGCCTGTTCTCAACACGCATGTTTTGAACGGGGACTATTTGTTCTAATGGGAACTCATCTTTCAGTAGAACCGTATCAACCGGAGTTGATATGGTGGTGGTTTTGGAAAATCATGACACACAGTCCGGCTGTTTAGGGGTCCATCATACCTGTTTTCAATCGACAAACTTTCTTAGCATCATTATTTATTACTGTATTATCTGCATAGAAGGTTATCTGCCCACCAGTGTCTCTCTCTTCTTTTGATTTTTGTAATCAGACAATGTCGACTAAAAGTAAAAAAAAAACAATAACATCTTTGGTTTGAATATTTCTCTGAACATCAAGTGTAGCTTCAATGAAGCCTTAGTAGATACAGAAAGGGCATGATATTGTTGTACAATATGAAAAAAATAAAAAAAACATAAGGGCCACTTCATGAGAAATCTTGACTGATGATAACAAGACAATTTGTATTTAAAGACACTGACTCTGAAACTTTAAGAGTTTTGTTTGACATCACTCCTAACATTCCCACTCGATTCAGTGATATGAACATTAATTTGATGTTAATTTGTCTTTATTTTTGGATCCTTGTCTTTGCACGTACGTTTACTGCACCACCGTTTACTGCGATGGCGAAAAAGATAGCTTTTAAGCTTTTATAGCATGATGACGGTAAATGCAATTGAACTGAGATGAATTAATTAACAGGATTTTGTATGCATGAGCCGTCTCGTATTAAAAAAAAAAAAAAAAAAAATTCTTTATTGTCGTGATACTGATTTCAAACATGCCGCCCAGCCCTATCATGCAGGTGTTACGTGACGATGCATTTTTATAATATTTACATAAAAATGAGGTCATGACTCAAGCGTAACATGTTTACAAAGATAATTTCCTTCCAATATAAAAAATAAAAGTACTTACAGTAGTTTGGAGCGACATCCCTCTAAGCGTTTTTGACAGGTGTCATATCATATTTGTGCAGACTCACAGGCCTTACAAAGCACTCCTCGAATAAAACCAGTTTGTCATTGCGGATTTCTCGGAAACGTGGACAGCTCCCCTGCCGTGAATGTCAAGTGTGAGTTACTGAGCGGAGTCGGAGGGAGAGGAGTGTCTGTCTGATCCTGGGCAGCTCTCCGCCGCTCCTCAAGCCTCCGGCGCCCGGCAGGTAAAGCACAACAAGCTCCGGCTCAGTAAGACTTAGGAGATTATTTACTTAGACCCTGCTCAGAGTGTCTGACTTCATTTCTCAAACACCCTTCATTTCCCAGCGCCGGCAGCGCAGCGGTGTCCTAGCATGTCAGTCCCAATCACTCCCGCCTCGCTTGTCGCAGGTTCACGTCGGAGAGAGCGGGAAAGAGGGGGGATTTTTCAGAGCTTCGTTTGAAGTCTGCCATTTCTTTCTTTCTTTTTTTTTTTTTTGTTGCTTATTTTCACCCAGCCTCATCCATGCCCCAAATGCAGTTTATTATGTTTCATTTTTCAGCACCGGCGACAGAGCGGGAGGGAGGGGAGAGAGCCAGTAAAAAAGCCCGGAAAAGCCGAGCAGGACCTCATGACACTTTTGTTTGCTGTCTGTGCTAAAGGACTGTGTTTTGCTCCTTTAACACAACAAGCAAATTGCAGTCTCTTTGTCCCCCCCCGGCTCTGGCTGCTCTTTGTAGTCTGATAAAGCAGGTTCATAGCACGCCTTATCTTTCATTCAAATTGGCAGCACAATAGCCACCGCGTTTCTGCAGAGATGTCCCATTATAACCGTCATAGGCGAACACATGGCATGCTGTTGACCTTGAATCCGTCGATCGCTCTCCCCGCATCTCCACTTTGAAATGTTATTTATCAGGTCAGCACATGCCACCTCCTCGTTTATTCCAGTGCACTTTTTTTACTCCGAGACATTTAGCACTCGTCTAGGGATGTGGTGGTGGTGTGTGTGTGTGTGTGTGTGCGTGTGGTGCGCATGTGTGTCTTACTGTTGGAGTGGCAAATGGCTAATGAATAATGCAGGGTAATAGTGATGTGTTGACAGCTCTGACGGCTGAGAGCTGCCGAGCTGTGTATCAGTGATAATGTGCCATTTCCCTTCTGTGCTACTCCACTCCCTTATTACAACAAATTGCCTTTTTTCGTGATTTCACCTCCCCGCAACCCCCCGTGATTGTGTATGCGAGAGCGTCGGGCCGCCCGAACTCAGAAGGGGAAAAAACCGCGCGTTGCACGTCGGGCCCCCGAACGCTCCACATTTACAGTTATGAAGTGTGAAATGTTTTGGTTTAGTTTGCTCGACTAATTTGCTCAAAATCAATTTCAGCTTGTTCCTGCCGTTGGTGCTCGCTGACTTTGGTTTTGAAGTGGTCAGATGAGATCGCTGCATTTTTCAACTATTTCCACATCGTCTTTTATCATTTAAATGACAGTTTGGCCATTTTTTTGAAGTTCTCCCGACCTCTCCACCATGTTGTCTGTCGGTAAATACAACAGTTTCGCTGATCGTGTCGGTATTGAAAAACCCACCGCTGCAAATCGAGCTGCAGTTGAACAATATGTGGCAATTGAGCCATCTGCGAAACGGCACCGAAAAACACCTTTAAACGTCCTTTTTGGATTCCTAAGGTTCAGTGTTTAGTCCATTAGCCTGAATGTTGTGTCTCCTCCGCCTCACTGCTTCTCTCTCCTTGCTCTGTCCTCGTCCATCTGTTGCAGTTTCCCAGCCGCTGTACCCCGTTCATGTGGCCGAAATGAGGCAAAATCCAAGCAGTCGTCACTGATTTCTGAAATTTGAACGACGAGAGAGCGAAACAGTTAAGGAGACTTGACTGACGCTCGACTATATGCATGACAAAACTTCCATAGAACACGCTAATCAAAGCGGTGACAGTGATTATCCAAAGTTCAAATGGACAGCTGACACCGGATGATTTATCACTGCCTGGTAACTGTACGTTCACCAGTGTGATGCCCCCACCCCAGCAGCCGGTGTGTCCCTCAACATCTGTGTGTCCCGTCCCGTCACAGTCCTCGAGCGAAACACTGAACCCCCCGCCGCACTCGTTCACTCACTGAAACTCGCACCGCAGGAGCGTGAAATGCAAAAGCAGCGTACTGCAGACCTAAATTTATCTCCTGTGTTAAAGCGGGCCTTGCACACCGTGTGTATGTTTTTGCATACTGCTTTGCACTGACTGTGTAATATATAGTCAGTGCAAATCCATAGCATGCCTGTGGTTATGTGCATGTTTGTGTGTGTGTGTGTGTGTGTGGTGTGGGTGCTGTATAGTGCCTGTGCAGCTCGGCCTCCATGTCTCCTCCATGTATAACTATAACCCAAAGGAAGTCTACTCTCCTGACACCAGTGAAGGCATTTTTTTTTTTTTTTTCTGGTAAAAGTTAGTCTTTCATGTTTATTATTTGCATTGAACCTTCAAACATGGATGAAGATGCTCATTTGTCTAACTTGATGGCATTTCAGACGCCACTTTGAGGGCTGCTGCGTCGTCATGGTGTCCTGGCATTTAAAGATGCAGTTATCAAAATCGCCAAAGGGTTGATTTAAACGAGGACCATCTAGACTCAGCTGTCACAAAAATGTGGAATAAGCGTGCCATGTGATGGCCGAGTCATTCTGACACATGCTTACTCCACAGATTTTGTTAGCTGAATTTTAACCGTGTTTTTGTGATTTTAATGATTCCAGGCTAAAGGCAAATTACACTGATTGGCTTGATGTGGGCGCTATAATGAAAGGTCATAATTTGTAACTTGGAAAGGCCATAACTACTCCATCATCAGTCCAAATGAGAAAGTTTGAGACGCAAACCCAGCTATCCTCACAAATAACACTGACTCGGCTGATAGGAACATTTTAATTATAGGTTTGTTTGTTTTTTTTTACCCCAGTGTGAACCGCTAAGGTTAATTGGCAACACTTTACAATAAGAGTACAACTATCAACTTTAGTTAAGATAGATAGATAGATAGATAGATAGACTTTATTGATCCCCACCAGGGAAATTCTGGTGTTCCAGCAGGACAGTAGAAACATACAATAAAGTTAAATAAAAAAGAATAAAGGCTAAATATATACAATAAAGACTATAAAGACTAAAAACTAAAATATACAATAAGGGCTAACCTAAGAAAAAGAGATATGAGATGTTAACCCTATAAAGCCATTCGTATCATATATGATACACATTTTCAATTCCGTTTTTCATTTTCAGTTTAATCAATACTTGACCAAAATACTGTTGTATACCTTTGAACACTTCCCCTGTTCACCCTGGACCATACAGTACATATCATATATCATACACCAGAAAGGTCGTGTAATAACATATTTTTTGAATTTTATATATATACATATATATATATATATATATATATATATATATTTTTTTTTTTTTTTTTTTTTTTTTTTTTTTTTTTTTTTTTTTTTGTGTTATAGGACTAAATAAAGGGTTCAATTTAAAAAAATTGAATTTTCTGCCAATTCTTTCATAGTTCAGGCTTTATAGGGTTAATGCCGTAATAAACATTAAGTAACAGGTTATAAATATTAAGTAACAGTTAACTAACCGTTAACTAATGTGTCTAAGAATCATGTACTAATGCTGTTCATGCTGAGGTATTAATTTACATGTTATTTAAGGGTTATTATACATATTATTAACATTAGTAAATGCCATTATAATCAGTAACTAACAGTTAATTAACCATTACGGCATTAACTAATGTTAATTAACGTTAATTGTTGTACTCTTTTTGTAAAGTGTTACCGGTTAATTTTGACAAAACTTTGATGGATGATGCATTTTTCCACTCTCTTCTGGCAACAATCACGTGGATTCGCCTGGTGACGATGCTGTAAACAAAGCTCAAGTTCTCAAACTCTGAAAGGCCATAACTGCTACAGCGCTGATCCAACTTTTATTAAACCTGAAGGCGCAGTGGATCTTGTTATTGACTGGCACGAGGGGTGCCTGAATCGTCGGTGGGAGACGAGTTGTTTACCGCTGCCTTCTTTTAGTTGCGCGGTGTCGTGGCGCGCGCCTCAGCAACCCAGCAGTGGGCTCTGTTTACCTCGCTCAACCTTCAAACCAAGAACCATCTGTTGTCTTCAACTATTAATGCACACAACGCTAAATCACTCTAAACACAATGAAACAGAGGCTGAGAGATGAAAACGACTCATCTGGAAACTTAAAGTGAGCCGGGCATATGGTCCTACATCTGAAGGGCTGTCTTGCTGTGCGGTGGATGTTTATGTTATGCCTTTATGCAGTATTTACATGTCTGGTCTTTAGCTGATGCTCTTACCCAATCCAGAGCAACCTACAAAGAGCGCAACTGTAAGAATAATCTAAATTCCCAGATCACGAGCATCACAAACAACCCAGAGCGAGCAGTGCTGGGGGTCAGCGCTCCGAAAACTGACCTTAAAGCAAATGATTCAGGTTTCAGCAGGAGATTTTTTAAAATTTTAGTGCCAGTTAATATTACACTATAAGTCTTGCCCTTGTGTGTTTTCCAGGATCCAGTCGGGCTCCTACCTCAGCACGGGCTGGTTCACGCTCATCCTCGCCATGGACATGTGCAAGGAGATCCATATCTACGGCATGATAAATGACACCTACTGCAAGTAAGACGCCAGCCATCATCCCACCACACTGCAATAAAAAAAACACACACACACACACACACACACACACAGCTTCCTACAAAACTCAGAAAACTAGATTCACATTCGCGCCAGCAGCCAACCGTTGCCTCCCGTAACCATGGACAGCCCTGTTGGAATATATATTTTCAATGCCACAGTTCGAATTTAATGGCTGAATTTCTATGCAGAAATCCATATTGGGCTCCCCTGTGCCGTGAATACCATTATGTTTCCCTGCCTCGAATACCCAGCAGGTTGCCGGTGCAGATTCTCTCGTCGCTGCGGGTGGCTGGACTGCAGCACCCTATTTCGCTTCTCCTTAAAGTTTTTATTTGTATAGTGGCCTGGCATCTTCTCTCTGGCTGCGGGGTGAGTGATTACCGCGTGGCTGCGGGGCTGCAGGAGGGATGGCTAACAAGATGTTGTTGCTCGGGGCATGGCTGCTCACTCTCAAGGCATCGCGGCCCGTAATGGAAGCCAGCGCTCCTCGTCTCCCGGCTCGGCTCTCCTCTCGACTCCACCTGAACTCTCTCTATCCGCCCCCCCCCCGAATCAAACACTTTTACCTAATGTGCAGTGAAAAATCCTGCCTTTTATCCGGCCCGTGTTCTCCGTGCACAGTGGGAGTTTAAAAAAATAGCACCAGACACATCACAGAGAGGAGTGATAATTCACACAGCACGAGGGATTTTATGATTCAGTGAGGCAGTTAAGGGGTGGTGTTCTTCCCCCCCCGCCGCCCCCCCGACTCTCTCTCACTCATTCTCCTCCCTCCTGCGAGAGACAACAGGATATTGTATTTCATTGAGTTTCTCAGCTGACAATTTAGAGCCACACAAAGTACCGGCGGCGGCGGATTGCACCGGTACAACAGGAAGCCATCTTTTGTGTCGCGATGGCTCGAAAGCTTTCTCCGAATTGACCCCAGCAGTCGCGCCGTAATGGAGATTCAACAGGTGCTGCAGAGACGGTGAAATTGAATTTATTTGTTAACACCGCTGCGCACCGCTGTGTGACACAGAGAAGAAGAGAAGAGACGCGGCGCTCGGGCCATGTATTAAGCTGGCAGACAGCCATAGTCACTTTGTGGGCTTTTTGCTGTGGACGGTTATGATGGCCGTGTCTCCTCTGTCTTTGTTCATCCTCCAAATGAAACTGTTGCACCACTCGTCCTCTCGTAAAGCTGTCACTTGCCGTTAGAAAATAACCAGGAAGTGCACGGTGGAAACAGTCCACGGCTCTGCCACCTCTCCTCTGTTTTTTATCGACGTCTCTCATTCCTCGCAGTGGTTCGGAGATGGAAACTGTAAATATAATAAGATTCAGGTCATGTACTTCAGGTTGGAATCACTTTAACGGCGACGCATTATTCAATTTTTATCAATTTGTTTTCAAATGCACTACGGCTCAGGGTGAGAAAGTTGTTTGATGTTTTGCAAAGAAACGCTGTTAGGTTTAAATTGTATTTATTGATTGAAGACTAAGTCCTGACAGGTGGAACCGTCACAGTGCTGGACGCTGATTGGCTGGCGGCAGTAGCTTGTCTAATTCGAGCCAGACGCTGCGAGTGGAGGGCTCGCCAGCGGCAATGTCAGCTCAAGTGCTGCAAACGGGGCCCCGGCTGCACCGATTTTTCTTTGTTTAGCTCAATAGTCGGGGTGCGCGATGGAGTTTGCGATGCACACGCACTAGAAAGGTCATAATATGCACTCTAGTATGCCAAGAGCCAGTGGGCAACATATCACACATGCCAAAGAAGCAATAAAACTTGAAACTTGGTGACTGTGGTGGATCTGCAGGTCAAATCAGAGCTCATCGGTTGTAATCTTTATGCGGATTCGGCTGCTCAGTCTGCTCCAGGTAAACAGGGGCTCCTAATATTTTGTGCACGCACATTTCCTCAGAATGTAAGCCAGAAGTGTCAACAGAGTGTCAACAAACAACTTCAGCAAACATCAGTGGCTTTTACACATTTTAAAGATGTTTTCTGCTTTATTTGATAGTAAGAGAGAGAGAGAGAGAGAGAGAGAGAGAGAGAGAGAGAAACAGGGAAGGCAAGGGAGAGAGAGAGAGGCCGCTGTGGTGAGGACACCGCCTTTACCCGCGCTTTTCCACATTTTAAAGTGAGTGTAGACGGGTCAAAAACACCACATGCTGCCCATTCTATTACCAGAAATAGAGCTGACCTCTTATATTATCTATTCAAATAATTTGTACCCAGCAGAGAGTGTGGACACATTTGATTTTGTCCACTTTCAAAATGTGTCATCAAAATATATTATAAACTATAAACCCAAACTGCCCGGGAAAAAAAAAAAATCATGAGCAAGCAACTAACTTTAAATTCGATCGCACAAATTTAATCAAATTTTCACCATGTCGACATAAAATATTGTCAATTATATACAGTATTTACATAAGCAGAGGAAATTGTGGATTCCAATATTAGATCCTTGATAAACTGATATCGCCCAGAGTGAAAAAGCAATTTCCAGCACATCTGTGTGTCTTGACAGCACATCTGTCTGTATACTGATGGAACATATGCTCTTATTAACATCTCAGGGTAGAAGAACAGTGCAAATGCATGCTTGACACAAACTGGAGAAAAATAGTAAGTACGTCTTTTTCCCAAGTACTTGATTAACATCTCTCTCCCTCCCTCTCTCTCTCTCTCTCTCTCTCTCTTTCTCTCGATCGATCAGGACGGAGGGCTACAGAAAGGTGCCCTACCACTACTACGAGGCGGGCAGCCGGGATGAGTGCGCCGAGTACCTCCTGCATGAGAGCGCCCCCTACGGCGGGCATCGCTTCATCACAGAGAAGGCCGTGTTCGCCAAGTGGGCCAAGACTCACGCCATCAAGTTCTTCAACCCGTCCTGGCAGCTGTCGTGACCCCGGCTCGACCGACCCGGAAGCACCGCCACCATCATCATCATCATCACCACCACCACCCGAGGACTTGCCAAATCTCACTCTGCTCTGACAGAAAAGTGAAGCCTGAACGCGCGCAAATATCGACGACTTCTGCGCACGTTCCGATCCATATCCATTCGTGAACCGTCTTAGGTTGATTGTTGATCGGTGATTTTCCGGGAAGCAGACGCCCTCCGGGGGCTCGGAGGACATGAGGCCTCCGTGATCCAGGCTGTCTCGTGTTTCGACAACGGCCGCTCAGGCAGACACACTCGCCTTTCCCAAACTGTGTTCATGAGCAACCTTGAAGGCAATGGAAAAATTCCCGATTTTTTGAGTGACTGCGTTTTTTTTTTTTTTTTTTCCTTCTTCCCGGCACACGGCATTGTACTGCGAACGAGGCTGCAAATTGACAAATCGATCCATTTGCTGCTCTGTGAGTCTAGCAAGGGATGGCTTAAAGACAAACCGCGGAAAGGAGAACACATGAAACATGAAGACAAACTAACCGTCCGTCAACTTGCAGCGACCCCGCCAACTCAGATGCCTGAAAGCATTGCACATCGCAGCGGCTGAATTTAGACCCTTTTTTTTTTTAAGTCCTTTGCCGGAGGAACGCTCAGCCACCGCGCAGAGAGAGAGAGTCACGTTGGCCCGAGAAGCTCCTCTACTCTGTTTCCTCCGTGCGTCTGTCTCCTGTCAAGCTGTAATTAATCTATAATATATATTCAGGCCTTCATCTTTGACTGTGGGAGTATTACTGGCAGATGCTCTGTCAGTTTCAATTTACCTTCCTCTATCTGTCAAAGAAGCTTCAACAAACAAGGTCATTTGAAAAGCGGCAGGAGCAAGGCGAATTAATGTTTGTTACAGAATTCAGTCTGACTGGAAATCCAAAGGGGTTTTAGTCGGTGTGTAAATCTGCTTTTCCCCACAATTCCCCCTCTCATTGTTATGCTCTGTGTGTGGACTCGCACAATTTGAAGATGTCAGCTTTTTTTTTTTTTTTTTTTTTTTTTTTTTTTTTTTAATGCTGTGAAATTGAGTTATAAGAGACACATTCTGGCATTGGCTTGATGTCCGGGACGCCTGGTTGGTAATTTATTCAATAGCACAGAGAGATAAGTTCTTAACACGCTTATTGTGTGTGTGTGTGCCGTTTTCTTTTTTCTTTTTTTTTTTTTTTTTTTTTTTTTAACAATGTGAGCATCACAGCACATAGAGCAATGTGCAATTAGCAATTCCATCCTTATGGACGGATTTAAGTCGTTTGTGACCCCGCGAAGGGAGAGATTTATGTGTGCAGTGAAACCGTTTGAAGTTAATTGCGTTCTATTATCATTTGTGCCTGCGATATACTCTGCAGTTCATTGTATAGAGACAGAGGATGATGCACTCAAGTGTCCTCTCTCTCTCTCTCTCTCTCTCTCTCTCTTTCTCACTCATCCTCTCATTCAGTTTTGTGCCTCTGTGTATGCAGTATCTCTGTGCGAACACATCTTCCCATTCGTCTCCGAGCTTGGCACGCATGTCTCCTGGTTCAGGCCATTACATTTGAATGCAGCTCTTTCAGGACAGTGGGGCTTGAAGAATAATCAATGAAGTGCTGAAGTGTGTTGGATTGCGGCCGACATGCTAGCCGTGGAGGGCTGAGGCAGGCTGACTGTGAACTGTGACCATGACTCCCCCTAAGGCTATGATTACTCTCCTGGTCAGAAGCTCGGCCCGGAGGGGAGGAGTGGAAAGACTCAGAGACTTCTAATTTAGGCAACTTGATGCAACGAGTCCCTGACTACTGTAATATACTGCAGCCGAGTGTCTGAATCGCACTGCTGCCGTGGCGTGCTTCGCTGTTTACTGTTTCTCATGGTGTCTACTGCATGTTTTTCATTGCTTTGTCTCTTAACTCTGTAATCCAAAGGCTGCTTTCACATGAGGAACAGAGAAAAATCTGCGTTTTTGCCTCCCGGTAACACAGGTTTTGCCCTCTTTCAGCTGGAAGCAGGGCAGCTGGTTGTTCAAGGAGCGGGATTTGCAGAAAACAGTTTTTATTTTTCCTAGTTTCGGTGTGGATGTTGCAGTTTAGGATGTTCTTTAAATTATATGAAAAGATGGTGGTGGCACTCCACACGCTGTTTCTCCTCTGTGGGAAATAATGTCAGCAGAGAAATAAGCGAATGAGAATTGGATGCTTAAACTTAATAGACAAAAAAGTGGAACAAGCACTCATCTATTAGTAGCTGCATTCCCATGAACCCTTTTCCTCTGTGCTGGTGCAGTGCTGCCTCCATGGGCTGTGCGGACACGAGTTTATGCGAATTGATTGCGTTCAATGAGGCCGCACCACCAGGGGGACTCCCCTGTGCCAAAATACGACTAAAAAATGCTACAATGCGATAATTTGCGATGGAAACACATTTTCAAAATAAGAACAGGACATGGACATAGAATTTAATGACTCGTCTGGTTGCTTTTCGATGTCTAACTTCAGACAGACAGAGCTGGCTGTCAGGGTGGACGGCTGTAACATCGGCAGGTAAAGACTGACAGATGAAGAAATCAGAATTTTATTTGTCTCATATGTACAAAGAAACAGCAGCACAGTATTTGAAAAGATTTGGAAGTAGAAATACACAAATGTAAGTACATCATTGCATCATTGCCTATAGCAACAGTCAGACCATGAGAACCAAATAGTTTTGGGGTTTCAGTCGTTGTTAGTGCCAGGGTGAAGGGCGGGGCCACCAACACTACCAGCCAATCAGCAGCCAGTAGATTAATATTTATGAATGAATGTCTCCAAAAGGACTTGTTATATATATCCTAGGCAAAAGAGGAGCCCTGGAAAATAAGTTACCTGTCATATTTCCTCACGACTGTCCTTCATTTAAATGTCACGTTTGTGTTTTTCAGACAAAAATAATTCACTGTATAAAAGATGAAAACACCTCCCCTTTAAGGAGATTATTGCTTCGCCTTAAAACTCACAGCTGCAGTCCAACAGCCGATCTGTCCGTCTGTGGTCTGTCACCCGCTCGCTCGCGATCAGTCAACCTGAATGATAAGAGCATCAGCAAAATGGAAAAAAAAAAAAAAAAAAAACGCCCGACTTGAAATGCTTCCCTGGACGGCACTGACACCGGCAGGGTCAAAGGCTCGATTCCCACCGGGGACGAGGCTTCCTGAAGACGCGCGCGCTCCTCGTAACTGTAAATGTGAGCAAATGTGAGAAGGAGCCATCGTGGAATATGAGTTCGCCTGATTAGAGCCACATAAGACGGAGAGATCTGGGTCAGGAAGAGTTAGGAATCTGAAATTTTTTTTTATGTTCCTATGGGAAACCAGCCAGATACCGAAGCTATGATTTCATATAGCATGCATTTTGTATGACTAATATAGATCTTTTATACGTTTCTACTCAGCCCTTGATTGTGCAATCTTCTAGCAGCTCTGTGCCAATCAGTTTTGCCGCTACCGTCCGTCCCCCATAAATGAAGTAGTTCCCAGTTCACATCAGGGTATGATTTTTTTTTTTTTTCACAGGGAATTTTTGCCCCCTTGATCTGATTTTTAGGCATACTGCGTTCCTCTACAGGGCAATTATATCGAACCATGAAACGATGCGTTGCTTATTGGCAAAAACGCTCAGCTTGTATCACCAAGATTTGTTTTAAATTGTGCACCGGCGGCTTGAAACCAGCGGCAAGCCTTTCAGGAGAAAAGTTTCCCCTATCATTTTCACCTCTGTGTCGCCACAACGGGTCCGTCTTCCATCTCTCCATTGTTGACTTTTTTGAGGGTTGTTTTGTTTTGCAGGTGACGCAGCGGTTTGTGTGCAGCATTTTCCTTTACTGGCTGCGTGGTGCCAACATTTTTCCACCGCTTCGGGCTGTGTGCTCAGTTGTTTTCTGATCAAAAATCGCTCTGTTTTTCTCACTAGAAAGAGCTGCCTGCTTATAAGCTCTCATGAATCACCTATGGTGGCCCAGGGGAGGCGGGGCAGTCATATTCTCTGAGTTTATAAAAAAAAAATAATATATTTGACAGCTCTACAAATAAAATTGTGACTTGGGTGAAATGCACAAAGGTAGGTACCAAGGCAGGATTTTTTTTTTTTTTTTTTTTTTGCGCTTTCATTTTTCATTTCATGGCCATTTTATGAACTTTGAAAAACATTTTTGCCGCGAGCTGCCATTAATTTCTGATCATGGTTCACACTCCTACTATAGCTCTGTTATCTGGATTAAACCATTACAACTGGGCTAATGCAGTGATGTGCACACTGCAGTTTCAAGCCTTTACACCACCAAGTCCTGGTCCGCACCCATGTCAGTGTTTCCTTTCTCCCCCTTTTCTCCTGACTGTAATGCTGCTCGCGACCCTGAGTCAGAGTTTCACCTCCAGCCAGGCCCTGCTGTACGCATGTAATTGGAGATAGCAACATTGCCTGTGTGTCTGGTATTGAACCGCTTGGCAAGAGAAGTGTCAATGGAACGGCTCCAACTTTACGCCACTGTCTTAATATGAAGTTAAAAGCAAATTGAACTTCACTTCTCCAAAAAAAAAAAAAAAAAAACAGAGCTGCCGAAAAAGAAAAGAAAAACTGTTCTGATTAAAAGGTCTGGGTGTCGAGACCAGCAGAGGAAAGCTGTGAATTTCAATATCCTTAATCGTTGAGACACTTTTGTTATTTTGGGCTCTTTTTTTTTTTTTCCTGCTGTGAACGGTGGAGGCAATTACTATCAAATCTGAAGGTGAGAGCTGGGATTCAAAAAAACTTGTAGTCGTGTAACATCGTACCTGTTCCCTCCAGACTGTTGCCATTTTTTGTCAAACAACTCAAGTGCTTTTCTTAAGGCGGAAGAGGTGTGTTTTGTTTCCATGTCCTTGTCTTAGCATTTGTGTGTGTGTGTTTGTGTGTTTGTGTGTGTGATAAAGCACTTTCCCTCCTCATTTTCAGGTCAAGTGTCCTTGTAAAACCTGAGGTGTGGTTGAGCTATACAGAATGTAATAAGACACTGAGGTTGTTGTAGTCGTAGAAAAAGTTGTTTTTGTTAACAGCAGAGTAAAATACTCCTTGGTGTTAGTTGTTCAGAAAATTTCTCCAAACGCTGATCATTGCAGGCTTTTGTTTCCACAGTATGGACTGAATGGCTTAACAGTTTTGTTTGAAAACAAATAAGTAATTATAGTAATTACATGAAATGTTCCACTATTTGCTGCTCACTGAGTATTAACTAAATTTGCTGCATTGGAAACGCTTTTATTTTTACCAACTCGACTCTTAACACAAATTCTGTTTTGTGTCTTTTGTTTATTCTCTGTGGGGATTACAGAACATCTCAACCCCCTCATATGATTGAACTTTTTTTTTTTTTTTTTTTTTTTGATAATAGAGCATTGGATTGTGCTCCTGTTACATGAATATAACCAAAACCCAGCTGACCTCTCCGGTGTCATGAGATTGTTAAACACATGCATGATGGAGTGGAGATGTGCCGCGTTCAGAAGGTTGTGAGGTGGTAAGGTGGGTGTAAGGGGGTTTTATGTAACCTTTGCATAATGCTAACAAGTGCATGAAATAGTAATGCCCACATGGTTCGTGGCTTTTTATGCCAGAGTAATGAATAAAGTATCAAGACAGAAAATTAAATGCGGGTTGGCGAGCCGAGCCTGTCTCCTTTCATGCCCCGATGCCGGACATGTTTTCAGCTCCGGCAGTAAGTAAAGCCGCAGTTGGCCGGGGTTTATTTTAATCGTGTTACACTTCACTCCTGTTAAAAAAAAAAAAAAAAAAAAAAACAGAGAGAGAAAGAAATGAATTAGTAACTGCCATGTAGTTCCTAAGAGGATGCCAAACCCTGCCTTTTGTGGCATTTATCAAAGTGCTTCACAACACGGGAACGGGAGCTAAAGAGAAGTGGGCGAGGCTAATGGTATTACCTCCCCACCGCTCTGCTGAAATTAATTGCACGTCTGAGATGAAATGATGTTGACCACCATCAGCATGACTCCCCCCCCTCCTGCAGCAGAGACTGGACTGGAGTCGCATCGTCAGAACGTGCACACAGTCCACCGTCCGGCTCCATTTTCCCCCAGCCGGTGAACACGCCGCCAATTATATCTTATTGCACACTGCGAGGAAAACCAAGGTGGCAATGTGACACAGTGAAGAGTGACTGAGCTGACCACTGAGGGCCAGAGCCATATCCGATGATCAGGCTCTTTAGTCAAGTTTATGAATGCCGCAGACACTAAATGGCATGGCTGATGTATTATCTAATAAATACACAGCTAGAGGCATTTCTCTAGTCCATGCAGTGCTTTCATTTTTCAGCAGAGTTGGGTGGGGTTTTGGAGGAAGCTTGCATTCTGAGCGATGAGAGAAAGAAGAAGAAAAAAAAAAACACCCTCCCTTTTCACTTCAGTTACCTTGACTGTTTTAGACCCCAATTAGACTCTGCAAGCCCATACTATTTATTTACCTTATTTTCTTATTTTTTATGTTGTTTTGTTGGCGGCTTGTTCGCGGCAGTGTTCCCTGTTCCCATGCACGGTGTAACCGAGCAAGGTCAGCGGCAGACCTGGACTCTTTTCATTTCTGTTTTGGCAAATTTGTGCTTGCAGGATGTTTGACCTCTGCAACGTATTTTTCAAGGGAAACGTGTTCTCCAGGGCCAGATGGTGCTACAATATGTGGTTTTACCTTCGCTCGGGAACACTCACTCCCTCACTCATTCAAAACTGTGAGAGGAAAGTGCAATGTGAAGGTGTTGTCTCTCTACACCATGAAAAAGGATGTCGGAAATATCATATCATATATGGCACGCTGATAAATCGGGTTATTTTGAGAAGCAACACATTGACTGTTGCCCCAAATTTCAAAACACACTGCAGGTTCGATCCCCGCAATAGCCCTGCTTGCTAACTGATGTCTTCTTGAGCAAGTCACAATGAAGCAATTACTTCCATATCCTGTAAAAAAAGCATTTTTGATACTGATTGTGTAGACGAGATCAAAAATTTCAACCAATAAAAACCTCAAACTGCCCCTCACTCTTTTGAACTGATCTCCCATTGGCCAACACATTTGAAATCTGCCTCTCTGTGTTAAGCCCCGCCCCAACAACCTGTTTCAAAGCATCAAATTATGGAGGCAAGAGGCTCTCAAAATGCCTTTTCATTGTGACTTCAAGCGACAGTGGATGCAAGAATTCAGCACTGAGACATACATAAATCTGGAGTTGGAAATATCGCATCCTTTTTAAGTGTAGAGATGGTTTTTAAATGACCTCTTGGCTTATCTTCTTTCTCTTCATGCTTTGTTTTTTGAACGCCACAAAGAGACAAAATCAGCTGAGAGTGTTTATTAGTAAATGCTTCCATAGAGTGTTGTTGTTTCCTAAGTTGAAATTTGCTGTGGTTTGGCACAAAGCGATGTTTCCTTGTGCTCATGTTGCAGGCTTGTTGTTGGCTGTGTGCGCGCTGCCTCCTCGTACTGTCCACGATTCGTGCTCTGCCTCTGCAGCATCCGCCGCTATCGAGATCATTTTCTAACCCATAGGCAGTGATATCTGTACAAATTTCCATTTGCATCACGACATGACTTTTGTACATTCAATCTGAGAGTTGTTTTTAATAAAGATTGAACCTAATTATCCGTCTCCCGTGTTTCATTCAGTCCAAGTCGTCTGCTCTCTTAAATGAACCATGACAGACTCGTCACATCCCTCACCCGTGTTTCACCGTGCCGCTGGTGTAATGACAGTTTTAAAACGCAACACTGTGCCTTGACAGGTGCATCCAATTAGTTAGGTGTGCGTGGGACACACCGAGTCATAGCACATCACAAAATATCGCCTTCCTCCCAGCGCCGGGCTCCAGCTGTGTACAGCAGTGTACACAGGTTTTTGTTTACAGTGTTTGTTTGTTTGCCTTTGAGTGTTTGCATCTGAAATGTGGGACTGCAGCCACTGGCTTGCATGTTTTATGAGGCCCGCGGATGAAGTGAGCGCTGACATTGTGCGTTTTGGAGTCGGGCCTGTCCATTTGGCACATGATGCGTGTTTGTCGCCAGACCCAGTGTTAATTGGGATATTTCACTGGTTTCAAAGTGTCTGGCCTGTCAAGAAATCCTGGCTGCTGACCGTCCCTGGCAACGAAGACAGAAATTAGTGAGACAGCCGATATGGGAACTACAAGTGATCAGTGAGTTTAGTTTTTTCTTTTCTGTCTGCTAACTTCTGGGATTTTTTTTTTCTTATTTCATTCCATACTGGCTTCCTAAAGGCTTTTTAACTATATATCACCATAGCAGCTTTGGTGCCTCATTAATGACTTGCACGCAGCAGACATTACTTTGATCGCCACATTTAACACCCACCTCCCTAAAGAAATATGAGTGCTACACTAATTGCCTCATGTTTTTATTGATTACACCCACCTCCTCCGGTACTTGCTCATCCTCCCATCTTTACTTTCCCTAAGCATATCGAGCCTGTCAGGAATCAGGATCGCTGGAAGGATAAAGTGTACGGGCTGGCACTAAATGTCAACAATTTTTAGATTATCTGGAGCAACAGAAAACATTCAGCTGTGACCAATTGCAACCGAAGCACTGACAAAACAAATATCTTCACTGTCATGAGCGGTTAGATTTTTTTTTTTTTAGAACCTATATTTGGAAAGTTCATTTTTACAGCCCTTCCTACAATTACAGAAATTAGTGTTCTGCATCAGCCCCAGCAGGGAGAGTGTGATTTATTATCACAAGCTAAATAATGTCTCAGTTAATGTCCTTGTTTACAGCCATTTCCTCACATCTCCTTTCGTCAACCTTGATGTGATCGAAGTTTACAACATCTTACATCTTCTGCGGGCCTGATGGTAATTGAATTGCTCTAAAATTTCTTATCTCCTTTAAAAAAAAAAAAACCTCCCTCACCCGTCTCAGTCAGTCTCTTCCCGGGTGTCTGTTTATACGCGTCCAGCTGCATCGCTCATGCATTTTCAGTTTTATGCTGATGATGCTCCATTTTGAGTGACAGCAGAAAGAGATGATTGACTGCACTGTCAAATACATGGCGGGGGCATGTCTGCTCTTTTCAAGGGGCTTGGGGATCTTAAAGGAATGGTACACCAAATTAATAAATATTAAAATTAAGTGGTAGCTTTTCCATCCACAAAAATTTGAGCGTTCCTAAAAAATCAATGACTATAATAAAATGCAGTTTCAATAGCTGCATGTTCTCCAGTAATCCATTCTAGCAGGGCTGGGTGAGCTTTCGCTCCCCCTGTGGGGTAATGATATTTTTATAACCCACCAACGGTACAGCAAAGTGAAAATGCAGCACTTGTTGGAGCTGAAAGAGCTACAGCTTCTTACAAGCTGCAACAATATGTTAGCAAACTTTTTTTTTTTTTTTTTTTTAAAGGTGATCTTGCTGTAGATCACTTGCTAAAAGATTACTCTTTGGAGGCTTGTAGCAGAATTGATGTGAGAAGGTTCATGATTGATGCCTTCACTTGCTAAAGAGGGCACAGCTCAGTTCCATCTACCAGATTGAAGCACGCTGGCAGTCCTCGCTTCTTCTGATGAAAATGGGTGAAGTAATCCTCGCTTAAATGGCAGATTTATATCCAAAAACAGCACAAAATCGGGGTGGCGGCTGATGGGGGGAAAAGTTCCTGTTACTCCTTTACAGTCGATTGAGCCTAGAGGAGGATATCATATGTGGTTGAAGGCCGTCAATCAACCTGAGGTGGTGTTTGCTCCACCGGATGCATCGCTCCACTCCTCCGTGAGAAAGCAGGTTTTAATCCCCAGGAAAACAGCTGGTTTGACTCAGGAGAAATCAACCTTTAGTCCTCTCTCTGCATAAAAAGGATTTCAGAATGAAGTCTCGAATGATGACAATAAAGAAACACTCGAATGAGAAATTAACATGTTTTAGTTTCTATTCTTTTAAGTGGCTGGGAGAGGTAGCTGCACACAAGATGCTTTTTTTTTTTTCTTTTTCCTCAGCACCAGTCTGCTTCTCATTCATACAGTGGCATGCATCTCCTCCGGGGAGCTGACCACTACAGCCACAGTCTTCTGCTGAGCAGCTCCACTGGACCGTTTGGGGTTACGGGTCATGCTCAAACGGCACCTCAGCAGTAATTGTTGCGGGCTGGGAGAGATTTCCTCATTCATTTCCTGCACCCAAATTTCTTCAGCCCGTCCGGGGAATTCACCTGCCGGTCTTCCAGCTTAACAAACCATCTCTGCTAACTCATGTGTTGAAATCAGAAAAGCAAAGCCTCCCATCATCCGAGTAATGAGGAATATTTTACAGGCGGCGAGAGATGTGTTCACAGTGCGTTCACAGTTAGGCCTGACAGCTGAAGCCATTTGAAGGATTTCACTGACTGCGCTGTGTGGTGAAATTCTGAATCTATTGACAGCTTTATGAATCCCAACTTTCTGGTGGAAATATGCGATCAACAATACCAGCTTTGTAGCCCTGAAGCTATGGGAAAATGCTGCACAGCCCCACTCACACTGCTGCTCTCCTGCCAACCACACATTAAATGAGAAGAGTTATTTTTTGCTGCCTTAGTAACTGAGCATGTATGTTGAGCAGTTTGCTTGTCTGTCCAAGCCTCTGAGGCGGCACTGATCTCTCTGGGGAATCTCCCACTACAGAGACAGAGGAGTTTTCAAAAGCCTGACGAAAATTAGATCTGTCCAAGCCAATCACATATCTTGCAAGACTACCGTCGAAAAAACTTCTGCGGAACGATGAAAGGATTCTTGGTTCTTCAACAGTGGGCCCGTCTATCTGATTCAGTGTGCCAGGCAGCCGTCTGAAGACTCTTGACAAGCCGTGCTACATCTGTAACTCAGCGAGGGAGCTGGTTCGGAATGAGCAGCACAATCCTACCTAGCGCTGCCGGAGAAACATAACGTCTAACATGAAGGCTTTTGTTCCAAAATATTACACAAACCATTAAAAGGTGAAATCCGTTCTTACAAAATGATTGACAGAACACATTAGCTCACCTTGTCAAAGGACTGTACTTAAAACTACCAGGGAAAAGAATTTTACATAAATACACAACCAAATACACATGAATATGCTCCAGCTCCAACTGATGATTAAAGGAATAGGATTTTTTTCTGAGACGAGATGTTTGATGCCATTTTCACCTCGGTGCATCCAGTGGTTCAATTACTATGGGTGGTATTTCATGTTAGCTTAGCATAGAAACTTGAAGTCCATGGGAGTCGTTAGCCTAGCTCTGTCAAAATGAAAAAATAAACCTTCCAGCAACAACCTTACAGAAGCTGTCTTATTTACACAGTGTATCATGTGGATTTGAATCAATCTGCTGAAAGACATTAATAGAATGAATATCTCTGCTTTTGGCCTGAACTGATATGAAATGTGTTAAGTTGATTTGTTAATTAATTAATTAATTAATTAATTAAGTGAATTCATTTGCAATTCTTAAAAACAAGACCTAACTTTGCAGTGATGAAACAGAATGGGTTTTTTCTCTACATTTCATTAGAATCCTTGGCTCCAAATAAATAAATAAATACATAATCAATCTGCTTGGAAAAAAGAAGAATCCTTGACTCAAATGGAGGTTTACATACTTGAATCGAACTGACTCATTCTGTAAATTGTTCCTAGATGAACTCACCAGTTTGAGAATCCTGAATTGAATCTAGCCAAAGATTCAAGGCAGCGCTACAGTTTTGGACGACCTGTTTTGAAATGTTTCGCTCCTAATCCCCGATATCTCCCACGTCTCCCAGGTAGCCCGCTGCCTACCCCGGCCCGCTTGCTCCGCTTGTGAGAGCGAGCATGTGGGGGCAGACGAGTGTATCTCCCTCAGGCCCTGGATGATGAGACAGTGCATTTGCATTAGCCTGGTGAAGCAGCAGCCGTGGCGCACCGCCAACACTGTAGAGCACGGAGCATGCAGCCAGAGCATCTGGTGGGCTTGTGCTAACGTCAGGAGAGGCCAGGTCTGCCTTCACACGGGCTCACCGACACACAGGCAGGCAGACAAACTGGCTCGCAGTCAGATCACAAAGTCAGATAAACAATCATATTCAGGAAGTTAATTAGCCATTAGTCATTTAGCCAAACCATTTGTCAGCCAGAGAGAGAGGCAGACTGGGCTGGACTGTGCACAGCCATTCAGTCAGCCAGCTTGTCACTCAGTCATAACTGGAGAATGGGAATAGAGAGAGAGGATGGCTTCATTCACTGGAGTCTGGCCTCCTCTCTTGGCATGGAGAGTTGGGAGACCAGGTTGTCCTGTTCACAGGCAAATTGGAGTAGAGCGAAATTCACTCAGTGCTGAAATTACCTTGGATACCAACTGTAATCTGCCTCCCAATCACGGGCCAACTGGGGGAATTTTCTTTGGATTTGCCCATGACTTTCAATAAAGATTCAAATGGAGGGCAAACACGGAGAATGAGACTTTATAGTGGCACTTTGAGAGAGGCACTTAGGTGCACTAAATGTGCATTTCCATTAGCTTGAATGGAAGATGAACAACTTAATGGCAGTGCACATAAAGCCACGTTTTAGGAAGTGATGCACTCCACCTAGATTTAATGTAACAATGAAGTAGAGGGACAATGCAGTCCTTCAGCTGTACTTGGTTAAACATGCTCATGTGCTGATGCTGAAACAAGCAATGGTAAGCAGCAGGAGAATGCTTTGATATAGATCGCAGAGACAGAGGAGAGAAAGGGATGCAGACGACATAGAGTAGCATAAAGCATGGATGTGTAGCGGGAGCTGGTTGGTGGCGCTGGTGGCAGCGCAGTGATGCATCACCACAAGGCTGCTTTCCCATTTGGCAAAGTCGGAGTCTGGGAGTGCTTGTCTTGCCTCCAGCAGAGACACACAACAAAGCCAGGCATTCAGAGACCGCCGGGTCTCCCTCTGTACCCACGGCTCAGTCACCCCTGAAACTACATTCCCTCTTCCATCATGCCTGAGGGAACAATTTAATTAAAGGCCACCTCAGAGCATAGGACACCCATCAGCCTATTCTTGACGCCTCTACAGTCAACACATATGGAGAGCAAATCCCCTAGCGGACAATGTCTCGCCCTGCTTTAGTAACTGTAAACACACATAGCTGAACAGACTGTTGTGTAACGAATACAAAGAATGTTAAGTGTTGTGATTTAATGGGGAAAGGGTTCATTTAAACCTTGTTTTGTCATTTAGTTATTTTCCTCACAATGACTGACTGACATCATTAAAATGTGTCCATTACTGAATATCCTATCTATTTTCTAATTTACCTTCATTCCAACCTGAATGGGCTTCATTTTTTTTTTGCCCCATTTGGTAATACGATCCATTCATTCCCCCTAATGACCTGTCAGCTGTTATTATCACATGTTAACAATGCATTTATCACACAAAGAAACCAACCCCAAATCCAGAGGGAGATGAGACAGACCATCCTGCGAAACGGCTGAATGAGCCGCAGAGTCATCCAGCCACGGGCCCCAAAGCGCTGAGGGGGCTCTTTCGTGCCATCAGCCATCAGACTCCACAACACCACGGCAACCAGCATCTCTACCGACTGAGACTCACAACCAAGTCTGTCAGTCTCTGCCACCCGGCACCGGGCATCAGGGGCATCAGGGGCATCAGGGACGCCACATGGATTCACATTAACTCCAATCCCAAGTCGTGCTTCAGATCCAGGATTTACAAACTTGTTAACATAATCTCTAAGATGCTAGAGCCACATCTTATAAATACAGTATGTACAAACAAATATTGCACACACAGAGATTTATTTTATTTTATCTATTATCCCTATTTTATCAAATTTTATTGTATTTTTTTACTTAATTTTTTGATTCATAGATGTTAACCACATTCAATTATACTGCTGCATCAAATTTGATTTTCCCTACAGTGGATCAATAAAGGTACATGTCAGGTCATGTCATGTCATGTCATGTCATGTCATCTTATCTTATCTTAGTTGAAGTTTCACAGCTTCAGTCCCCGCAATGGCCAGTGTGCCTGTTCCTGTCAAAGTGTCCTTGAGCAAATACGCACACACATTTCCCAAGCGGGATGTGCAACAAAGAAACTCCTAATTGCATTTTCTGTGGTATAGTGAGGCAGTCATAAAAAAAAAAAAAGAAAAAAGAAAAAAAAAGAAAAACCCTGTGAATGCCTCTCTCATCTCTCATCCACCTGTATACACTGTTGGTCATTCACCCCACACAGGACAGGCAGTGAGCATTAAAGAGGCTTCCTCATCATTTGTCATTGGGCCCAGGGGTAATGAACAGGGTGAATTGGATGTACTCTCTAATTATGGAAAGGACAAAAAGCCAGTCAGATCCCCATGTCAAGGTCCCCCTATAGCAGCACCAAAGGGAACCACGTTTGCTCATAAATCAGGAAGAGGATACAGATCTACCATGGATTAGAGAGAGCATAAAAGCAGAAATATAGGCCCGTGTGGACCCTAGACAATCAACCATGTAACGGCCAACGACAGGCAATAAGTAGGTGCCCGAGCCCCTTGTGTGTTATAGGCCTCGTAAACACCTGCTGATCAGCATCCCACTGCTATCCAAATGCTGAGCAGCAGCAGCAGCAGCCATCTTTCACAATACCCTTATCATCAGCCCGGCCCTGGCATTCACACGCTGCTCTGTAAGCGCCATAACCTCAGCATTACGAGGACCATTAACATTGATCATCGCGATCCTGGTGCGGCTGGTGTGAGTGTGCTTGCCTGGTGATTGCACCGTAAGATTTGTACCACTGCACAAAGCTCTGTGGCCTGGTAAATATTTAGTCTTGAGCCGCCCACACAGCAGCAAGTTGCAGCCATACACCAGCCCCTCATGAGCACTGTTACTTGTTGTTTTAAAAAAAAAAAAAATTACTCAAGTGAAAGCCCACTAAAATAGCAGTTGCTTTGCAATTTTGTGCACATTCCAATTTATTTCCCCTCTACTGTTGTGTCTAAACATAAAACATAGTCAAGTGTAAGCAGTGGTAAATAAAATTATTTACTAAAGCAGAAGTGCAAGCGCAGACTTTTTAAAGTTCACATAAGAGCAAGGTTACTCTAACTGGAGTCATCGCATCTAGTATCTTTCCATCTGTGGCTTTATACCAGCTTGCACGATCACTGCTCAAACCAGGGCTACAGGTTTGATCTTTTTATCTTCACATGAAGTCATGTATAATGTTCAGATGCTTGCACAAAAGTACAGTAGTAGTATTTCTAAATTGAGCCTGGACTGGAAAAATCCTTCCATTTAATTCATTTCTTGAAGCATGAACAGTGATATAATTAGTAGAAACACAGCCAAAATCAGGACACAGCCCATAGATAGAACAGAATACATTAGTAAAATACAGAGACGTACAGTAAATCAGTACCTGTGTTGCCAAGAAACTACTGTTACAAAAAAAAAATGGGTCAGGTGCAACTACTCCTTATGTTCATATTGCCTTGCCAAATTCAGGCTCTGATTCAGAAATGCTGTAAATTATGTATCCTTGCTCCTGTCAAGGGACTGTGGATAAAAAGTTTGCGCTTTAGTAACTCTGGGGAAATTAAAGTACAGATTTAGGCATTGTTGAGGCCCCACATTTTACTATATGCTTGTTGAACAGCGAGTGCATTTTGGCTCCATTCAGGAATTGCAAAAACTAAAACAAAAGATCCACCTATGTTTTATTATTACAGTTTGTGTTTCAATATACTGTTTGGCTTCACAGACAAGAAATAATTGCCTCTTGTGGAAATGCAAAATAGATGCAAAACGAATGCATGAAAGTGGACTTTGCCTCTGCAAAAGCCTGATTTTGCCTATTTGCCTAATTGTCCCTGTTAAATTAAAAAAAAAAAAAAAAACCACACACAAACTAGCCCTTTTTCTCCCCCAGACACTCAGGGACATATATGCCTGCTGTCCTTCACTGCCCTTCAATACACAAGCACTTCAAAGACAGCTTTTGTTTGAAACTGCTTTTAGATGTGCTGTTGTTGTTGTTGGGCCTTTCTACCTTATGGTGAGTTATCTCACATTATTCCCTGGTGACGCTGATGGTGACATTGATGTGGATTACTGCTTCTAGGAAATCTCTTTTGCCATTCCCTTAGGAAGACCCATTTTTTTCATCAGCAGATTACACACAATCACCGGCAATGGGGGTGCAACATGCAGCAGCTCCTTTTGGATTTAGTGCATCTGCAGGAGGAAGCTGCAGTGATACAGGTGACTGCAGGTAGGAGAAGATACCTGGAGATCTACAAACTCTTTAATGGACTACACCACTGATTCTGCATGTGTGTAGTATCTACAAATTGTATATACTTCATGTTTCTTATAATCTGTTCCCAAAGCAAGCAGTCGTATTTTAGAACTGCGATATAATTTTTCCTACCTTTTATCAAGCCGTTGGTTTCCATTCATTCCACTATGATATGAAAATGAACTTTCAGAAACTTCAAACTTTCTTCACACCGGTATTCCATCACCATAATAAAGTCCTCCACATTAGTTTTCCTACAAGCAGCAGCAGCACTGTTAACAGCATTAACAACTTTGTTAGCCACAGGAACAGAACAATATAAGGTGGGTGGGTTTCGATCAAAAAATCAAATTTGAAAATCAAGAGATGTTGATTGTATGTTGTGAAATCTTCAGTATCCCTATATTATTTGCAAAAAGGTTTGTTGCAATGTAAAATATTGATACATTGTATAGCTAGTCGATGGGCCAAATATTCAAAATGACTGGCATGGTTCTTTTAAGTGGTGATTCATGAAATTTTCCATCTTCGGTGCTATAAATTAAGTGGGAATGCGCACTGCACCTCCAAGAGATCAGCATGGGCGGTGCTGTGACTTGTCCTTGAATTTTCTGTTTCTGAAGTTTCTGTAGGTGGTGCTCTTTTCTTTATCTGTCCATCCATGGCGGCTCTCGTGTCTCTTGTGTCAGGTCACTTGCCCTTCCCCTTGTGTGTCTCCCAATGGTCTGATTGTCTGCCACACCCTGATTGTTTCCACCTGTTTCCCATTACTTTGTGTGTATGTGACCTGCGTTCCAAATCGCATACTTATACTTTTTACTTTTAGTATGTACTGCAGCTGCCCTTAAAAAGTATGTAGTTTAGTATGTATTGGGACATACTAATTCTTTTTTTCCCTACTAAATAGTATGGTAGTATGGGTATTGGAACGCAGGGATAGTTCGTGTTTCCCTTTGTCCTGGGCCATTTGTCCTGTTTTGTCATGTGTTTTGACCTCAGTTCGTCCTTGCTCCATGTTCCTTGTCAAGTCAAGTCAAGTCAAGTCAAATCAAGTCAAGTCACGCCAGGTTTCGTATTTTCTTTGGTATTTTGCCATTGTCAAGTTTTATGTTTCTTTGCTACTTTGTCTTGCCTTTGTTTGTAGTTTTTTTCCTCGAAAGAGTGTTTCTTGTTTCACAGTGTATTTCCCCAGTTTGAGTGATTTTTCAGTTGTTACTTTGTCATTAAAAGACTGTTCATTTGAACTCTCGTCTGGAGTCGTGCATTCGGGTTCAATCCTCGTTGTATAAGTTCTGACAAACTCCCCGTGCAGTTCCTGAGCTGTCATCAAATTCACAAATTTAACCAGCCTGTCTCCTGCAGCTGAAAACTATTCCCAAAATACAGCCTTTTTCTATATTTTGCTGACCTGGTGAAGGTGATCCATGCTTTCGTATGATCTCGTTTAGGCTACTGTAATTCTCTTCACTCCTGTCTTACCCAGAATTTTCTCTCCGCTGTCAAAAGTTATTACAGGCTGCAGCGCCAAGGCTTCCAACTAAATCTAAAAGACGTGATCATATTACCCCTACTTTAACCTCGCTGCACTGGTTGGAACTGGTAAATCTTAAATTTCATTTAAAGATTTTATTGATCACCTTTAAGGCTCCTGTTGGACTAGCACTTAGCTACATCTCTGACCTTTTAATCCCTTGTGAGCCAATCCGCAGCCTGAGATACTGGGGCAGCACAGGTCGCAATACCAATTATTTGTTCCCAGGCAGAAAATGAAGGGAGATTAGAACTTCTCAGTAAGTGATACAGCCTCTTCTCCAGCATCTTTTATACCACCCCTAATACATTCTTGATGCAAACTTGCCTTTATTTAGTTTTTGTGTTTAGAATGATTGCCTTTTATTTAATTTTCTCGTTTATCGTTATTTTATTAGGCCTGTCTGCTGCTGTTTTTTCTTTATTGTTTCTTTTTTCCCTCTGCTGTTGTGTGAGGCACCTCAGAACTTTGTTTCGAAAAGTTTATCATTTGTGTTATTATTATTTCTTTATTCCAAACAACCCTGAAGCCCACATAAGTCTTCTACGGTTGAATCACCATTGTAATATATCAATAGGTCAAGACTACCAAATGAATTTATGGATATCATGTGAGGGATTATGGCTTTAATGCAGCACGAATCCTGTATATTCACACACACACACACACACACACACACACACACACACTAATTGGTTTGTATCTTAGTGATATCACGCCTCACATTTTATGCACTAGATGTCAAAGTATTACGTTGACTGGCTTTATGATGCTCTTGAGTCATCCGACCACAGATTTGCATCATGCATCGCTGAATGGGAAATAACCATTAGACAAAATGTCCTTATCATCCTCTTGCAGGTAGTCGCTTTAATTAACTGCGCTGCGCCGCTCTACCCCGACAGACCCCAAACCTGGGGGGCATTAAGACCCTGCAGAGGACACAACAGTCAACATCTGTCGCCTCGGTCTCCACTGTATGAATTGCGCCTGGGTTCCAGTCTGAAGACGCGCAGGCAGCAGTCAGTCTGGCACAGTGCGGGGACCCCGGCGTGGATGTGCTCAAGTGGATCCGGGATGCGAACAGATGATGCTTGACCATGAGAGAAAGTGGAGCCACACGCACCGAGCCGCAGGAATAAGACAGCGCGCCGCAAAATGAAGACACCTATGGTAAAGGTTTATGTCATGTAACCCTCAGGCAACTGTTTGGCATCGCTTTTAACGGAGCATTGTTCTCCGAAGTGCGCTCCAATCGCCATAATGTCGCTGTGTGCACACTGTCGGATCAAAAGATTAGGATGTGAACAATAGGTGCCCAGCTGTGCGCTCCGTTTGTCACTAAGCTTTGACATGTCTTGTAGTACCTACAGACTACACGGAGCACCGCGCGCTGGATAGTGCTCCCACACATTAATTAAAAAAAAACTATTGCATGGAATTTTATTGCTTGGAAAATTTGTTGGCTATGCTGTTTTATTCACGTCGCCCATATCTGGGCAGCTGTGAAATTGATTTTTTTTTTTTTCTTTTTTTTTTTTTAATAGAAAAACAAACCTAATGTGTTCCTCACATCGCAATGTGCCATGAAACCAATCAAAAGTGATGCGGGCTGCTCATCCACCTGTAACTTAATATGGATTTATAGGAGGGACGGGCTCAGACGGACCCACCGCTTCACTTGCAAAGTCAGGAAATTGATTCAGCCTAAACTTTATAGCTTTAAATTCACCGGGTAGGGTATAAGGTGTGGTACTTGCCCCAAGTGAGTCCAGGTTTGGTGTTATATTGTAGAAATAAAAGCACATATAAAATGAGTAGGTGTTTAAATTAAAATCTCCACACTAAGAAAAAAAAATATATAGACTCCTAACGCCTGTAGCCTTTAAGAGACTTTGGAGACCTGGACTATGATGATTAATTAATCCAATAGCAATGTCACCCCGCGCTCACTTAGTGGAGCTGAGCAGGTTTTTCAAGTTGTTGCCACATGACAGAGGCTTTTCCACACCATCTCACCTTTCAGAGGGATGACGCCCTGCACTTGGAAATTGGCACAGGATGCGCTCTCACCTGTATACGTGCATCCAATCCGGTGCAAAAGTGGAGCTAATCAGCATCTGTCTGTGTCTTTGTGTCAGCGCCATGGGGTAGCCGTGTTTCTAGTCATCCTCCTGTGCGCCACCTTGTTCCTTGTGTACAACGGCAGCTTCAACAGCGCTTTCAGGGACGCCAACGACACGCACATCCGACCACATGAGCAGCTGCGGCGGCCCACCAAAGCCTCCGTCAGGGTGGCCGAGCCTCACCCCCCGGTCCTCAAGGGATACAGTGGCATCATCGACCATAAGGTAAACAGCTGTGGCAGTGTGTGTCTCCCATAATGCAGAGACAGGTGGATGAATGACTTCAAATGTGGGGCTAATGCGCTGCAAAGTAGACACCAAGCCTTTGAAAGTGAAGCCATTTTTTTAGCCATTATAAATACATTACTGGACTGGATCTCAATTTTACTGAAAATTTTCTCTGTCCAGCTCACTCTCAAATACATGCACCCATGCACACACAGGCTTGCGCACGCAGACACACACACACACACACACACACACACACACACACACACACACACACACACACACACACACACACACACACACACACACACACACACACACACCTTTCCTTCTGTCTAATGACCAGCAGTCATCTATCTGCTGGGCTCTTTAGAGAGAACCTCTCTGCTGTCATTTATCACAATTTTCTCCAGCACAGTGTTGCGCCACACTCAATACCCACCTGTCGTTACTAATAATAGCTTAGGGTACAAATGAAATCCTTGGCTGCACTCTTCCGCTCTAATTGATAAGACCAGGAGAGCTGTATCTAGGTGAACCCTGACGTCACTGTAGGGGGGTATTGACTTCCATCTATTTACCAAGCCAGGAGAAAACAATCAATGGGAGTACTGGAGAACCGAGGTGCTGCAAGTAAACCAGACCTAATCACCATGAAAGGTCTTTTTAGGCTACGTGCAATAAGGCTGTGTGTTTACTCTTACTGCTTAAACACTCTTGGACATTGTTTTTCTATATTCTGACTCATTGTGGGTGGAAGTAGAGGCTCTGATTTTATCTGTAAGAAAAATAAGTTGTGTATTTATGTAAGTCTTAATGTGTTTTCTGCCTCCTTGGTATTGCACTCCATGCATGATTTTGATTGGTTAACATAACTAGCTATCAAGCTGTGTAAAGGCAGCATTAAAATAAATAAATGAATTAAAAAAAAGGCCAAGAGACCTCAAAACCTTTCATTATCCTCAGTAATGGATGCAGCCAATCTGCATTCATCTTTTCAAATCATTTATTCCTGTAGTCTTTCAAATAGAAGCTGCACAGTGTTGAGATGTTCAAGAGTGCCTGTAATATCAGGCAGATCCAGTGTTGCTAACTTTCTCTAAAGGAAAGTAGCAACTGGACACCCGACACATGGCCACAAATTGCCATATTGCATTGTATGCTAATTTGTATGCAAATTTATTTGCCATTGCCCCTCAGTCTTATAGGATGGAGGAGGAGGAGGTATGTTGTGTATAGGAAGATTAGACAAGCCAAATCAGCCAGTTACGGATTTTCTGTCAAATGCCGTAGGAGTCAGCGCATTAATGATGTTTGACAAAGCCTGAAAAAGCAGCTACATTTGCCTCTAGTCACCATGGGGTCTGAATAGTTGCAAACTCTCATGACAAAATAGTGAAGTCGGAAACAGTAGACAACAATGCCCGGCTGAGGCACAAAGACCTCAGGGAACACCCACATTACAGAATGCCCACCTGGCTAACGTCAGGGTGAGCATGGGGAGGGGGGAGTTGAAGCTCGGGGAGGAGTCTAAGGTGTCCTCGAGTGGCTGTCAGACCGTCTCATGGTCGTCGGAAGTTTTGGTCATGAAATCGCTTTGGTGGTAAAACCAGTAAGTGTTGAAATTTGATTTGCTGTTGATGAGTGCGAAGACTGCGCTGGAGATCTTGGGGAGGCGGGGCTCAGGGGGTCGGCCAGGACGCTGGAGATCAGCGAGCTGAGCCGGAGGAAGTGGCGACCCAGAGGGAGGGGCTGCAGGAGTCTCGATGAGCAGGGCCGCCGGAGGCTTGGGGAGCACAGCTGCTGGGGGCCTGGTGAGCACAGCTGCTGGAGACATGGAGAGTGGAGTCGCCAGAGACACAGAGAGCGGAGCTGCTGGAGTCTCTGAGAGCGCTGGTGGAGTAGAGGGAGCAGGGTGGGGGGGAGTGCCGGGTGCTTGAGAGGAACCAGATGATTCACCCTCGGTCTGGCATTGAACCACCAAATCTGGTCCCTTAGCTGGTCTCGGCTTTGCCATCAGGAGAGGAAACAAAGGAGGCTGCGGCTTCACCGAGCTGAAAAAGCCTCTGTATGCAGAGACACTCAGTCCATGGTTGATCAGATCCCACTGTCACATGGCGTGTTGGTACAAGGACACAAACGCCAGAGCAGAGGCAGGCTGAGTGGTGAAGATGACTTTAATACATAAGTAAAGGCAAAACAAGCTGGAACTACATCTGACCAAGACCACGACTAGACAGAGGAGCCGAGAGACTGCACACGAGGGCAATTAACACAAGCAGGTGCAGGTGGGAAGGGTAGACACCGGGAACTGACACAGGGCGCTCACAGGCCGGGGAAACACTGGAGGCGCGACTAGCAGACTGGGTTAACAGGACACAGGTGGCAACACTTAACACAACCAGACTGCAGGAGGGAACTGTGACGGTTGCGTGTGAATCTTCATGGTGTAAATTCTGCAGCGGTGAGAGATGTGGATTTAGAGACCCCGGTAAGGCTCCGAAAATTGAAATCCGATCAATATTTGTTCAGAGCTGTGGTCTAAACGGCATAAGCTGTTTGGCTTTTGGTGTGTGTGTGTGTGTGTGTGTGTGTGAGCGAATCAGAATTCATGCCCAGCGAAGAAATGCAGTTCACTTTGAGTGGCACAAATATGAAATGAGTCAGTCATATTTTAAGACAGATGACAGGGCACGAAGAAGCATCTTTTTTTTTTTTTTTTTCTCACCGCCTGAAATGCCAATATTCAGTGACCGTGCATATTTTGATTTGATGAGGATTCCCGCGTAATGCACCAGTACACCCAGCTATGGATGAGAATTGATTTTTTCCCCTCTGACGGGAGCATCGGAGCATCAAAAGTAAACCATCAATTTATTTTTTCTCTTGGCAATAAACTTATTGACATTTCGGCGACATGGGACATCAATTAGGGGCCATGGCTCCGCTGGACATCCCTTATTCCTCTTCAAGCCCTCTGTCACCCATGATAACAGCATTCTGCCACTTCAATGTGCAATCAATAGTTTATGATATGAATGCACTCTGCTGCTACAGTGCTCGGTAGTGCATAATACAATACAACCTTCAGATACACTGAACACTTTGCATTCAGTATTCAGAGGCATTGTGCTCTCACTGCAGTTTGACAACATGGACTGGCCTACTTGATGTACTGAAACTTTGTTTTTTTTTTTTGCATGTGATCTCCTGCAGCGCTGAGTGATCAGTGTTTGGGAAAATACGCTGATATGAACATTTGAACATTTGTCTTTTTCATCTTTCCTTGCCGACCTCGCTGTCATATCGATCTTTCCGAGACATCAGGCGAGGTGGAGTGCCAGTCCACCTTTGACCCTTTCACTTCATCTTCCGCCAGAGTATTAGACTCATAAAAACCCAGGGAAGCTTTGCAAGTCTATGAGACACCTACAGACATCCGGCCAGGACACGAAAAACATTCGCCCAAGCGGTTAAAATTCTTATTTTTGCACCACCGCTGTTTGAATAATCTTCACAAAGGCTCGTGCATCTACATAACACTGGGATGATTTTGTTACAGGTTTTATGTTTGCATCTAGAATTCACTTAACACATCCCGCATCAACACCTCAGACCAAGTCTACGTTAGATTTAGGTGAAAATGAAGGCTAATTTATTTCTAATTATTCAGCAACATCAGCTGGCACCGGACATGTGTCCTGGAAATTGGACGGATGGGATGATGAAGGAAAGAAAGTAAGTTAGGAGGGAGATGAAAAGGGACAGAAAGTTGGGGAGACTGAGGGCAAAGAGAATGAAAGAGGAGAACGAAACTAGGAGAGGGTAAGGACAGAGAGAATGATAAAAGAGATGGGACCTGGGAGGAGTTCGGCCTGAGAGAATGAGACGAGGGAATGAAGAAGGCAGAGACCGACGAAAGAGACAGAGAGAGAGAGAGGGAGAGAGAAAGAGAGAGAGAGAGATCCCAAGGGAATTCCTTTTTTCTCGCAGAATCCTGTTTTATTTTCTCAGTGAGGAGGAGGAGGACTGGAAACCACTCTCGCCTGTCTCTCCTTGGAGATGGGCGGAAGAGAGACAGCGTATAGCCATTTCTCTCCGATTGCCCCACTGACATGAGAATCATGCAGATACCCAGCTGATATAACAGGGGGAGGCAGGTGGAGACGGAATAATGGAGGAGATTTCACCGCAGAGAAGAGCAAACAGCCTTATCAAAGTGCCACGATGTCAGCCTGGAAACGGATGAACTTACACTGGCTTATGCTGTCTAACAAGACACTAGACGTTTTTTGGTTTTGTTTTTTTTTTTGTTTTTTTCCCTTCTCGCATGATGCAAAGTCAAACTGTTGCCTCATTATCCAAAAAAAGTCAAGCTGTCTGAGGCTGTACTGCAGGTACAGAAAATCCCACTGAGGTGACACAAGAGATTTACATAACAGATTTGTCTGCGCACACAGTCAAACAATGGACAAAGTCAGGTTGAGACGTATCTCGGCTGGAAAAAGAGCCTCTCCTGAGCTCAGGTACACTGTAATTGAAGGCAGAACCAAGGAGAATCAAGCCCTCTGTGCCAAGGAGACATGACGAGGCATCCTTCTCCTAACCACAGCTCTGGTGACAGCTGGAGAAGTGAGATGTTTAATATTTCATCTCAGACAGCCACATCTTGTATGATTTTCTCTGAGCAACAAAGCCTTTTTTTTTTTTTTTTTTTTTTTTTAACCGTTCATTAGAATCTCGCTAAGCAATCAGCCAGCTGGATAGATAGTCACAAAACTCCCCAGTTAGGCCTCGATGGCCAAGGAATCTGGAGTCTTTTTATGCAAACCAGCGATGTTTGTGATGTCTAACGGGCGTGCGCGCGCGTGATGCCTGTCCTTGTGTTTCCTCCGTTTGGGGTTTTAAATAACAAATGGGAATTGCATCAAACATTAACAACAGACAACCAGTATTTTTATGCTGAGACCTTGTTAGGAATACTAAAACTCGCCCCTTTTCGACAGAAGAGAAGAGAGTAGTGTTTTCGTTATGCCACAGTGGTCCCAATTGGGGCATAGTCTTGGATTCCAACTTATCTCCAATGCATTCTGCTCCCGCCAAACATAACACAGCTCCAGGCTCTTTCCAATGCAGGCCTGGAAAGCAATTATGGATGAGGGGGGACGTTCCCTCTCGATAAGCATTCCCTAGACGGAGTAATCTCACACTCATTGCCTTTTGGCATTCTCTGGTTAGGGAATCACGGGTGAAGTCATACATTTTCAACATAAAGAAAGTGGAGGGAAATTTCTCGAGGCATGTGTCATGAGTTGAATGGTGATTTCATGCTTCTCTATGTTTTAACCTTTGGCGGTCGGTAAGCTGTAGCCTGTGGGGCGCTCTCCTTACGCGGCCTCTGAGAGAGCTGTGAAAGATCTGAAAAGGTTAACCTATGATATATGGATGATACCTTTTGGCGAAACATTAAGAGATAGATGATGGGCCGACGCTTTTGACATCATCGAGAGTCAATCGCGAGGAGAAACTTGGACGAAAACACTGCAATAAAACCCAATTTCTTTGCTTTTTCCTTCCCCCAGTTCCTTTACTTTGTCTGCAGGCACACGAGGCTGGCTACATTACTCAGCTCTTTAGGCATGATTAATGAGCGTGTCCTTCTTGGTGAGAGAGAGGAATGATCAAACTATTATTTGTGTTTCGGTGTAATCTCCCTCTGTATGCCGTGAGCGTTTCCCCCCAGATTAGTAACATATTGGATGCCAAGGTTATTAATTATGGAGACCTGGAATTTGCCAAAACATTGTGCTTGCTACCCAAAAATAGAGAGGAAAAAGTGTAGGATCGTGTTAAAGCAGGCAAACTTTTTGCTTAAAAATAAACCAAGTTGGGAGAAATTGGAGACACTGGAGAGCCATAACGAAAAAAAAAAAAAAAAAACAACCTTCCACACAACGTTTTGCCAAGGTGACATTGAATTGCCGTCTGTGCCACATTGTCTGCCTTCAGTCGAAACAGTCCCAATTACAGAGGAGACTTTGATGTACGCCCCATCATCCCCTGTCGAGGAGGCACCGTCATGCTTGATCATCGACAGTTCTTTGGTCTCCAAACCCTCGATGAGCCCCCTGATTACACTTCCAGAGGTGCTGGGGAGTAAGCATCTTTTCCTGAACCTGCTCCCTTCCGCTCCCTTCCTCCCCGCCGGAGGGAGCGCACATCATTTCAGGTTAAGCAGGAGCTCTGTTGCCCAAATATCAACAGCAGAGTCTGCTCTGGGACCCTGCAGTCTCTGCGGTGTAAAACAGATTGTTTCATGTGGAGCTGCTCTCTGTCCTCTCTCCCCCAGAGAGATAAGGAAGTTTATACGCAGAGCTGTGTTTCCCTAAGACTTTTATTTCATTGACTTCTTGGAGAGATTCCCTGCAACAGCCCGTGGGTCACTCTGCTCTCGCCTCTGTAATAACCAGTGCAGCTCACATGATTACTGGTGGTGGGGTGGTACGTGCTGCCGTTGGTGGTATCTGGATCTGGATGTGGTATCTGGATCTATCTGCTGGTGTTAACTGTAACCCTCCTAATTGGTGGAAGGTGGTAACAATGGCACACCACAGTCGTTTTCATTTAAATAGGTCTGAAGGGTTGAGCCAAAACGTGGCCCAAATATGGAATCCCGGTTATAAAATGCATTTATTGGACTGGAACCGCTGAATTCTGCTGCTGCTTTCCAACCATGATCGTTTCCTTTCTTTTTTTGGTTTGCCTAGCTACCATGTCCATCTCCTTGGCCTTGTGAAAATAAACATCCAAATGTCAAATTATTTTGAATGAAGTAGGAAAACTCCTTTCACTTCTCCGCAGACGATCCGTTTTTTTTTATCCGTAAGTCTTTTAAATACAAACAAATGACAGCACGACCTCTGAAGCCTTTAGATATCTGCTTCGCTTCCTCCCTATCTATCTGCTGTTCTAAACACCCGGTGTGCTGCGAATCTTTCTTTGGGAGAAATCCTCAGATGCACAGGAGGTGTTGCGTGTCATGTTTCAGGTGTTATGCTAAACTTTGTACCCCCTAAAAAAAAAAAAAAAAAAAAAAAAGTCTTTTCTCCTGCAGTGTGTCCTCATTTTGTCCTCTGCGGTGTTGTTGCGGTGCACAAGGAAATTATTCCGGGGGGCAAATGTGCTTAGTACATGACAAGTAGACTAATCTATAGCCTGTCAGCTTCCTGGTAGAATCGGTGGACACACGTGGTGAGAGATAATAAGATCAAAAACAAACCTGATCTCCGTTCAGCTTAAGGCAGCTAGGTAGATTATTTTCAATGTACCTCGCTGTGAGATGTTTTTAAAGGACAGTTTTTGAATTCCAGCTGGATGAGATGAGAACTTCATTTCTGAGGCGAGTTTTCCTGAGTCAGGTAACCTCTTGAAACAGGTTGAATGAGAGTGACCACCTTAGCACATATATTGGATTGTAATGCATATAGAGTGGTGGAAAAAAGTTTTCGGACACCCTTAAAATTTTACACAATCTCAAATATTATCATGAAATATTTGTGGAAAACTCTTTTTTGTGTTTCAAAAGGAGTGGCTTCATTAGACAGATACAAACAAATAGAAATTATATATATTTTTTACTTTTTTGTCGCCTGGCCTTCTGCGTACCCTCACATGAGTAGGAGGAAGATAAAGCTGGAAACTGGACTCATCTGACCACAGAATCTTCTTCCAGCTCCTGGCTGTCCAGTTCTTGTGTGCCTGGGCCCAACGACCCCGGGCTAGCCTCTGTCTCTCATTGATCAGGGGCTTCTTGATGGCCTTGTAGGACCTTAAGCCATGATCTAAAAGTCGGCCACGTGCAGTGCGGGTGGAACACTGGACACCAGTTTGGTTTGACCACTGCTGCTGAAGCTCCTGTGATGTCATTCGGTGGTTTTGCCTGGACGCCCAGATCTTGGTTTGTCTTCCAAGCTGTTGGTCCGTCTGTATTTCTGCAGAGTGGATCCAACTGCTGAAGGACTGCATCTGCACTTCCTGGCTATCTGACGGCAGCTGTACCCTTCCTGGCTGAGAATCTTTATCTTCAGGCGTGTTTCCTGCGTTAGGTTCCTTGTTTTAGCCATTTTTGTGTCTGAAGAACTTTCAAATGTGCTGGCTTTACATAAACACGAAGCTTGGCAACAAAAATTGTGTCTTTTAATAAAAAGAATGACCTTCATCACTGGTACCAAAATGACCCAATACTCAAAATTTCTTATGTGTTTTTATGGAACCAATCAATTTTAAGTTTTTAATGGCTTTTTTAGGATTTGTTTAGTATTTTAGCTGTGACTGTCTTAAAAGAAATTGCACTTGAAGACCTAAGAGTGATTCTTAATGCAATATTTCACAAATGCATGGGGTGTCCGAAAACTTTTTTCCACCACTGTATGAGGGAAAAAATACCACAGTGATAGCCTACTTCTATACAGCAAGATGAAGAAAATGTATTGCTGATTATGTATTTAAATAGGCATTTTCAGTACCTGTGCCAGTACTTTTACTATCTTCAACGTCTGACCGAACTCACCCACAAGCAATTTTAATGCAGTTAGACTCTTTTTTTTTTTTTTTTTTTAACTCTCCAGTCTTGGCGGCTGATGAGGATAGTACCAAACAAGAAAATCCATGCTTTAATTGGGTTTACCATGCCTTTAGATAATGGAGATCCATTGCAAACAGCCCTGGTGCCTCTCTCAATTGTTTAAGGAAGAAAAAACCTTGACGACTCAGTGCACAATTAAATGATTTTTCAAGATCTACATTTTCACTCTGACGAGGATTGATTAATTAAAAAAAACAAAAAACAAACCAAAAACAAACATAAGAAAGCAGTGGGGTCCACCTAATAACAGAAACAGACCGCAGCGGCTCATTTCAGTGAAGCAAAAAAAACGTTTCCGTCTATTTATGAGCTGAAGCTGACTTCATTTCCCCAGCTCGTTATCGCGGTGTTAATTCCGTCTTCCATCATCATCCTATTAATAATGCAACGAAAGCCTTGACGATGATAGCATCAGATGCCGAGCTAATAACCTAGAGGAACAGTATCGACCGCGTAAGTAGTAATATCAGTTTTAATCCTGCCAACACTCTGCTCGGGATCGCACACGGCAGCCGCGCGGCAGACGGCTGCGTGACGCACACCTATTCTTCCGCGCGAGGCTTTGTGAGAAAGGCCTATCAGGGCTCATTAAAGGATAAAACGTTGTCGGAGCACCTCCCCGACAGAAGGCTGCAACTGTGTGTGTGCGTGTGTGTATGTGTGTGTGTGCCTTTATGGATTCCTGCTAGGAAGAATACACCCTGGATTAGACTAATGAGCCCTGTGTTTGTGGGGGAGGCCTATCACCTTGGTTAAAAGAAAGAAAGAAAAAAAAACAGCTATTTACTGATCTGAGTCGATTCCAGAGCTGCTGGCCAGAATTATCGGTTTCACGGTGTAAACCAATCTGTGTGGATGCTGCTCTCGTTCCCGTGTTCCTAATCACTAGTTATCACGTCTCAGGTGCATATCCACTAAGTACAATAAGATAAGATGAGATAAACTTGATTGTCCCTGAAGGGAAAGTTGACTCGGGCACAGCCGCAATCAGCGCAGAGACAAAACGCAGCCGGCCAAACCGTCCAGCGGTCCACCAGGACGCAGCGATGAACTGAATACCACAAAATAGAAAAAATACAGGAAAATACAGCACGTGCCTCGTGAGATAAGGATGTAAATACGTGAAAATTACACAGTTGAGGAACGAAATCATAAAAACCACAAAGTGAATGAATAGGCGTCTCCTTAGCAATAAACATTAGTGCTGTTATTCATTTCATTAGCATTTTCCTATTAAAAAATATGTATCCCTGGGAACCGAGAGAAAGCGCATAAACAAGCTCTCCTCTAAGTTCCAGTCGGTTGCATTGGGAATTTTTGTTTTGCCATGCAGAGTGGATTATTGTTGTGAGTAATTTCTCTCTCTCTCTCTCTCACACACACACACACACACACTCACACACACTCGTGCATTCATGCAAACGCATGCACATCCATGATGCACATGCACATTAAACAAAACACACATGAACACAGAGATGCAAGGCGCCCTCGCATGTTTGGCTTGCCAATATGAAATCTGTCGCTTCCCAGGAGATTTTTGCTGCTTAACGACTGTTGTCACTGGCAGCTGGCGTTTTAATACCCCCCACCACACACACACACACACACACACACACACACACACACACACATATACACATGCACACCCCCTTTGGTTACTGTCTCTCATTATCTTCTGTTCCAACTGCACATAATGGACACTCTCCAACTAGAATATTTAGCGCTGAAAAATGTTTTCAGAGGGAAGTATAGCTTCTCAACACATAGTCAGTGTGGTAGTGGCGATGTATTATTGATGTCTTTTTTTGTTTTTCTTGGGCTTGTTGCTATATTGCAAGAACACAACAGTAATTGCTCCTTTGGGATTTCACTCGACGGGATTTATTACTCTCGCACTCCAAGATTTAACAGCCGTCTCCAGTCTGGGAGAAAAAGTTTCGCGTTGGTGGGAAAATTGCCTGTTTGCCCTTGTTCACAACAAACTTGTCATTTTGAGTTTGACGGTTAACAGTTCGCCTGAGTGCCATATTCAAATTTCCTCCCGCCGTCCCTACCCATGCATATATTCGGCTCCACGCTAGGATTATGCTGCACCTTTTATCTTTCAGTTTCATTTTCAACTCCCTGTATCTTGTGTAAAAAGGGACTTTTGCAGTGCAGGGGTGGACGTGATGTGAAAAGTAAGTAGGGGTATACCTTAAGCTCAAAAATCTCCTCTGACTAAGTCATTACTCTCGCCAGACTACTCTTAATAAGATCATCTTAAAGTTATTGATTCAGTTCATTGTTTACCGCGGCGGAGTGGGCGATAACCGCTCCCGTCATTCCAAGGCGCTGATTTGAGCGAATTATGAAAAGGCACGACGCGTCACCTCTGCACATCGATAAACGGCAGCCGCGACGCAAACGTGTTTATTTGAAATCGGTGCAATCTCCCCAAACATGGCGTCGTCGACTCCAGTTTGCATCACGTTGTCAGGCTGAACCCTCTGATGTCCCCGCGCGTGCAACCACAAAGGGGAAATCGCACGGGCGTTTAATGATGTTCGCGAGGCCGTCGTATATGCGCGCACATAATGACCTATAGATATCATAATTTCCATGCGGCACTGAAGGGAGCGCGCCGTTCTAACTTTCCTCATCAAAGGACGCCACAGAAATCCCTCCATGTCTCTCCAAAGGCCCTGCCCTACATTTCTTGGTCTCCAAAGCGCTTATTTCTCTGACAGCCACTCCTCTTTCTTGCTTCTCTTTTTCATCTATCAGATTGCCTTTCATTTTCCTCTCCTCCTCAGCCCGCCTCTGTCTGTCACGGCGCTCTCTCTTGCCATCGCTCTGCCTCTCTCTCTTTTACTAACATCCCTCTCCCTCTGTCATTTATGCCTCTACTTTGCCTCCTCTGCAGCCGCTTTCCCGACGCGCCGTGCGGCTCAACTTGACTCGACTCGACTTGCTTTTAGCGCCAGGAACTTTTCGGGGTTTCATTTTCCACTTGCAGATAGCAATCCCTCAAGTGTGGCCGGTCGTCCCGGCGACGCCACGTGAAGCAGCCGCGACGTCCATCTGCAATGAGACGCCCACACAGGAACAGTGGCGGATATCAAAGGGACGGTGTTGTTGATCCTCAGTGGGTGTCTGTCACAGCAAGGAGACAAGTTTTGTTCAAGCAGAGGCTGAAGGCAGCAAGACAAAAGACTGATTAATAAAAAAAACAGGAGAGTTTGGCAAATTCTACATCAGAGCTCAGATGTGCAAAGTGATCATTTTAGTGAAGACTCGCTTGACCAGTCAGTGGTCTGAAGTGTTTTCATGTCACCTTTTAGTATCGGCGCAGCTTCCTTGGATAGCAAACATGATACCAAAACAAAGCACCAGGCACTGTCCGCAACTTTTGCCAGATGGAAAACCAAAAAAGACGAATAGGGTCGAGTTCAGTCGAGCCACACCATGCGATGGGAAAGCGGCGTATCTTCTCTACTCGGCACCTCCTGCTGCAATCTCAGAGCAAAGGGGCAAGGGAGAGATTTTTTCGACCTGGTAAATTGCGCCTCATCTTTTGTATTCATGCCAAGGCGATCACTCCGGCGGGGGAAACGTGTTTGTGTGGTCGTCGCAACAGCAGTCCCTCTCCCCCTGTTTCTTTTTTTTTTTGCGGTTTCTCCCTCTCTTCCCTTATCTCAGTGGGTGGGAGTGAAGGACAAGCGATGGCTGTATCACTGTACGGTCTGCACTGGCAGCGAGCGGCCTGATATGGAGCCAATTAAGGGAGAGGAGTGTGTGCTGTAACAAGGTGCAACCTGCTTGTCTCCGCACTCCCGCAGGCTCGACACACCCAGTTTCCTGGGTCTGCGCTTTCCTTACAACACCCATAAATACAAACTCACACCGAGAGGAGGCGTTTGTTCTATTCTCAGGGTCACCCAGCAGACAACGTGAGGCATGGGTGAGAGGGAGTGGGGGTGGGAATGCACATTTAATCTAAGAGAAAAGAGAGAACAAGAACAGAGTGCACTCTCTGTGTGTATGTTTTTTTTTTTTTCCCCTCTTCACCTTTTGTCCAAGAGGTGAGGCGAGTTAAAGTTTCATGACGCGGTGTCTTACCTTCAGGGCAGTGTTGGACTGTACATGAGCTACAGAGGTGTTTGGTGTAGGGACACCAGAGGGTTTTGGAAGGGGAGCCAGTGAGTGATGAATGAGGAAGGAAACGCAGCTTTGAATTCAGTGGAGCCATATGTGCATCCCGTATCATTGTAAAGTTTCTGCTTCAAACCATCAGGGAGCCGGTGCTCAGGTCGTCCTCGCCTGGCCCCGGCTCATTTCTGTCTGTTTCACTACCTCGCAGCTTACATGATAAAAGGAAAATACCAACCATACAGTTCCCATCCTTAAACACACAGAACAAAGTGATATTTATTCCTCAGCCTGACTTTGGTGGAAGGTTTTGATAGACCAAATCGATCGATGGTCGATAGAGTGAATCAATAGACCAAAAAACAGTAGATTTTGGAAAATTTTTAGTTCATAGCGACCCCTTGAGTTTCCCTAATTGTTATGTAGTTACTCATCACAGTTGCAAATACAATATTCAATGTGCTTGCTCCCCGGTGATGTGTGTTTGCAAATATGGTTCCTAATCTATGTGTGGGAGGAAAAAAAAATTTCAATGGCAAAAGTTGTAGCTACTATTTGATTTAGCAAGTAAAACAGTTCTTTCCTGCATCATGTTGGGCTTGTAATCGGTGAAGTTTGTCCAATACTAATGATAACTGACAAAAATGCTAAAGAAACTGTTTGGCGCGTAAGTTTTGGACATGTATGCTCTTAATGTTGTCCTAAAAGGCAGATTATTGGACACTGTGGGATATCTACATTTAATATAGATGATAAACTGGTGATTACATTAGACCAAAACTCTTGACTGGTGGGCATTGCCACTGCAGATGCCTTGCCACAACCATGCCAGCAGAGATTTGCAACAGTGTGGTCCATTTTCTTGAATCGTCATGGTGACAGGAGACAATCTTCATTTGCGGGGTTTTCTATCTTACACACGCAGGATTTTCTCTCATTGATGGGGGTGGTGAAATCGGTTAAGGCAAGAGAGATAAAACTGTATAAGGCTGACACGATTATCTTACCTTGCGAGGCAGCTCGAGTCAAAAGGTCGCAATCTTGACTCCATCGTGCCAGGCTTCAAGCGATGTGCTCGTAGCCGACCTGCAGTGGTTCAAACCGATCAGCATCCTACTGACAGCTAAGGGTGTGGTTTATATGCGAAGACAGCGAGAAGCTAGCCAAGCCTTTTATGCGCAAATTTTTCTCATAAAATCAGCAAGAATCATCTGCCAACATGCGAACTACACAGGGAGCTGCCCCGACTTGCTTGGTAGATGTCAAAGTCCCTTAGACTGCGGCTTGTTGTTGTTTCCTCTTCGTTGCCACGTCATATCATTTCTTTATCTGACTGACTGAAGTTAGTCCGGGATAGACCGTGACAGATAGATGTGTGTCCAATCACCTGCCAATTTTTTTTTTTTTTTGAAAGTTCCTGCCCTTTTCCAAACAGTTTCCTATGCTGACTTCTCCCATGGCTCTGTGTAAACAAACCATCTGGAGCATCAGGTTAACCTCTCTCGGACCTCAGGCGATTCCCTTCAGCTTCTCATCAAGGTCATTTTTTTACCCTCTAAACCATTGCTTCTCTCATACTAAACAACAAAACACAATACTATGAAGCTTATACAGTACTATAGTCCTACTCAGCACCTGATCCATTTAAGGGCTTCATGCTGATTGGTTGAGAAAGATCTCCTTGAACAGGGCAGGGATGGAGGTGCGTGGGCTTTAATTGGGTCAGGTGTGCAGGAGCTGGGACCTAAAGCTGCAGGACAAGAGCTCCTTGAGGACTTTTTTTTTAAGAACCACACAGAGGCTACACAATTATGTCAATCAAAGCGTGTTCCCACAAAAAATGTAAAAAATGTCTACGTTGTGTGTGGGTGTTGGAATATGTAAAGATGTAACATAATGGTATTGGTGTTGTGCCGTACATCACGTGGTTACTAACCAGTCGTCCAGTGCAGGTCTAGTACTCACAATGTGGATTATCCAAATCCACAGGCAGATTGGGTAGTCTGCTGGCCTACCTGGATCTTTCTGGCACTGTTGAACCCTCTGATCTGCAGGACTGAGCGCTTCAATGAGGAGTGACAACTGTACTTATCTGCATGTGAGTGGCCAGTGTCAGGTCCAGATTTGGTTTGATGTCCTTTAAACACTTGCATCCCCCTCCAGTGGCTGTATATTTTAACTTTGATCACTCGCTCATGCGCTATCTGTGTCGGCCTCTCTCTCTCTCTCCCCCCACACATCCACCTCCAATACATGCACACACACACACACACACACACACACTGGGTGAAGATCCCTCTTTTCGCTCCTGCTTGCTTTGAAGATCAGAGCTCTGGCATAAATCTCTCCTCTTCTTCAAATGCCCTGAATGATAGCAGTTCTTGTTTCAACCAATGCCTCCTAACAAGATCATCAGCCATGTCACTTATCCCTCGCGCCCCGCCCCCGAAAACCACTCTCAGCCATCCGCCAATGAATTTTCATTAGTCTCTTTTCAGGTCAGGTGCAATTTTTTTTAAGTAGATAATTGCCCTCCGTCAAAGTTGTCTTATTTTCAAGGTGCATGCGGAAAACTCTGCCCTAATTAAGACCGTAGCGTCAGAGCAGCAGGAGCTGTCAACCCGGGGTATGACTGCAGACCACTGGAACTCCTAATTGCCCCTGTTTCAATATCGTGCTTCATCCACTCCCCAGCCTTTACTCACTCCCTCCTCCTCCTTTCTCCTGCCTCAGTTCCCTCTAATGACTGGTCAAACGTGCATGTCTGACAAACAACTCCAAATAATCAGCTGCTCTGCCCAGCAGCAGTCAACTCGCCTGTGTGTCTGGACGAATGCCGACACAATGGAGACCCATTTTGATTATCCCCTAAATAGCGCCTTTAAAGCCATAACAGGATTCCTTTGTTTTTTCTGGCATTGCCTCCAGCTGTTGCGATTGACTCTAATTGGTAACTTTTTCCATACTTGTACCCGAGCCCCTCTCGACCAGTCCTCCTTTGGCGCCATTAACCTTAATTGGCATTTTGTCTCTTGATCTGTGGTTCTCTCTCTTTCTCTCTCTCTCTCTCTCTTATTTCTTTATCCCCTCATTTCTCCTTAATCATTTGTCTCTCTCTTTCTTTTTCATCTCATATCAAAAATTGCACATTTTTGGTCTCACAGTAGGGAAAGAAATGTAATTTTTTTTGGAGGGCATTTTGCCCCTTTATCTGATTTTGAAGGCTTTTTCATATAGGTTTATCAAAGTACAAAATAATACATTTGCATTGCAAATAAAGCCTCAATTTGTACGGCTAACAACTGTTTTAACTTTTCCCTCACTGCTGGAAACTCACAGCAGGCCCTCCAGAAGAAGACAGTGTTGGTTTATGCTGTTCTTTGTCTCCAGTCCATCCTTGATTACAGAGTTTTTATGATTAGATAGATAGATAGATAGATAGATAGATAGATAGATAGATAGATAGATAGCAGTATTGGTTTTATTTTTTATTGATGCAGTGGTTGTCAGTTTCTGCTACTGCTGGCTCAGTGGTACCAACATTTTCCACCGCTTCAGGCTGCATGCTTGGCGGTTTTCTGATCAAAAGCCACTATATTTTTTCCTCAGCCAGAACACTCTGGAAACAATCCCCCAGTCACAGGCTCCCTGGAGTCGCCCACGGGGGACAATAGTCTCATTCACACATGAATATTGGAAAACTCAGTGCACAATGAGCAGGGCAGAATGCAACTAATTTTGTCCCTTCATTTTTAATTCCACAGGCTTTATTGTGAGCGCTCAAGGGTATTTTTTCTTTGTGCGTCTGCTCACTCCTGACCCTGTTATGAACGCACGAAGCTTCACTTGCTCGCGCTGTGGAGACAAAAGGCATCTTTGATGAGCCTAAAGGTCAGCCTGGGATTGCTTCGAAACGCTCTGTTGTGTTGTGGCATCTCTGGGCGGCGCTGAGAGTCAGACAGCTACACCGTATCCTGCTGGGCTGGATGATTGTAGCCCCTCAGCATTCACATTTGCCGGCCATATCCTCCATTTCGCATCCTAGAAGACCCGGCATTCTGGCTAAGCCCTCGCTCAATCCCCTCCATTCACATTCACCCACACAAAATCAATAACAACACTCGAATGCTGTTTCTTCTCTCTGAGGGGGTATGGCATACGTCAACCATAATGGTTCACTGCAATATAAGTTTCTCTTTTCCCCGAGGGGCTGAACTGAGTTGGGGGAAAAAAAGAAATTAAATCTGATTTCGCGCCCCCTCATGACCTATGGGAGTTTTAACCACCAATTATCGCTTATGCTGCCCTTGGGCAATGAAGGGCTGGGAGCTGACCACAAAGCTAATCAGACGAGCCAATCTGCATCGTTTTTTCATAACTACAATTACACGGTAATTATGTGTGATTATATGACTCCTCCATGACTTTTGTTCCTCTCTGTTGTTTAATTACATCTTGTATATGGCGTCCGAATGGCGCTCAGTAACATCAGGCTTCTGACTTGCGCATACCTCCCTTATTTACATAGAAAACACTCTGAATTGTGAACATCTTGTTTATTTGTTACTTGAATCAGCACCAGCATGTTGTCTGGTGACGCATCGGCTGTTTGATCTCGCCCCGGCACCCGATCCGCACCCCCCCGCCGCCTCACGCTCTCAAGGATACCCAATGCCCAGGTGGTCTCCGACCGAGCGCGCTCCCTTTCATCCCCTTTCCCCCCTCTCAAGGTTAATCCCCACAGCTCTGACAGCCATGTTTTCCTCGGCACATAGCGGGGCAGGAAGTCAGGCAGCGCGAGCGGCGGGCAGGCTGGGATGTTTCATACAGACCTGGTGAAGGACAGGTTGGGTGGAAGGTTCAGATGCCGACGGAATAAGGAAACAGAGGAGAGCAGCTCCCCCTTTGTGGGGCTTGTCGCTCCAGCAGACAGACGAAGCATGTGACTGACTGACTGTCTGTCTGACTGTCTGTCTGTCGCCGTGTCGGTACCTTTACTAGGCCAGCCTGAATGGATGGGCCTAATGAAACCAGGGCAGGCTCACTGTGTCTGCCACAAGTGGAGCAAGGTTATTCTTCCTCCCTTTCTGTTTGAAATCTTCTCACAATGAGATGGCAAATTACTTTTGAACTCGTTAGGCAATTTCCCATGTCATAATGCACCTAATAAAAAAGGAACAAAGTGTTTTTACACCAAAAGTAATTCGTTTTACTTACATGGAAAACTATAAGCACAATCTTAGCAGACAGAGGGTGCTTTACATAAAAAATCGGACCAATAATACTGTCACACATTTACCAACAATCACCATCCAGTAAACCTGCCTTTCTGTCCCTAACTGGTTTACACAGCCGGCTATTTTTAAATGATCCCTCTGCACATTATGTTTCAATCTGACATGCTTCATATTGTGTCAAATTTCACCCCAGCTCTCAAATTCTCCTCTGTGACGTTAACAGCGAGCAAAAGCAATGAAAATGGCATTTAGGAGTTTAGGCAGAGCCGGGTAGCAGCCCTGAATACGTGGAACGGTGTTATTACTCTGAATTTTTAAAAAATCAATTTCATTCATATTTCACATTTCCTAAAAAATAATGTACTCTGATTACAGATGGTCCTTCTTGAGGAAATCTGAAAATTGCTCCTGGGAATGTTTCAAAAGTGAAAGCGAGAAGCGCGGGAGGCCATTTAAATCGCGGCAGGTGCTCCATGTCTTAATAAAATGTGGCACAGAAGAGAGTTTCTACTTCTATGCAAACCTGGCCTAAACTGACTGAATTTTGTAATTTTTGCAATTTATCTCCACCTGTATACTTCAAGCAAAGAAATCTAAATATAACTGAAAGCAGTACAAATGAAGTGCCAGGTCTGGGTAATCCTTTAAATTACATTACTCATTACAGTTTTGATGAGGTCATTTGTAACTTTAATGGAATACATTTTTAAAGTGGCCCAGTGAACCGTGCGCTCGGGCACCGCCGCTCTTTTTTATTGCAATCAATGGCGGTTTGTTCAGTTATGAAGAACAAAGTCAGTGTATTCAGATGCATAAATTATAGATGTGTGCTGAATTATGAATTATATTTATTACATGACTCATTGAGCCATGCACAATATTCACTGGAGTTTCTCGAGGAGTAATTCAATTTGAATGAAATATTCAGTTTTGCGGCGCGGGGAGTCAGGAGTCTCTCTCAGCCGGCTCCGAACGCCACGTCAAAGTAAACTGAAGATTACCCCCCGAGTGCCAGGTAACTCCATCACCTCAACTCAAACCACCATATTGGCTGGGTCACGTAATTCCGGCTGAAATGGAGAGCCTTGTCCAAACCAACCAGCCTATTTCTCCGTAATAGCCTGACCGGGCTCCCTGAAGACGACAATCTGGCCAGCAAGGCCCACTTAAATTCTCCAGGAGACAGAAGAGGAGAGAATAGGGCCCGTGGACCCACTTAAAAGCCCCAGGGTGAAAATGGGATTTCTGACCTGCTCTACTGGCGCCGCTGCTCTACAGTCAGATTGGCTGTCAAGGCTTGCCAGGTGGGAGAGGGAAGGGCTGAGGGAGAAGGGAGGAATGGATGGATGCTGCTGCCGGTGCTGCTGTAGACCGCCAGGACCTCATTAGCTCAACATTTCATCAAACACTGTGGCAGCAGGGTGTCTCTCGCTACCTCCATACATCTCTTTTTGTCTTTCTCTCACTCTCCCTTTTCTCCCCTCTCTCGCCGTCCTTTCTTTTTGCTTTTTTTTTCCTGTCATATTTGTCCTTTGTCACCCTCTCTCTCTCTGTCTCTCGCTCTCCTTTTCCTTCCACGTCTCCGTCTCCGTCTCCATCTCCATCTGTCTGTCCCTCTCGCACCTCTAATTTTTCATCTCCCCTCTTTCTCCTTCTTCCTGTAGGTCTCATTAACTAGATGAGCCAGTTCTGCCGGTAATCTGGTACTAAGTCAAAGTCAGGCACTGGAAGACATGGATGATAATGACGCATCTCGGCCCGCACTCCCCCACCCACTCCCCACATCCTGCGAGAACCATTTGTTCTTGCTAAGGCTATACGAGAATGTAAGTTTGTTATGGCTATGAATGTAAATAGCTCCCATATCGCTGCTTGGGAGGTGTGTCAGGGCGTATTAGAGGACTTCACGGGCCCCGTTTGCATGTCATTGGTTTTCAGTGCAGAGTGCTGTGTGTGTGAAGCAAAATGCAGGAAACGCAACACCTCCAGAGGAAAGACCTGGACACCAATCTGACAACACACACACACACAAACAAACACAGTGCATGTACAGCAAGCAGCCTAGCATATACATACAAGCCCATATTCATGATTTATGTGCTTGAACACACACAAATACACACTGTGTAGTGAAAAGGTGAGGCCACACACACACACACACACGTGTACACATGTAAAACATACAGTAAGTCACGGAGTGTTGCTTGTCTGCATAAAAAATGACAATTATTGGTTAGGGCCAGGGTTATTAAAATAACTAAAAAACAACAACAACAAAGTACATGACAAAAACAGATGCTGCACATGCAAGAGCACGCTACACATGTTGATGGTGTTGCCATGGATACAGGCACTGGCGCGAAAGCCTTTAAATTCATGGCGCGCACCTAATTTGGATTGTCATACAGAATTGATCTTATTGGTCTGATAATACATAACAGGGAGCCCTAATGATTCAGCATTGAAGCTTTTAGTCGGTTTTCTTTTCATTTAGACGCGATGCACCGCTGCTTTGTTCACAGCACTGATCACCAGTACGTTCTGTGTGTTACCAGGAATAAATCACATCGTTCGTGAAGCAGTTAATTGTTTTGGCGATTATTTCAGCATGGTCATTATTTGTAATAGTAGCACCGTTCATATTGCAGCGGTAGTGGAAGTATAATCTTACATCGGTTTACATCAGCTATACAGACTGCATAAAAAGGCAATAGTCTAAATTTGAAAAAATTCAGTTCTAGCACTTTTATTCGAGCTTTTGCAGTAGCTGCCCTTAAACCATTTAATGCTCTCCACTCGGCTTTTCAGTCTCTTTTCGGTCTGTTGACTCTGTGGACAATTTTTAAAAAGACTTAAAAAAAAAAAAAACCTCACCTGTTCAGTCTGGCTTTGGTTTAACTTTTGGTTTTATCATTTTTTTTGCTATTGGCTTTCTTATATTTGTTTGTTTATTTGATTATTCTCTTTTATTTCATTTTTATTTATTCCTTGCTCTTGCTTTATTGCTTTCTTGTGATGCACTTTGTGACACTTTATGTGAGAGGTGCTATATAAATTAAACATATTTACTAACTTTAATGCAGACAGGGTACTGTGGATCTTCCCACTGAAGTAATGGGCTGTCTCTATTAATAACCAGTCTCCAAAAATAGCCTATGACTAATTTTTTTGTTTCTAATAAATGTTTTGTGCTCCTTTACTGAGATAAATAAAGGCCCTGGCCATTATTAGACATTTCTGAGTGTGTATACATGCTCACACCCACAGAAACACACAATCATGCATTTATCCCTGTGATTAACAGTTGGGCTTATCCATATGTGGAATAATTCATGGGTCTGAGCTTACATGCATACAACAAGAACGTTGTGTATGCCAAGTGTGGTGGTGCAGGTAAAAGCACACAGGTCTGACTGTGCACAGTGTGTGTGTGTGAGTGGGGAAAAGATGTAAGGTGAACCCAATGTAAGACCCAGAGGTTTCTACCAATTGCAAAGCAATATGACAAGCCACATATACCCAGGAGGCTCTGTCGCTACCCATTTGTCAACAAAGCATTTTCCTCCTCAAACATATTGCGAATGTTTTTACTAAAGTTCCCCTAGGTGTACATTTCTGTCTGCTTTCCATACCGCTGCGCAAACCAGGGGCTAAACCGAGTTTTCAGAGCACCGACTGCTGAAAAGGAGCACATAGACTTTACAGCCAATATGGTGCAAAACGAATATGAAAATACTGCTGCTAATGCTGTGGGTGCATCCACAGGGAATGAGGAGACTAAATATTTACATGCACGGCACATATTTGTTGGAGAAAATTTTGCTCTTTTCCACCAACAGTCTGTTTACATCTCTCTGACTCTCTTTCTTCCTCTTATCCCCTTTATCTATCTATCGATCTATCTCTCAGCCTCTCAAGATGCACTGCCAAACCTGCGCCCTGGTAACCAGCTCGGGTCACCTCATCGGAGGCGGGCGGGGGGAAGAGATCGACCGTGCGGAGTGCGTCATCCGCATGAACGATGCCCCCACCGCCCGGGGTTATGCCCGCGATGTCGGTCGCCGCACTTCGCTACGCGTCATCGCCCACTCCAGCATGCAGAGGGTCCTGCGGAGTCGCCACGAGCTGCTCAACGCCAGCCAGGACACGGTGTTCATCTTCTGGGGCCCCAGCAGCTACATGAGGCGAGATGGGAAGGGCCTGGTGTACAACAACCTGAGGCTGATGAGCCAGGTGCTGCCCAAGCTCAAGGTCTACATCATCTCCTGGCAGAAGATGCTGCAGTTCGACGAGCTTTTCAAGAAGGAGACCGGCAAGGATAGGTAAGGCGAGGATAATAGGCCGCCCTGCGTCAAAATCAGAATTCCTTCATTGCCCACACACAGTAAATGTATGGGAATGCTGCCAAGGCAAGTTATTCTGACTGAGAGATATGTGGAAGATAGCTTATTTATGAGCTTTATTTATGGCAGAAACCGCAGATACTCACTGAGGTTAAAAAACGCCTCTGCCTCTAAAACCCACAGCCGCTCATGCAGCACTGAGGATGCTTGTACACTATTTGGAACAAGTTATTCAACCCCTGCAGCATCTCCTATGTTTAATTAATTTTAGCAGGTGAGAACAATACCATTTGAACTTGGGTGGACCCAGAAAATTGATTGAGATGCCTGAAAATGTGGGTGTTATTACTCTTCCCAGAGAAGTGCAGTGCGGTTCATTAGGAGTGAGAATATAAAGTGAGAACATAATCAGAGCCAGCTATAGTAAACAAACCCAAAACACAAGGTTTTATGGGTGTAAGGAGGTGGAAGGAAGGAAAAATCCACCCTAAGACACAATAACACTGATTAAAAACGAGGATGGGTGGCTCATATTGCCTTGCTGGTGCCGTTTTGTTGTTTTAGGGTGTAATTCTGATTTTTTTTTTATTGGTAAAATCCACAGATATTATGCACACAGAGAGCAGCTGCAGCTACAGTGGAGCTTAATGGGAGAAAGAAGTGAGCTCTCCCTCTTCTGTGTTGACTTTCTCTCCGTATCTTCATTAAATGCTGCTGGAAATGAGTGAATCTACACACCTGACAGCTAACCTTTCTTGTTTTTTTGTTTTTTTGTTTTTTGTTTTTTTTACCATAAACGCCTCTGTAGCTGTGGATTTAATTTGGGCCAGTTAGCCATGGAATAACAAAAACACAACATCAAACAATGAAAAGGCGCCAGAAATGCAATGAAACTCGCCAATCCAGAGTTTTAAACATTTATCGGCACACGGGATACGAATATGTTACTATTGCTTGTGCCATAATAATGTGTTAAGCCTATTAGACTGGATCTTTCTGTTTATTATCTCATAGCCAGCAGTTATTCATGCTCAGAAAGACAAACTGCATAATACGATGCTCATATTCAGCCATTTCTTTTGGTTACCTGAACACTTACCCAATTATAATCCCTGACTGGTCCATAATTGGGCAACGTGAACATAAACAAATACAAAAAAGCTTCTCTGCTGTGGTTCAGACCACAGAAAACAAACTGTAAGTGTGATCACACCCGTCATCATGACAAAGCTCTCACCAACTCTGTGGGCTTCTCAGCTTTGTAGCTGTTGTGAAAGAAAACACACTAATCAGAGCGGACTGCTCAGTAATCTTACAAAAAAAAAAAAATAAATAAAACAGATGAGTTAGTTTTGCTGAGCTTTAGAAACTTTGCTCAGCTGGTGTTTGGGTAAGCTGTCAGTCAGCGGCAGGAAGATATGAAGGAAGTGATGCTTTTGAAGAGCAATGCCGGTGAATTTGTCAGCTAGCCCATCCAAGTCACCTTTTCATCACATCTTATAGATTTTATGTCCTGGCTGACGGGGGAATACTGATTTCTGATTGGCCGGGAGGAGTCCATTATGTTTATTTAACATACATTTACATTATTTTGCATTAATATAAGAACAATGTCCTCAGCAGCATTTCGGTCTGTCATTGCAATCAAGCCGAGTCTCTCTTGACCTCTGCAGCTCTTTAAAGCAGAGCAGAGTTGGAGGACGATAATGAGCCCGAGCCGAGTCCTCAGCCCTGCGGCCATTAGTGTTCAATGAACGACACAATGACGCTTCTCTCCGTCTGCCAGAGATTGTATCTGACTTAAGCTCAAGACAGATGTCAGGGGGGAAATTACTCAGCAGAGGATTTGGTGAATAACTTAGACAGCCATCCCTCAGAGTCAGCGCCTACAATCACAGTATATGTTCACAGTGAAAGTGCTGTGTGTGTGTGTGATACCCTTATTTAGTACATCTCGGCCCTTATAGCATATAGGCAGAGCCTTTGTAAAGCTCATTTTAGGGCGTTATTAGATGATGCACTGTGGAGAGTGATATTACTGAGAGAGAGACGCCACAAGCACTGGTTTCTCAATTTGTCTTGATCTGTATGTTTGGGAAAAGTTTAATATGAGACCATTAGTTTGCAATATGTGCTGTACCCTTTCACCAGGACTTGAAGGAGCAATATTTTTTCACCTAAATTATAAAGTAAATCTCATTGTCTTTGAAGATTTGGAGCCGGTATGAGAGAGCATTGATAACAGAATGTCTGGGCAATCATCAATGGGCTCAGCCAAACTGCGAGGCTGTAATTGCTGATTATGGGTTATGCTATTTCAGTAAACGTAATTAAAATGGTGTGGGATGTTGCCACATGCACCCATTTTGATAATATCAGCCGAGGAGCAATGGAAACCAGGTGTCCCTCATCGCTCGCTCTTCTTAATTGGCAAGCCGGGATGAGCCCACTGGTGACTGAAGGCAAATTACTTTCCAAATAACTTTTTTTTTTTTTTCAGTCAGTCTTTTATTTTCTCATAATACTGCATTGTAATCGCGAAGCGCCCCGCTGTGCTGCGCGGTTGGGCCTCTGCTGAGTTCGTATCGGGCCAAGTGGTGATGCTCCGCTCGGTTAGAGAGGCCGTGCGGTGACCAAAAGGTCACAGCTGATCAACCCATTAACAGGAGCTTGTAACGCTGACTCAGTGCACTCACTGAGGATGAGAGCCTCGGCTAAAAGCCTAAACGTGCCGGCTGCACATTTAGGCAGAGAGTGAGCAGCGGAAAAGCCAAGCAAATCAATCAAAAAAATGAAAAAAAAAAAAAAAACAAATCATCAGAGTGTTTGAGCAGGTGCTTTCACCAGGGAGCAGAGAAAGTAATGACACAACCTTAAATAATTATTTACCTTTATACGACTAATACCTGTGAACGGTCACATAGCAACCATCACAGTTCAATGTAATGGCAATGTACATGCTCCATAGAAACAGATAATAAAAACACAATAAAATACAAACCTGGGCAGCAGCACCATTCTGTTACACTAATAATCCCGTTTCCTTATTTGGTGCTACATTACCAGCAGCTACGAAAATTACAATTTTGACAGCTAATTTAATAAAGCATTGAGCAAAGTGAAATAGTTGGTCTGTCAGTGGTGTGTGATAATTTGTCTTGTTTCCAAGACAAACCAATGTTTGAATAATTTTCTTGTGTCATTGTCTTGGAACAAGTTCTCGCTTTTATTCAATATATTTTTATTAGGAAAAAAGGAAAATGCTTTGAAAATACTGTCTCACTGCAGTGGCTTTTGTTTTTTTTTTTCTTTTCAATTGTTTTAAGAAGAGTAAGATTTTAAGGCTCAAGATTAAATCTCTAGCTCAAAGGACGTTTTGGGAGATATAATATCACACAAACCCAAGGAACAACACGATTCTCCCTCACAGGGATGAAACTGTGTCTCTTTCTTCCTACTCACAGCTTGCTTCCCATTCCTTTCAGAAATGACTATAGAAACATGAGCTTGACATTTTCACACCACATTATTCATCAGCATGTTCATAAACAAGGAAATGAGGAACGCTTCTTAAGTGAGATTAGCTGCGTGCGTCCTGCCTGAGACCTCTCCGTGTCCTGCGCAGATTGCTTGATGACAGAACGTTGCGCTTTGAACTTTAAAAAAATTTCCAATTTGCAACAGAAGTGATTGTGTGTGTGTGTGTGTGTGTGTGTGTGTGCATGTGTGTGTGTGTGTGCTTGGGGAATGTTGATTGTTTGGTGTTTGGATGTTGGGTGCATTAAAAATTCTCTGTGTCCTTGTTTGCATATGACACCAAATCAACACGTTCAAGAAAAACCTGGGTTCTCTTGTAATTACGTGAAAAGTACAAGTTCGTGCTTCGGCCCCGATCGCGTCGGGTTGATTTGACGCCGCTGTTTGTCACGTGGACCGACGCGACGCGGGCTGAATGTTGCAGCGAAGTGCACTGTCACTGCCTATGAAACTGTAGGGACTGATTGATTCAGTGTGTGTCTAAAAATAACCGCCGGTCCTGGCTCTTTCGCACCACTGGAATATGACACTGATCATGTGTAGCAGCCGTGTCGACAAATCTCTGCAGCAAATATCATTTGCCCTCCAAACAGGTGAAGGAAAGGTTCGATTGGGGAGAGATTACAGAGGAGGGGGGGGGGGGCGGTAGGGGAGAATAAATGTTGTTGTTTGCTCAGGCGGTGTACAAACAAACAAAAAGGCAGAGGTGCAGACACACAGACAAAGCCTCGCACAAGAGCTAACCTCAGACGGCGCAGCGTGTCCCGTTTGTGCCCGGGGGTCCTGTGTATGACACCCCCTCGGCTCCTTTCAACAACGCTCAGAACATTTCCTAAGGCTTTTCCGAGAAGAGGCACCTATGGCAGCTTTCTTTCCCCCCCCAAAGGAGGGGAAATGTTCAAAATGGGCCTTTTATTGCGGTGTTTTTTTGCCGGTCTTTTATCTGCTCACTCAGAGAGAGAATGAGAGAGAGGAAAGGAGCGAGCGCCTTTTCAAACAGCCAAGCAAACCCTCCACTCCAAAAGTGTCATCCTCATCAACCGGAGCTGAGAAGGGGCGTCGAGGCGCGTGCCTGCTTGCTCTTGTCAAGGCTTTTCTATCAGGCCTGCGCTTTTGTTCTCTGTTTTTTCCGGGGAGAGGCTCACCGCCGTGGGTCCTGGTGGAGATCTGTGCGGGAACAGCGGAGCAGCAGCCGGGCCTCGGAAAGCGGCGGGGTGACGAGGGTGATCGATTGATTAAAAAAAAAAAAACACGTCCTGTCAGAGTGTTCAACCTCCGCCGCCCGCTCAGCCTTTTCTCAGGCGCTCCTCATACGTGTGTCCGCCGTTTGAAAACACTGGCGACAAGTCATAGAGAAAACTACCACAAGCACTTTAGTCTTTACCATCGGTACACTACCAGCTCTGCCGGTGGAGTCAGCCTGGGGTTATGTTTGCGCACCTCTCTGTTTGTGCTGTTTTTTCATGTCAGCAGGATATCTCAAAAAGTTAAAAAGTCGATATGTTCAAAACTTTGTGGAAAAGTTTGTAGTGATGATAACTTTTTACTCTGATTAACCAAAAAAGAGGTGTGACTGGGTATGGGCTCTCACGATTTTTTTTTTTTTTTTATTATTCTTGCCTGCTGTGAAGATGAAGTCACGGGGCGTTTTTGTAAGACTTCTTTGTGGGGTATTTCTGCTTTGTTTGACAGTCACAGTAGAGAGAGACAGGGAAATGCAGGGTAGAGAGAGGGGACGACATGCAGCAAACGGCCTGAGGACGGATTTGAACTCAGGACGCTGCGATCAGGACTCAGCCGGGACGCCCCCTGTCTTTTTTTGTTAACTCGTGAGCGTGCAAAGCCCTTGGAGACCGTAAACGGTGATGCTGGGCTTAAATAAACTTGAACTTGAACTAAAACTTTAATTACACCTTCCAAATGAACTGATGTAACACCATTAAACTGTTGGAGCCTATCAGCCAGACATAAAAACAGGCGAGCCCTTCACTGTTGGCTCAGTCAAATAGCACGGGGCACTGAGGAGCTAATTTATGGTTTATATGTAACCGCATAACCAGTTTTTCCAAAACCTGGTACAGAGCCAGTAATAAAAATGTGTAATGAAAATATGCGGATCTCCTGATGTGAAACAAGTTAGTAATGGGGCATGGAGGAAATAATTAACTCCAAAACCCAACATGTAAAAGTGGCAACTCTCAGGAGCTGCCTTGTGATTGACAAAGTAATTGTAATACTTATATTTATTAATAGTCTGGCTAATGCTGACTGCATGGGACAGGAGACTGACTCCTTTGGCAGTATTTGCTCAGATTCTGAACGTAATAAACAATAACCAGACAGCTTTCCAGACTCTAGAGTTTGGTCTTTGCCTGGTCAACTTAATTGCAGAATTATCATAAAGATGTAAAGGTGTTTTCCTCAAAAGTAAGACTGCATTTCCTATAAACGGTGTTCCTTCCTGTCACAAATACATTCTTCCCTGCAGAGGATAAACATGGTCAAAGTGGGGTGTTTTTCTCCATCATCAGCCTCTCACTCCCTCCATCAGCGGCCATGGCAAGAAAAGTCTGAAAGCTGTGGCTCTGCTTGCACTGGAGGAACGCCCTTACTTAACAAGACAATATCACTAAATAACACCCGATGATGAAGGCTGTGTTGTGTGGTCAAAGCAGAGCAGACCTCATTATAATGTCTCAAACTTGTTCCTTCTCATTCTTCGTCTTGCCGCGTTGCGAGCGACTCAATATTAGGCGAGCCGCATCTGCGCCCGCTCACCTAGAGGATTATTCAGATGGATTGATTAAAGGGTGCTGGGGTGGCTTTTATTCATCCAGTAGCCTCGCCGTCCTGTTTAATATTCTCCATCTCCAGATGCACCTGATGGCTGATGTATGATTACATCCACCAGTCACATTCCCAATCAAAATGAGGCTCAACTGTGCAGCAGGGGAATAATGATATGAATGCAGCTGTGCCTGTTGGAACTGTGGGATTCAATTGTTACCCCTACTGTATTTTGTAAACCGGTGATTTCAATAATGACTTTTTTTTTTTTTTTGCATTGTGTGTACTGTAATTAGATGGATGCTTTAAAGTTTCAGATCGCACATTTTCCCTGAAACTGATTTCTTAATGAATTAAAGACATATTGATTGGCGCCGGAGATGAAATTCCCCCTCGCACCTCAACAGCTAAATAAGCTGCACGACTGTCTGGTGGTGATTACCGACATGGCTACAAGCCAGCGAGCTGCTTATCAAAGTTATTAAGTTTCTTGACACTGCTGCCATGGAAAAACGTGTTAACTTCACTGTAGGTGTTTTGTTTTCTTTTAACATTGAACCCTAACTCTTACATCTTCCCCATGAATTTAACCTTACAGCCTGTAAAACCCATTCAAAATGCATAATAACAAAAAAAAAAAAGCATGGCAGTCAATGAGAAAATAAGTTGCGTTTAGTTGATTTATTTATGCAGACCTTCATCAGCACCGCGCCTTCAAGGACTTTTACAAAGACTGCGGATACCTAGATCTGACAAGTCAACAGTCAATGACAGAGCAGAATTTTAAAACACAAACAAGAAGGAGACAAATCAAAGTTTCACATTAGCAAGCCATTTCAGTTGACTTCCATTAAGAAGCCATTTATTTTCTGGAAAAAAACAACCACTCAGAACTCCAGTTTTGCTTGGGATAAATAACAGGGATGCACAATCATCATCGTTATCGGCAGATATCGGCGTTATAATCGTTGATAATCGGCGTATAGGTATCAATCCAAAATGAACATTTATGCCGACATGTGAAATAGGTCAGATTTACATTTGAAAGAAAATGTTATGTAAAGATAAATACGTCAGGTTTTACATAACCTAAGTTGAGGTATTTCTCTTATTTTGCCTGGTGAAAGTGTACATTTTGAAAAGCACTGTTATTTTATGTCAGTATCTGCCGGTGGGCCTTCACAGTAAGAGCACGCATAATAATATGTTGATTCCACCACAGGAGAGGCTTGATGTTCTCTGAAATCTAAAAAACAACAACATGTGCATACACTCGTATCGGCTAAAAGAGCTGGAAAACATCAGCATATTGGATATCAATGAAAAATCCAGTGTTGTGCATCTCTAATAGATATATTTTTACTTTTCATGATCCTGTGGATGCAGTGCAAGTTTCATGACTCTAGGGCCCATGAAACATTTTCAAAACCCCTGTTACAATTTCATAAATGTGTAGGAGGGAAACTGAAAATAAGACTGAGACCATTCTGATGGGCCTTTAGACAGATTTTTTTTTTTTTTTTTATGCGTCGTATCATTGTACAGTGTTTTCGTTTATTCCAGAGAACTTTGATCATTGCTCATTTGTTTGCAGGCAAGACGGAGAGACTGTACAGTTTTAAAAAGGTTGAAATCATTCTGCCACTGAGGCTGAGTCAATTCCAGCTATCTGCACTACATGCAGACCATGACTGGTTTCTGATTCAGGGTTTGATTATTTGTCAGGGTTCATTCGTTTTTCGTTGATATGTAGGATGGATCTGTATTTTAATGAAGCTGTGAGGGAACTTTGAATGATCCTCCAGTCAGAAAAATCGACCTCCGGGTTTAAATGAATCTTTATTCTGCCATATTACGGTGACGTAGGGTTTTCTGATTAACTCCCCCGGTTAATCACATTTCAGAAATCAAATGTGGCTCAGTTTTCTCGTAGCGGCCTTCCAAGCATGAAATCCTTCACTCTAACTTTTTTTTTTTTTTTTTTGCTCTCTCTTCTCCATCTCTTTTCCTTCCCCCCTCTGCAGAAGACTGTCCAACTCGTGGTTGAGCACTGGCTGGTTCACCATGACCATTGCCCTGGAGCTGTGTGATAGGATCAATGTCTATGGCATGGTTGCCCCTGACTTCTGCAGGTGAGACACTGGACCTGAATATAAAACTCCACCAACAAGCGCTATCACGAGGACTTATCAGGCGCTCGCGAGGCAGCCCCATCGAATGTACACAAATTCAGGCGAGAAGCACAATCATCTGATATGAGAGATCAACATTAAATCTATGCAGGCAGCTGATAAATAAAATGACAGTATGGCTGGAGATGATTTAGAAGTGCTGAAATTGCCTGAATATTAGTGAAAATGTTGGACTGTGTGTCAGAGAACGAGCTAGTTGACTTTCCATATGTCGAGGTTTCACACTGATATAGATTTTTTTTTAGTTTCTCTTTCTGGGTCCAGGACTGGAGTCTGGGGCCATAAAAAAAACAGCAACCAAAAAAACACACATCCAGATCTAAAATTTACATTTTTGTGATACTAGTTTCTTGTGTCACGCCTGTGCCAGGGCAGTCACTATGGTAACAGCTATGCTCGTGCTGTCACTGACTTTTATAGCCCATAAGGCACTTATTTTACTAAGGAGTGTTCAGTTTAATTCAATTCAACTCAATGAACTTTATTTATCCATTAGAAACTTTGTTTGTGGAAAGCATCACCTCGTATACATACATACAAAAAAAATGCACATATATATCCAAAAACTCAACACTAAAGAAAGAGCCACCAACAATAAATAGATAAATAAAAAGTGCATAAAAAAGTTTTTAAAAAAAGCCTTACAAGAACAAAAAAAACATCCTAAGGCATGTGACAAGCTACTCCACAGTGTTTCAGACATGGTTAAAGCTGCGCCGTTCATTTGCTTCTCCCCCTGCAGGCGGTCAGGGGGAACAACACTTTCATCGCCCTGGTATTTGCTAACATTTGCAAATGTTACAGCCGCATATTTAATGACATCTTTGGCTAAACATATAATCAGAATCACAGCATCAGTGTGTTGATCTAAATTATCGTCATAGTTAGGACATTAGAGAACTCAGATTATATTTTCTGTGGTTATGATGAACCTATTGTGTTCATGCTCATTTTGCTTCTGTTTATGACCTTGTATTTACTGTACATAGATGTATAGACTTCCTAATTAGCTATTTTTTTTTTAAATTATTATTATCGCTACTACTTCTATTGCTATTGTTTCTTTTATTCTACTCATATTTTAGTCTATTTTGTTTTTTCTGTCAGTGTATTCCCTTGTGTGACGTGGGTAAGTCCATGTATGTGCAAGCCAACTTGGCCATTAAAGTTGATTTTAATTATGATTCAAGTAATCAGTTTTCAATAAGCAGTCCGTTACTTTAAATTATTATTGATCCTGATTCTTTTAATGGCACAAAAAAACAATAACAATAAAAGTAAAATTCCTGACTGTTGTTTGTGCATATCGGCTGTGTAGGTCCACTGCAGATTTGCACTGGGTTTAAATCAGGCAGCGAACAAACACTAATGGCAGAGATGAAGACAGCCTGAACGTCTCGGAGGTGTTCCCGCTGTTTTGAATTTGTGGGTGAAAAAGCCAAATCTTTCTGTCGGTCTGCAGAGTAATTACAGCCTGTAGATGGCCATGCAATACACTAACTATAGTGCTAAGACATATCGACAGTAAGAATAGCCAACATGTGCGAGGCGTCACAAAGGACTTCTATTTTAACACTGACATTCCTGCATCTGTTACTTTTCTCATAGGTAGAGATCATGTGTGGTATAATATAAAGTCACAAATCACTTTTAATGGCAGTAGCACATTAGTTTAAAGCCTTGACAGTGAAATTAAACAAATGGCAAAATCAAATCAAAGGACTTTAAAATGTTTTTTTGTTCTAAATGTATTTAAGTCTGTTCTGCAACACGTGTATACATGTATATACTCATGAGTGTGAGAGATGAATATCAGCATCCACTTCAGAGGGAGAACAGGGGACTGACTGCTGGCTGACATGGAAACAAAGAGTTTCTGGTAGAAATGAAAAAGGACGGAGGGGGGTTTTGCAATCATCAGCTCCCACAGCTCTCAAAGCAAAGTTTTTTTTGGAGAGTTTTTTTTTTTTTTTTTTTTTTTTTTTTTGCATTCTCTGCCTCTGAAGTTTCCGTACCTTGTATACTTTAGAGACTAGTGTTCTGCAGGTCCCTCGCCGGTGATGAATTTCAGCCTCGTAGTTGTACTTAGCAACCTGAAACAGGCTGCATCTGGCGGAGAAACAGCCCAAAGATGGAGCTAATATGGAACAATCGGCCTTATTCTCAAAGCCTGGTTCAGGACACTACTGAAATTTTCTTTACTGTCAGTGTTAGGTTAAAAGACTATATATTTATACGTTTACTCCCAAAACCTAATGAACCAAAAGATTTCCTTTTAATAAACAGGTTTATTAACACTATGGTGTCAGTTTGCACTTAATTCAACTTTTAGTGTCCCTTTAAATGTCCATGTCCAACTGAAAAATCCTTTATATCCAATCTACAGGCAAAAATCCCTTTCAAAATGCAAGAATAGAACTCAAAAACAGAAATGCATTGCAAAAAACAAACAAACAAACAAACAAAAACAAACAAAAAAAGTCTCGACCTCACTGGCAGATATCCAGGAAATGGAGGAGTGAATGAAGGTCCATACAGATGCTGCAGCTTTTGCTTTAAGATTTTCAGATCAGGGGAAGCTTTCCTTCAGACATGACTGGCCCTCTCAAACTAAGAGTCATTCTGTGAATTTAACGGTTTTAAATCAAAGCTCCTCCCTCGGCTCCCTGGTGTTTCTTACCACACCCCAAACATTTCCTCAATTTCATACCTCCCTCTCTTTGTTCTCAGGTCCCACCTGTATAGGAAAACACCAATAATGACTAGCATGACCATATATGAATACTAGAGCTGCATACGTCTACTTTTTACTTTTAGTATGTACTGCAGCTGCCCTTACAAACTATGTAGTGTAGTATGCAGTATGCATGTGTATGCATACTATTGGGACACAGTACATACATCATCCCTGAACTCTGAACCTCTTACTCACTTCCGCCGCCGTCCGTAGCGCCACATTTGAATTTTGTTGTCAAAATCCCAATGCAATGTGTGCATCACATTGTCTTCCGTGTTTATATGTGGGCGTGGCTTGTACACGCAGCTCAGTCAGTGTGACGTAACTTCCGTTGTACAAAGGATTGTGGGTCAGAATGGCCAGAGAAGCATGCTGACATGCATACTGCGAAATCTGACCGGGTGTAGTAGAACATCCTGGTACTCTTGGCATACTGCATCTGACATACTATGTATCAGGACATACTAATTCTCTTTTTTTTTTGCCTACTAAACAGTATGGTAGTATGAGTATTGGAACACAGGGTCACTTCTGTGGGCCAGGATTAAGCATGAAAGTCACACCAGGTAGATCTAACCCTGCAAGGCTTTAACATTGAGATCAAACCCATTAAACCAGTGTTCTCATGCTGGTGGTGATGCCACAAACACTCAAAGGCAGTGCCGCTGTTCCTGGCCAAGATTCTGGTCCCATGTAGTGGACGCCTTCTGCTCGAATGCAAAGAACTGTGGGATACTGCAGCGAGCTCTCATTCCTGGTTTCTGCTCCTGGCAACCAACTCAGTCCGGCCTCATTAACGGAGTTTTACGGTTTGAATTACAGCTCACGTCTCATCCATCTCAGCCAAAGGTTTAATTGGGAACTTTTATTGGATGAAGTACAAATCTTATTAGATTTTTCAATAAAGTTAACAAACACTGTAAAAGATTCAGTACATCTTTGTGCCCGACTTTAATTGATTAGGGAATTATTTTTTATTTACGGTTTAGGCATAAATTCAATCATGATGATAACGACGAGGGAATAGCAGTTCATTTCTTGGAGCAATCATTCAGTTACGCTGAGCCTTAGCAATCCTTATTTCTCAGAACAAGTCAAGTTTATAAATATTAGCCGACATGATATGACTGAGAAATCTAATTGAGAAGCCTCTCTCCCCAATGTCACGTCAAGTCAAATATGCATTATTGGCATGACAGGAAAGAAACTCATGCAGCCATAGTATTAATAAATAACCAATAACAAGCAAATATCTGTTCCATCAGCCGTAATATAATCAAAAAACATTCTAATAAAATTTTCATCAATTTCATGCGGCTCTCTCTCTCTTTCTTCTCCCTCTTTCTTTCGCACTCCCCATTTTATGTTGCTTGTTGTTTTCACAGCACCGTCCTTCTGTTTCTTTTTAAGAGCCAGACACGGACAAACATGTACCTGAGAGATGCCGCGGTCCCCTTCTCGATCAATAAGTAGCGAATATGTCGCCTTGTTCTGAAGTGCAATCCTGCCGCCTCCCCCTCGTGTATTGAGGCCACAAGTGTGGTTTTGAAAACACTACAGCACGGCGGCGAGGTGCATCGCTCTCCCCCCCGAAACTTTGTGAAAATCCAATTTGAGATATTGTGTGTGACACATGGATGCACAAAGATAGAAGCCGCGTCCCCCCACTTGGTCCAATATGTGACATCCTGACATCTCGCACTGGTGATGGTGTCAGTGTTGTCTGAGATATTACAAGCGAACAAACAAGGTATCTCTACAAAAAAAAAAAAAAAAAAAAAAAAATCTTCACATACAGTGGTGGAAAAAAGTTTTCGGACACCCTCAAAAATTTACACAATCTCAAATATTATCATGAAATATTTGTGGAAAAATCTTTTTTTGTGTTTCAAAAGGTGTGGCTGCATTAGACAGATACAAACAAATACAAATTATATTTTTTTGTTTATTGTTTACAAGAAAAACTGGACTCATCTGACCACAGAATCTTCTTCCAATTCCTGGCTGTCCAGTTCTTGTGTGCCTGGGCCGACGACACCGGGCTAGCCTCTGTCTCTCATTGATCAGGTGCTTCTTGATAGCCTTGTAGGACCTTAAGCCATGATCTAAAAGTCGGCCACGTACAGTGCAGGTTGGAACACTGGACACCAGTTTGGTTTGACCACTGCTGCTGAAGCTCCTGTGATGTCATTCGGCGGTTTTGCCTGCACATGCGGATCAGGATGCGGTCATTTCTTGCTGAAGAAACCCTTGGACGCCCAGATCTTGGTTTGTCTTCCAAGCTGTTGGTTCGTCTGTATTTCTGCAGAGTGGATCCAACTGCTGAAGGACTGCATCTACTCTTCCTGGCTATCTGGCGGCAGCTGTACCCTTCCTGGCTGAGAATCTTTATCTTCAGGCGTGTTTCCTGCGTTAGGTTCCTTGTTTTAGCCATTTTTGTGTCTGAAGAACTTTCAAATGTGCTGGCTTTATATAGACACGAAGCTTGGCAACAAAAATTGCGTCTTTTAATAAAAAGAACGACCTTCATCACTGGTACCAAAATGACCCAATACTCAAAATTTCTTATGTGTTTTTATGGAACCGATCAATTTTAAGTTTTTAATGGCTTTTTTTTTTTAGGATTTGTTTAGTATTTTGGCTGTGACTGTACTAAAAGAAATTACACTTGAAGTCCTAAGAGTGATTCTTAATGCAATATTTCACAAATGCATGGGGTGTCCGAAAACTTTTTTCCACCACTGTAAATGATCCAAACTCATGATCCCAAAAAGGATTAAAATGTTACAAATCCGAGCGTTCGAGATCTTATGTTTTCCATCGTGCACTGACAGGCCTCCTCGTGCTTCATATCCACTTTGAGATGAATCCAGAACAGAGTCGGCAGCACATCACGCCTTATGGAATTAATTTCCTGTTGTCTTTTTTTCCGCCTGCTGCATTGTATCAGCTGGACGTCCATCTTACCATCTTCCATTCAGTATGAAACACGCAGGTTATCCAGCTCCGTATGTTTCATTTGTTTTTTAATTTGGTCTTACATTCAATTCGAGGTAGCATTGAAAAAAGTCGAAAGGTGCGCTATGCAAAACTGAGGTTCAGTTGAAGTGAGGACTGTTTACACTTAAAAAAAAAACATCGAACCATCAACTTTCATATGTAGAGCCACCCAGAAAATGTAATGCTTATTCTGTTTTGTTCCTACTTGATTATCTGCATTTCCTCTTATAACAGTGTTGGCGAATCAAGATAATATCAGTTGTTGACAGAAGCAGTTTTACCAGAGCAGGACTGTTCAAAATATCGTGAAGGTTTTATTGATTGGAGTTTTTATTTATGCTAACTGGTACAGCATGAGGTCACAGTGTTTTGCAGGAAGGAAAGGTAACTGCAGTTCATATCATGGGGACTTTAAAGGTCTTAAATGTGGATTTCTGAAACCTGACCTACAAGTAAATCAAGATCCAGATTGGTGTCCGTTCACTTAGGGGATGGAATCAACATTTTGATGTAACATGAAACTGAGATGACTCATTAAAGCGTTTTCCAAATGGTCAAATGTCTGTTTCATTTCTCAGGGAGCCCCAGCACCACTCCGTCCCGTACCACTACTACGAGCCGCGCGGCCCGGACGAATGCGGCATGTACATCTCCCACGAGCGCGGCCGGCGAGGAAGCCACCACCGCTTCATCACCGAGAAGCGGGTCTTCGCCAACTGGGCGCGGACGTTCGACATCCACTTCTACCAGCCCGACTGGAGCCCGCCGCCTCTCCCGACCAACCGGACGCTGGAGGGCCTCGTCACCGCGGCGGCACCCGTGCTTCCCCAGAAGACGTGACTGGTGTCGGGGCGCGGCAGACGCTGAAGGCATCCATCTCAGAGGGACTCGGGATTGGTGACGGGGGTGGGGTGAGGGTGTGCTTGCACTGAGGGCTTCAACACCCCCTGCAGATATGAGACCGGACGAGTAGAAAACTAGCGGACCCAGATGGAGATCGAGTCCTGTGCTCCTGTTGGACGTACCGAACTTTCTCCAATTCTGTGTCTTTACCGCTTTGGCGGAACCGGTTCCAAGACTTGGCCATCTTGTGACGTGAGGCTACACAGAGCAAGGAGGCGACACCGTGACACACTCCACTGTTGATGCATGCAATGTTTTACTGTGGATCTTCCTGGTCTTTCTGCGTTTGTGTGCGCATGCGTGTGCGCGCGTGTATGTGTATGTTTACCAGAGGGACGCGCAGAGCATACAACCGTGACTTTGGGCCTAACCACGAAAGCCCCTGTTTGACTACCAAGGTTTCACTGCTCCCAGTTCATAGAAAAACACCCACTGCAGCGCCTGTCAGCTCACAATGAGGACTAAATTTGCTGCTGGACATGGTACATGCTGCATACTAATAGCGTCATTTAATTCAAAATGCGATCTTAATTGATCTCATCTATTTGAGAATGTATGAATGATCCCGGTTCAGATTTTGCATCAGTTTGCAGGTTTCGAGGATGGAGGAGGTCAAGTGGGATGAGACTCTCCGGGCCCTTGCGTTGCATGTCGAGGCAGAGACATGTGAATCATTCCTCCGAGCTTCATCCATACCGCTTGTCGCGTGCGCGCACCTTAAGCTCGCACAGGTGTCAGCCGAGTCAAACTTCGCAGTTGCAGCACTCCCGACTTGAATGACGGCGCGTCTCATTCGCCGGGACGTTCCCATCCCGCGTGTGTATGTGTCTGCGTCGTCTCGTCTGCACCTTGGCGTATACGTATGTATCATAAGGCTTTGTCAGCTCCTGTCACCAGTTAATAGGGCGATTTATATAGCTACAAGCTGGATTTCCATGTAAATGCACAGCCATGTCACACACAAGACAAGTGGGAGATTAAGATCGAGAGCGGGGATGTGGTGGCGGCATCCATCCTACTATATTCATCTGCTGCCGCCTCTGCCATCCTATAAGCCTCATAGGACAATAGCACCATTTGGGAAAATATTGGGATTTTTTTTCCGCCCCTTAGATTGATGAGCATGTGATCCGTGCACTCCCTCCTTCCCTCTCGATAAATGATGAGCGTGTGCTGTATGCAATCTCATCTGCCATCGCTCGCTCTCATTTGATAAGTGTAACATGTAAGATATCCCGTTCTCTCTCTCTCTCTCTGAGACCTTTGTTCCCGTCTCTCCATCTCAGTGAGGATCAGACGTCAGTCAAGAGAAGGCGACGAGAGGCGTTGTTATCTTAATGGTATATCCTGGTGCTAAGTCCCTACTGATTTTACCTTCATCGCTGTAATGTGAGTAATGAGGGCTGGGATGCTTTGGGTCAGACACACAGGTGCTCACACAAAAGGGGAACGTGTTTCGAGCTACGTTCCCCCCCGGTGGAGATGAAGAGGCGCCTGCTCCTCGTGCGGCGCTACATCACCAGGAGCTGTGGGAGTGCTGCCTGTGCGCGCTGACACCCGGCACTCGGAATCTGCATCTAATGCCAAGATCCATGTGTGTTTGTGTCTGTTTTCCCCGAGAGGCTGAGCGGCGGTGTGCAGCAACATGTATCTGCAAAGTGAACAAGCTCTTGAACATCTGAGGCTCCTGCCTAAGTCAGTCTGTACAGGGTCACAGTATATTGTTATGCCAGTTTTTTTTTTTTTTCTGTCTTCTCTTTTTGCACATTATGGAAACAAGTCATTCCACTCAATAAAAGACTTTCTTTTTTTTTTTTTTTTTCAAAGGGAGTCTGGCATTCAGTAGTCCATTTTTACACTGTTGTAGACAAATATAGAGTGGCAAAGATGTGGGGGAAAATAAATAACTGACTGAAATGCGTCTTTTGTATTTGGAAGTAGCAGCAGCTGCATGTCAAATGAAGATGAAGTGAACAGGTTTAGTGGAAGATGGGAAGCCGGTGACTCACCCTCGCCCTCAACTGATGGCGCTACCTCCTGCCGTCTTACTTTTGTGTCTTTCTTCCTGTCTGGTTGTGCCATCAGGCTGCCTCATATTGAAATAATAATGAAAGACAGGCAGGGATACAGGAGCGTCTCATTTACCCCCACCTGGAGCTAAAAATAATCCCCCCGACCGTGCTCGCAGCTGAACAAGTGTTAGAGCGCCCCGTGTATTTGCAAGTAGTGGTGCCACATCTGAAGAGAAGCCCCATGAATCATGATGGTAATATAAAGTGATGAAGGGAAATTAAGTATGCTATAGGGGGACTCCAGGATCATGAAGACATCAATCATGAAACGGCTCGAGCTTTGGCTAGATCAATAAAAAAGCGCTGCTTATGCATCAAGGATTATTGATGAGCCATTATACAGAATAATATGAAAAGAAATACAAATAGGGCCGGGCAATAATTCAATATGATTGTTATGCATCTTTCAATAGAATCACACCATGATGAGATGATAATTACAATTTAAAACTGTGTTGTCTGACATGATGATAAACGCCAAATAGTCTGATTAAAACCTCTCCCAAAATGAGATCTGAAACAGCGGAGGGAACATTTTATGTTAATTACTGTACAGTAATAATTTCATTCTACTCTACATCGCCACGCAGTTCAATGCAATGAACGTCACATTGATTATTTAACTTTTTGCAGGAATTATCAAATGATGAGGAATGATATTTCAAGTCGAGTCACTTTGCACATTTAAAAACAACAGGAGTTGACCCACCCAAGTGATTTCTAATTGAGGCAGATGGATTAACAATACAAGTATACACGATTAAAGGAATAACTCATAAAAGGCAACACTAACATGGAAAAAAACATAAAGTGATGAAATCAAAGTAATAAAAATAAGATATTAAGAGAAGCTGAATAAAACCAGCAAATTAAAGAGGAGAGTGGATGTGAGAAAAACAATGAGGCAACCTCAAGAACAAGAAAAAAAAAGGTGGGTCTTTATTTATTTACAGGTGTCAGTGGTGGGACAGGACTTAATCTGGGACGGGAGGCCACTCCAGAGCCAGGGAGCAGTGACAGAAAAAGCTCGTCATTTCTGGTTTGGAGGCGTGACCGAAGAGACCTGAGGGCAGAACGTGGAATTAGCAGATCTGTAATGTATCGTGAAGGCCAATCCATTTAGGGCTTTAAAAACCAATAAGATTTTAAAAATCAATTCCGCATTTCATTCGTAATCAAGACAAGTGAGCCGGGACCTGAGTGATGTGTTGTCTTTTCTTTGTGCTAGTTAAAGGTCTAGCAGCTGCATTTTGAACCGTTTGTATTCGTGAGAGGGCGAAATAGATCAGCTTCATATTCAGAGTAGTCCAGCGAAGAGATGATAAAAGCATGGATATTTAGTGTGGGTATCTTAATATTAATTTTGTCCATATCATCCAAGCCCACCTATGAATGAGTGTTGGCTTTCTATCTGCATTAGCTCTCAACTTTTTAAGTCTGCTGTGATGCTTGTTCAATGCACTTAAAAGAAATGAATGCTCTTTAAACAATAAAGTCCAGACACAAAAAAAAAAAAAAAAAAAAAAAAAAAAAAAAAAAATCAATAAGGAAACTTCTGTCTACTTTGATCCATGCAATTTACATAATTATTGCTGGGCTTTCTGACTAAGCAGCCTTCAGAGTGTGCAGAGGTATTTTTGCCTTTATTTTTTTGTTTTGTTTTGTTTTTTTAAAAGTAAAGTTCCAAAACAAGCCTTATTTAAAGTTGAAAACACGCGAGCACTGTTGAGAGGGATTTCTGCCACAACTGCTGTTGTCAGGGCAGGTGGAAATGTGTTCCTGTGCCTGCTAAAATTACCATTATCATCACGAGGGATGATTGACATAACAAAGGCACACTAACAGGCAAGCGGTAGGAAATCCTGAGTTTCCATGGAAATTGGACAACCTGTCATGCACAGCCTTTGTCCCCAAACACTACGTCTATGTACGTGTGTTTGTGAGTAAACCAATAAATTTAGCAGGTTGCCACATGGGACTAATGTCTACATTTTCAACCTTAACACACACACACACACAAAAAAAAAAAAAAAAAACGTATGTCTGTGTGCTGGTGAGTACTGACACTTCTTGCTGGTTGAAAACATATGTGACATATTCAGAGCATCCTACCTGACTCTTGAGCCTGAAATCTCTCCGTCTCGCTTTGAGAGGGCTGCTCTAATATTGTCCTGTCACTGGTTTCTCCCCACCCAGTCAGGTGTGAAAGCAGACAGACACAGATCTTTATTAGCATAGGGGAACCATAGTGACAGAGAGGAGACAGGAGAGCACATCACAACACTGAGAAGCCTGTGTAAATTCAATTCAGTCTGTGTGTGTGTGTGTGTGTGTGTGCTGGCGTACAAGCGAGAGGCGCACAGGAGCTTGGAGTCAATTTTGAAGTGGGTTTTAGAACAAACAAATCCATCTCAGATAGGGCGGCTTTAATTTTTACTGTATCTGCTGCCAGCTAGGTATACAAAGATTGTATATGGGCTTCGATCCAGTGGCTGCTCAGCCTTTGAAAATACAAGATGGCAACAGATAGAGGAGTGCATTAAAAAACCTCTCCGGATTGTTTGAAACAAGTCCAGTAAGAAAACAGAGCAGGTGTGTGTAAGTCAACTCGAGCGGCAGCAATTTCAAGGGTATCTGCGATATAAAATAAGCTACCAATATCAGCTTTTCCAGGCATACCTTCAAAGGTTTGCACGAGTAAAAGCAGCCCTAATATCTTCAAACAGTGTTACAGACTAATTAATGAAGCTCAAATGTCTCTTCAAAAAAAAAAAAAAAAAAGATAAAAAAAAATCTGGCAGTTAAAGACACAAATACATTCTTCAGATCCAATCTTTTATCTTTAATAAGGGTGTCAAAATTGTAACCAATTAAAACAGGCAAAAACGGGTATGTGTGCGCTTTCTTTCCTTTAAAGAAAGCAGGAGGAAACTACAGGAAATAAAAAGCAGGGAGGGGGAAAAAAAGGAAGAAGAAATAAGTGTTGCATCAATAATATATAAGGGCAGGCGCACGGCGGCTGACGCAGCAGCTGCCCTCCCATACATATGGTTTCATTTACCACTCCATCCATTTTCCACTTCAGCAGCCGAGGAGAGTGGCAGTGGCTCCCCGACGGGCGGGGGGACTCACGCCAAGGAGCAAAGATAAACTACCGCAGGTTCAATCCGCATACTTTGACCATCAGTCACTCCCACAACAATGAGGCTAATGCCCGATGGGTACACAGGGAGAGGAAGAAAGAGAAAAGGGGGGGAAAAAAACACATCGAGCGTATGAGACATTCATTTGGGAGGCTAGTGGCTTACCAGGTTATCACTCACTTATCATCGCTACAGCACAAGACACAGAAGGGCTGGGGAAATAGCTGTCCATCAGCCGGAATACAATCAGCGGAGAACACGGCCGGGGAGCTAATGGATGTTTCCACAGGGAGGGCAATTTGGTGAATGGAAAAGTGGACGGGTCCATCATGCGAGATGGGATTACTTGTGATTGTTATCCTTCACGACGGTGATATGGCGGTCAGGAGGTGTAATGTATACGGACAAGGAAGACATTAACTAGTAATCTCTCCACAGCCCGCTCACAGCCAATCAGTCCTCCCCTCTTCCCGTGTTTCCTTTTTGACCGAGCAGACGCTCTGAGTAGCACTTAAATAAAAAGGCTAGTGCTGAAATATGCAGAGCAGCGTGCTCTCAAAATAAATTAAATTCTTATCTTGCAGACTCAATTCAGTGCATTTTCAGCCAAATCAACGCAATTATGGAATGGGCTGACAAAACAGAACTTTTGACGGAATAAAATAAATATATGCCGAAGTCCTTGACAAAAGAACACATAAAATTGTTAACATAATAATGACCCCCACCACTAATGGTATTCCCATATAGAGTAGGACGCTCGCATATCTGCTGTGCGACCTTCAAGTATTTCTGCATTTTTATTCTTTTCTTTTAAATCTCGATAAGCGAGTGAAAAAAAAATGGAATAAATAGTGTTCACCATTAATCAGTAGGTTAAAAAAAAACAAAAAACGGCATGAATAACATCGCACGGTGGCTGTCCAAGCAGTCGTTGTGCCACACGCATCCGTGCCAGTTTCCATTTTCAGGCAAAACAACATCAAAAACAAACGCGAATGCCAACGCTGGCTGCAAGTGAAAGACAGTCAGATAAACATTCCCGCGCTCGCTGTTCACCTCTGCTGGTTACACAAGTGGAAACCAGACGGCAACCGCACACTCCCTCCAAAAAAAACGGCTCCAATAAAAGTCTCCTGGTTATTTGGCGAGTCTTTCTCGGGCCTCAGATGTCCGGTGGTGTGAAGCGCCGAGGCCTCAGAAGATGTGTTTGAGGTGTTTGACGCCGTACGTCTTGAAGAACACCAGCAGGATGAGAGTCCAGAGGCCCAGGATGAAGCCGTCAGGAGGATGCCAGTCCTTCTGCTTGGGTTTCTGAGCGGGGAGGGGGGGAGACGGGGAGGGGAGGGGTGGGGGGGTCACGAAGGCAGAGAGGAGAGAGCGAGAGACTGCAGGTTAGTAATAGTGTGTATATTTCTCCCGTTGAGGCCACCGCTGATTGTTCTGTCATTCACACTGGTAGGCAAGCAGAGGATTTCAAATGTACACTCACTTTATCTTTAACTTGCCGGTGCACGCACACACACACTCATCTAAACCCTCTCTATCTCTCTTTCTCACACACACACACACACACACACATACAAAAGCGGGTGGTAACGCTCATCAGTACACCTCCCGTGTCTTGTGTTTGTCCCATTCACTGCCACATCATCACTTTGTGTATGATTATACTTTTAAATCTCAATCCGTATTAAACATGCATCTCACACGGAGCGCATTTATATGCTAATGCTCCCGGAATATTCCAAGGAGAGATGAGATTTAACCTCTAAAAAATCGTCCTAACTCCTCCGCTGGCGACAAAGCTATAGATAGGCTGTGAGGACACACTTAAGAGATTTCTGTTATCCCTCGCTATACAAGCTGCCATTATCCAGTCAAGAAATCACCGGTCGGAAGAGGCATCCCCCTAAGCTGAAACCACAAGAGTCGGCAAAGAGGATGAACGCGTGCGGCGCCGCAGGACTCCGTCTGAGTCACTTACTGTACGCGGGGTTACAGCTGCCGCGCAGACACTCCACATCTCTTTGTTTCCCTGAACGTCACTACAGTGCCCAGTGCATCTACTCAGGTAACTCCATCTCGAGTGGACACACACACACACACACACACACACACACACACACACAGAGGCTGACAGCAGACTGACAGGCCCTGGAGGATAAGACAGAGGTGTGAAAGCTCAGCCCACAGTCATTACGTGCAAACACACAACTGTGGCCAACATAACAATACACTGAGGTCGAAGGAGTGCTAGAAATTATTATTCAAGTGCTTTCATTTTACGTGGCTACTACTGTAAGTACTTTCGCAAAAGCAAAAAAAGGATCTCATTTAAAATCTACAAACGAATTTCTCATGAAAAGTTACTTTTAGAAACAATGATTTTCTTAGATGTGAAACAAACGAAGGAACAAGAGTCCAAACGAGTTTCTTTTAACTGGAAGTTTGGAATTTAAAAGTGCATCGACAAAGTGAAACCAGATGATTCTTCTCGTCTCTGCTGACCGGTTATTCATTGTGGGAGGCTCCACAACTTATCATGGTCGAGGTTCTGATGTGTATTGAGAGCTGCCAAAATTTGTGATGATCATGATTGTGTAATGGAGGTGATTTAAAGCAGCAACGCAGAACTGATTGTGCTCGCAGAGTGCAGCAGCGTTTGGTGCGTCAACACAAGAAAGAGTTTGTTTACATCTGGAGGACAGGGGGAATATTTCCATTGTGTTGTCTGGATCAGGACAGGAAAATGAAGCCTCGTGAGGGGATGTGACAGTGTAAACTGTAATCAGTGTAATCATCAAGCTGGAGTCGGTTCTACTGGAAACTCTGGTTCCCGATCAATTACGGCCAAGCGTGCTTCATAAACTCTGCTCCAACAGGAAAAGAGAAGCCAAAGACTGCATCAGACTGCAGCGCACACTCTCTCTCTCTCTACTTCCTTCCTTGCTTTATTTGTTTCATCTACATCACGTAACTTGTTTGGGTAGAACCTCTGTAATTATACACATGAAACAATCAGGATGGCGCCGGGACAGGATGGAAAGGAATGAATCTGGATTGGGCAAGATGGGAAAACAATTTCACTCTGGTGTCGCCGTCTAAGCTGGGACGACATGCTTTGATTTTACGAACTAGTTCAACTCCTCCACTTCTTCTTCTTGATGTTTAATGGTGGTTATCAAACAATAAAATGGTTACCGCCACCAATTACTGTGGAGCATGGCTACAGGCTTGTCACCTGGAGGGCGCCAGTAACCCCCAGGCCCCCTCTCTCTCCCCCGAGATGATCTTGGGGCGAACAGAGGAGCATAGGGGGTGTCGTTCTCAAATTCTGCATTGGGGCAAAATCAGCCATACTTTATTTAAATGGGTCAGGCCACCACCATCTGTAAGATTCTATCTTTCCTCCACCTTGAATAAAATAAAAATACACCTTAAGCTGCGACAAAACACACTGTAGATTTGGGGTCAGCATGGCAATATACATTTTTTTTCCACAACAAGGCAATTTGTAGCTGAACTTATTCTTTTCCCATCCCTAGTTAATTACAGTGCTGTAAGACTAATACTGCATGAAACCAAGATGAACAACAGCACAGCAGTGCTGAAACAGTCTATTTGCACTACAATTAAGACATAACTCTATCTGAGTGCGACTGATTAATTCTATTTTGCTGAATGTCATACTTAAGAGATGCTGTGAAATGCTGTGTTACATCCATGCATACACAAATGAGAGGCAGGTGCATACTGCAGTGTGCACTTTGAGTATTTAAGTATGTGTGTACATATGTAGATACACACACACACACACACACTGAAAAGAACACACATGATCTGCCAAATGCCGGAAAAAATGGTCTCTGGCAGCTACATCAGTCACCTGCCACAGCAGCTGAAAACTTTATAAGACCATGAGATCTGAACGCCTCAGTTATGTAAAGTTTAGCCGCCTCTCAGACCGCTGTACGCTCTCTCTGTCCAGACAGTAAAAATCAAAGCAAAACAGTGTGTCTGTGGCAAACAGGCTCCCGACCGGCTGCCTGTGCAACACAATGTGGCTGCATGTGATCCTCTGTAACAACACTGGTCGAGCTTACTGTTTGCTGAGGATGGATATTAAAATTTTAAACTGTCTAACTTAGTGTGTATGTGTGTGTGTATGTGTGTGTGTGTGTAAGTGTGCAGAGGGGTTGATCCACTGACTAATTATGAGCTTAATCCGTTTGTGCAAATGAGCCTATTTTAAAATACAGCACCTGATTCTACACAGGAAGTGGTACAGAAAACAAGCACGGTGACTATTTCGATAAAAAATGTAAATGAATTACTTGGGCTGGTGAAAATTATTTTTGACAGGCAATTATTTTTTAGCTTACCAACTCTTGGCAGGTGAGCCAAAAAAGTTAATTTCAGACTGTGTATGTGTGTGTGTGTGTGTGTGTGTGTGTGTGTGTGTGTGTGTGTGTGTGTGTGTGTGCGTGCTCATGAATGTGTGCAGCATCCGCTGTGTGTGCAGTTTACTGTGTCTTCTCAAGGCTGTCTTTTCAATCCAAACTCCAGGTTACGTGAGGACGCTGCCAATTTCTAATGTAGAAAGACTGAGGCCAGCGCTAAAATTGGATTACGTCTGACTCCAAATTTATTTAACAGCTCAATCAAGTCAAATCAATAGAGCACCGCTGCCATCCAGAATGCTAAAGTGGAGACGGCGAGGTTTTTGCCAAGGCTAGAGCTCGGGGCTGCTGCGGGCTACACGGTGATGGGCAGGGCCGAGGATGAAAGTGGAAGTCGAAACTTCTATTTTGGTGTTTTGGTCTAAGGCTATTCACACCGCAAGTCGTAGCGTTCAATTCTTATTATTTGCTCAGATCTTATATTGCATCTGTCCACTTTCATTTTTCAAAAAAACACACATTTAATATCCGTTTGAGCAAACCGCCATTCGGAAAGGGTTCGCATGTGAATATGCCAAAGATACGGTGCCCGACAGAAAGGGAAAATATTGCCGCCGTGATCAGGTCTTTAATTTGAGTCTTTGTCTTCGTTAAACTTGACTTTGGGGCTCTTGATTTTCCGCTGACGCTGAAGTTAAGTTCTCTTGCGGCCCGGCTTGTGCATTTCTCTTGCAACTGTTTCCTTCACTGGTCGATTACAATATGTCCCCTCTCATTCTGTTTGATTGGAGCCATCTTCCCAAATACTAATTAAATTTGTGACCTCGCTGTCTCTCCACTGGCTGTCGTTGTCCTCCCTTGTTGTTCTGGTCCAGTGAACACAGACTTTTGACAACAGCGATCCGTCCCGTGGAGAGGGACGCAAGAACTGCTTAAATTCTGACAGATCAGACTGCAGTCGCCGGGCCACAGATCAGACGTATCAGATTTAGAACCGCATATAAATGACGGCGTTCAACATCGCCGGCCTCATATTACACGCTCAAATCCTATGTTTTCCTCTATCTGATCATTTTGCCTCGACTGTTGACATTAATGTTTGTGTGTGATCCATATCTGTCATCGCTGTGAACAGATCGCCCATTCACACATGTACAAGCGGCGTGTGCGCTCCAAACATGAATCTGTGTGACAGTCCATCATGACAAGAGAATGACACGGCAGCGCAAGAGTTCATTTTCTGTGATTATTTGCGGCGGAGGTCGAGTGACAGTCTGTCAGCCGTTGAGGACGAGGGCGAGAAGGCGCGAGAGAGGGCTTGGATTGAGGCCTCTCCCTACATATCCATTATAGTCGCAACCTCACTGTCTCTCCATTGTCCCCCCCATCATATTTGCTGTTATACCACTTCATTTTGGCCAGCCACTGTCGCCGAAGAATGATGACACGTTGACAGTGATGTGCGCCGTGAGAGCTGCTTCGTCACCAAGACCAATTGAAGTCGAAACGTATTGTGTTACTCATAATAAATGTTTTGAAGCAGCATGCTGTAGTGCGCTTATTCTACATTTATCAGCTGTTATGAATCCCACCAGAGGTTTGGCCCGAGATACATGGCCATTGATAGGGTTGTGGCGTTATCTCCGAGAGTAATGGCGTTCCCAGTGGTCATATTCAAGGCTGTTTTAGCAACATATTTTCGGACAAATCGCAGCACTTTTGGGTGTATTTTGATCAAAACTGCAGCAGGATTCATTGTAACACCTGTGAATGGGATGTGAGTCGTGAAAACAAAAGAAATTACTTCTGACACGACTGTTCCCCCAGTGGTCACATCATCAGGAATTGGACACGTATCCTATCCAGGGCCACATATGAAAGATCTGGTTGAAGAGTTTTTTTTTGTTTTGCAGTGCTCAGAAAAAAATAGATGGATGGATGGATAGACAGAGATATTTAGACAGATAGAAGGATAGACAGACAGATAAACAGATGCATATGGGCCACATCATCTTGTAATATGTAAATGCAAATGTGGTATGATGAGATTCCATGATGAGATGAGATTCCATGTTTTTAATTTGCTCACACTACACTAAAAACATCAAATCACATAGGAGGGGGAAACATATATCCAAATTGGGACACTTTGAGCTGCAGTGTGAATGTGGCCTCGGTGACACCATGGCTGGCAGCAAGACGAGGACAGGGACAGGCACCGAGGGCCAGACGCCTGGAGGAAGAGGCAGGGGACGGATGCGAAAGCTCATGAGAGACGAATGGTAGCGTGTGGCTGTCTGGGGACGGTTGACCTCCCGTGACAATGGCAGGTAGAGGTGTGTGTGTGTGTGTGTGTGTGTGTGTGCATCTATGTGTGTGAGCGAGTGTGTACGTGTGTGCAAGTGCGAGTGTGAGCCCCCTGGGTAAGCAAGAGCAGAGGGAGATGGATGGAGTGTGACAGGAGGCCACGTCAGCACAGCCAGCAGAGAGAGGAGCATATGTCAGAGGAGAGAGAGGGTGACAGAGAGACTTAGCAAGAGAGGTAACGCCTCACAGAGAGGTGCATGCATGAATTTAAGAAAAGAGAAGTGATGCACATTAGGGATGATGACAAAAAGCAAGGCTGGTACCTACAAATTACCTTCCTGTATGGTGCAATTTCAGTCCCAAATCTTTGCAAGCCTCTGAGTTGTCCTGAAAAACAAATCTGAACGCCTCAGGTCTTGTCTTGGCTTCTGACAACCATCACTTGGGACTTACATAACCAAGAAATTTGTAATTCAGGTTATTATTTCTTCGAAAGGTCACTAGAAATACCACAAGTAGAGCTCAGTATCGGACACAAAACCAGCTGAACAAAAGCTTATCAAAGAGCTCTACAGAACGAAAATTTCGAAACACATTTCTAAAAGCACATCTCCATGACTTTCTAAGCCCACGGAGGAAAAAAAAAAAAAAGAAGGCAATTTTCAAGTTCCATCATTTTCCCAGGTTGTTCATGACCACAGTAACCGTGTGAGGGGGAGGAGCGGGTTTAAAGAAAGGGAGACAGCGATTCACAAATGAGAGATTTTATCAAGAGCTTTAAAAAAAAAACAAAAAAAAAAAAACAGGCAAACAAGTAAGAAAACTGAAAACTCTTATCAGATATGTACAAGCTTTATAACAAAACAAAAACCAAAAAAAAAAAAAGAACAAAAACGCAACTTTTAAAGAAAGTGGTGCCAGGCATGAGGGAGCCAGAAAAAAAAGACCAGGTAAGGAAATTAGAGAGAAAAGTAAAAAATAAAAATAAAAAAAATAATAAAAAAAAGAGGCAACTGTTAGCTGACTTTACTTACTGCACCATTCACATCCCATTGCCAAGGACAGGGACCGAGACTCAAGCAGCTTCTTTCTGTTACATGCACTTTGTGTTACGTATTCAACTCACCAGCAAAATCAATTAACGGCTACCCATCTGATTGATTGGAGCTAATTAACATGGCCATGCTGGATACTAATGGTCGTTGAGGGAGGTCTGAAAATGCCCTGCCAAACACTCGCACTCCAAGGTCAAAACTGCAGCGATTTATGTTGTGGAGAGCCAGATGACAGAACAGCAGCCACCGTGCACAGCCAGGACCGTGCACGGCACAGCCTTAACCATTCAGCCCACGGCAAGCGCTGAGACAGTCAAGGTGGCTCGTGCGTTATTCTCTCACAAAAGGATGTTTTCTTTCCCGGTGGCGACCGTTTGTAATTAACGAGCCCGAGCAATGCGGCGAATCAAGCTCTAATTGAAATTTGATAAAAGGGAGAGTGCTTGTCGGAGTAAGTTTAGCCTGTGATCGGCACAGTCCCAGCATCGACTTCTTAAGTGTCTCTGCTGCAGTGTGTGTGTGTGTGTGTGTGTGCGCGGGGTGCACTGGGGAGAAGGGGGGGGGTAGAGCATTAATTTTCACTGTTTCCATTTTCAATTCTCTGGAGCCATATGGTGTGGCGTCAAGCTGGCAAAAGAACAAATAACAATTTGACGCCAGAGACCAGGAATCACTGCAGTGAGGGGGAAAAAAAATAAATAAATAAATACAACAGAATACACCAGAGAACGGAAGCAAAAATAAATAAATAAATACATCCATAAATAAAAAATGAAAAGAGCCCCCTTCTAGTTATTTCCAGAACAGAGCGCATTGTGATTAGGTGCTGGCAATGTGATGAGATGTGTGGGGCTGGGAAGAGGAGGTGGCAGGACGGGGCTCACCCTGTCACCACTACAGAGACAGCTGTCAGGGGTGACAGGGCATTAATCAACTCCTCACATACACACATGAACAAGGAGAGGAAGTCTGTATACAGATGCCATGCAGCTGTGCCTTATATATCCACTGTCACTCAGGCCGATAACTTTTCCATTACAAGCTATCGCCTAGTGTTCTCCGCTGGCATATTGAAAAACAAAATGGATTGCTTGGCGGACAAACAATGGGAGAGGAATTTGTTTCTGGTGGAAATCAGCTGCGGACCACTCGGGAATATTTTCATACATCAGAAAACCAGGAGATTCAATCAAATATCCAGTTCCACAAATCATTTGATCGGAAACAACAACCAAAAAAAAAAAATAATAATAATAAAAAATAAAGGAGCACTACCACAGTGGCGAGAAAAACAAAGATATCTCCGAGAGCTGTGTCGAGCGCGGCACATATACAATATGACAGTTAATCAAAAAGAGGAGATCTGTCAATAGGCCTGATGGACATTGGTCATTCTGCTGCTGTGCAGACCGGCCGGTGAGAGGAGCGAGAGATGAGTCAGTCTGTCAGAACTCTATCTTCAACCCAGCAGGAGTGCCAGCTGATAATCGAAATCTCTGACAGGGGTCATCGGGTTGACGAGTGTGTTTGTGTGTTTGTGTGTTGTGCGTGTGGGTGCATCCAAGTCGGAGGAGGTGGACAGACGGAGAGAGACAGAAGAGCAGGAAAAAGAAAGAAAATAACAGAAAAAGAAGTAGAAAGAAACACTGAAAAGAAAGAGAGAGAGGGCAAAAATGTGGCAAGACATCGGCAATGACATTGGCAAAGCAACAGACGGAAGATGCTTGACTGTGTGGGTGTGTTTGTGTGAGTGTGTGAGTGTGTGTGTGTCTCCACAATTTTCCAATAGTGTGAGTGCCTCTGAGTCGTGACAATTACAGACACAGTTTATGGGGCAGGGGATGTGAAACAGGCTTAGGTCTGCCGAGCCTTTGAGGCCTTCCTCTGCTAATTTCCCCGAGCGCCTCTGGCCATGGAGACCCCTCCTGTTTCCCGTCATGATGCTCAGTAAGCTTCTGACACTGCTCAGGCGTGCGGCCACCTGAGCCAAGTGTCTGTGACTAGTCTGTTCACACCACTGTCAGTGTCAGCCACAAAGCTAGCAGTGGCAGGACTCAAGATTTTTGAGATTTTTATGAACCACAAACTCGGTTCAGTTCAGAGGGATCTGATTCTAGCTGCAGTTAATACAGATGGGGCTGACAACATTGTAGCAAATAGATCCTGATTAACTAATGCCAATAATATGCAAAAACCATGTGCAAAACCAATGACATAAACCCTGATTGGCCAAGAAGACGGTCTTTCACTGCGTCATTAGTAGAAAAAGACAAAAGAAAAGTTAATCTGTGGGGCTTGCAAAAAGATCACCATAAGAACTTGAATAACTGCATTTTGTGTTTTGCAAAATGTCTTTTTGCCCTTAAGGCTCTACTTCTTATGAAATATACTGAGGCCTTTAATGCTGAACTTGTGCACTAAAATGTTTTTTGTACTCAATAGTTTTAGCAAATTTGGCCATTAGAAGTGTTAATTCACTAATTTCCACAAAATCTCCCAATTTGATGCCACTATGGCAAACTCTAGATGATAGATTTGACCAATAATTAGCACAGGAGCCTGCAGTTCTACACTGCAATAGGTTAAATTATCATTTTTTACTATATTTTCTTATTCACAGCCTGTCCTACATTTTGCTTCCTATGGTGAGACCAGCCAGACTATACAGAGTAGCTAATTTGCCAATAAATTTGCATAATTGCAAGCTGCTAGATAAACCACTTATATTAGAGTCATAAACTGTATTGTAAAGTATTTGTAATAGTTATATTTTCCTCATTCATGTCTTGAATTCTGACAGCTTACTTCACAATCAGAACACCCTAATAAAAACATTAAGATTAACCCTTTTGCCGCTGAATAGGGAAGCGGTCACTTTGGCTGTGGAAATGACACAAAACAGCAGCTTTCTAGATATTCTCCAAATTGGAATGCATAATACAAGTTTTTCAATCCCAATATAAAATATGAAACTTGAAGTATTGACCAATAATGCCTACTGATCTGACCCATTTCTCTGAATGAATTGTGCAGTCATGGTTGATTACTTTGGGGTCACTGCACAAAATAACTGCTATAAAATCCTTCTCTTTCCACCATTTGAGAAATACAGGCTTCTGTGTACCAAAATGCAGAAAATCAAAACAGTTCAGGCCTTTTGATATCGAATATCAATTTTTGGCAAAACCACTGGTACCAATATAGTACTGGCTGGCAATACTGACACCAGTATCGAAACTGGAGCAAAATGGGGAAGAAAAACTTTGGAGGAAACAGTGGTTTGATGCATTATTGATTGGTTCTTTTGGTTTGAAAATGTTCAGGTGTGTTTCAGCCTGTTGCCCTGCACTGTCACATTTAGCTCATTCAGAAACCATTACACTGAGTATTCTAGATGAGTGCTCATTCCCTTGGTTTCACAAGATAACCCCTTGGAGAGAATACAAGGTGTAATGGCCAACTATTCTGGAAGAGTTCAAGTGCTATCAGCTTCTAAAATTCATGATTGAATATAATCCCACATTCATTTACGCATGCTACACTTGGACTTCAAGTAGGCTAAGATGAATTAATTATGAATACCTCTGATAACTGTAAGGTGCATTATGTTTTGCCATATTTCATGGAACTTGTAGTGACCAGGCCAGTGAAGCCGCAGACATTTATTTTCAAACTGTATGAATAATAAATTTATCCCTTCTAATTGATGATACAGATTTTTTTTGTTTGTTTGTTTTGATTATGATTAGTATTAAGCATTGCATCACCTCTTTTATAGTCATGATTAAGATGAAGACTGGGTTTATAAACAGCTGCAAATTATGACAATTTCACGCTTTGTAGCTTGGCCAAAAAGTGACAGCTATATCACATAAATCAAAATAGACTTGGCTGATGAGAGCTCTAGACTGAAACAGAATTTGAAGTTTTACAATAATAAATAATAAAATAACTTTAATAATAAAATTCGACTTAAATTAAACATACAATCAGAGAATATGGGATTCCATTTACAAGGCTATCCAGATTTCAGTTGACTTCAGCCAAGAAATGGTGACCAATTTGCCATTAATGCTTTCGCACAAAGTGCATTTAAGTACCATGAGTGCATATATTTTTAGTTATGGGTGGCCCCAGCAGAACTGAACCCCTAACGTAAGCACCAATAAAGTCTGCTCTTGCCCGTGGCAAAGATTAATTTGACTCCTTCACTCTTCTGTAGCACAAGCTGAACTTGAAGTATAGTATTTTTAATAGGTTGATAATGGAAAGTCTGCCAACGGTGATATAGGGAACCAAGACCGCCTATTTGAATGCGGAGCACACGTTCCAGAGGTGGAACGGGGAGGAACGGGCATTCATTTGTGAAGGTCGCTCCGACTGAAAGCCACAATACATTCGGGAATGTGTTGAACGCACAATTCCTTGCCACACTCCCACCAATCCATTCTGGTGGATTTCACGGTGGCCCTTCCACGCCGAGACTGAGAGGCGCTTGCATTTCACACTTACAGCGGTTGCTATGGAAACGGCACAAACACATCTGTTGGTGGATGTTGCACATAACTTTCTGTTCTGCCTCCAAATTAAGGATGTACGTGGACACACTTCAAATAACAGACGCAGAGGGGGGCCTATACGGCTTCACATGTGAGGACATATAAGCAGACATATATGAAAATCTTATTTTCCAGTATGAGGAAAACGAGGAAAACATCTTTACTGTTCATTGTGCACCAAGCATTGGGAATCAGTGGTGTGTGTGTGTGTTTGTGTCTACCTTACCTGATGGATAATCTCAGACACTGGCAGTTGATCCACATATGAATGCGTCTCTCTTTGTAGGTCTCCATCCACGGGCCTATCAAGAAACGCACGCACACATACACAGACACACACACAAAATAGCACTCTTTAGTAATTACCTACAAAGAAAGCAAGTGAATTGTACTTCAGCTACATTAAGCTTTTGTTATGCGGGACACCATTATTCAGTAGCGGAGAAAGGAGCTGTCAGGGAGAAGAACAGACTCCAGTGTTTCTGTTGCCAGGTTGTGAAGCCATGGCGTGTGATGATTGGCACATCATTTCGAAGCCAAGTCAATGATATGCAGCGCAAATTGATGCAAATGAACCCAATTTTTCCTCTTGATATAAAGGAAAAACATCCTGAGGAACCATCACAGAGACAAAATTAGCTTGATAAGAGTGTGTAAGATTAGAATGGATTCCGTGCGTGTGCGCGTGTGTGCACGGCTACACAAAGAGGTGGGATTAAGCAGAAAAACAACATACGGTATTAGCGGATGCATTCTCGTGGATTCTCATCCCAAACACACATTTGTGGATCATCTGAACCACTTCTTAACAATATTTTGATTTTTTTTTTTCCCTTCAGCATTTCAAGATGTCAGTCATGGCAGCTCCAATGTTAGGGTTTTTCCACTGGCACTTCTAGCCACACTGAGTCAAACCATGCCGTGTTGATTTGCACTTCCATTACCAGTTTAAATAAGCTGAGTTGTGCCAAGTTGTGCCCAAGATGGACGGTGACCTCTGTTTATTTATGCTCTTCCAAATGTGTATCTCTAAAGCAGGGGATCCCACACTTTTTTATGTGAAGAACACCCAAAACAGATGCACAATAATTCTTGGACCCCTGTTTTAAGATAGATAACAATGAAGGGATAGTCAACAAGGTCAACATTGATTATGAAGTCCATCACAATTGAATCAATTTAAAATGCATCATTTCCAAATGTTAATTACATTTTACTGAATAGTGTCCAAGATCCTGAGATTAGGGTCCTGTTGGTTGCGTTCTGGTGGGCCTGTCAGGTTTGTATTCAAAATGCCCGACCCCAGATTCAAAATCCATCATTACTCCAAGTTTCAGACCAATCCCTCACTCCTTGTCCCTCCCCAATTTTAAACTGTGGGGAACAGTTCTGACCTGAATAAATTGTGATTAAACTATGATCAAAACAGTTACCCCTATCCATTCCCATAACACTCAAACCTGTCAGAAAAATCATGCTATACAAGTGAAATTAATCTATTCCATCTTTTTCCAGGGAGCCTCTGCAACCCTCCTAAAGAGGAGGGTGATCCTTGGACCCCAGTTTGGGAGCCACAGCTCTGCAGTTTAAATTGCAGGGCATCGGTCACAAGAAAGCATAAAAGGATTACATCTGGCAAGATGCACAGTCTAGACTGCATAGGCCAAACATAAACAAACTGCATCTGCAAACAGCATCAGTAGCTACAAGTTGGTTCTCTGACTAGGATAAAGGCAAGCAAAACAGAGGAGTTGCCACAGAATTAAATCTGTAAATTGTGACCTTCTCGAAGCTGGCATTTATCGCATGATGTTCGCAAACAACTTGTATCCAAAGCCAATGTGCAAAGGAGCGTAACCTAGTACATGAAGCATAAAACCTGAACCCCCGGAAAAAATAAAAAGTAAATAAATAAACAATATGGTCTGATGAGTCCTTCATCCTTCCAGCACTCGGAAGAGTTTACATCTGGGGAAAGCCAGAAGCTACTTCGACCCATATTATCTACTGACAACTGTTAAAACGTTGTAGAGCTACAGCCAGCCATCTATTGGGACTCGCTAGGTCTGATGAATGTGCTGTAAAGTCAAAACATGGCCAAAGAGTATGAGGCCATTTAGCAGGAGCATCCTGTAATCCAAGAACTGCTCCTTTCTCATGTTCCTATATTCCAAGATGATAATGCCCCCCTATACATGAGTAAACAAAACCACAAGAGTGGTTTCATCAACAAGGGGATGAAATAGAAGGACTTCTATCGCATCGCCAATGACCAGATCTAAACACCAAGCCTTTTGGGAAGAAGATTTCCTCCTGCGAACCATCTGTACTGGAGGCTCTCCATCCACCATCCACATCCAAGGAGCAATCAAGCCGTCTGACAGACGAAAAGATGTCCCAGCTCCTTAGTAGGTACTTGATAGTCATATATTGTGAAGTGTTTCTATTATTTTTCTTCTCTCCCTAAATGTGTCAGTATGATACTTAGATTGCATGTCTCACAGGCTATAGGTCACAGCTGAATGGGATTGACTGGAATGACTGTAAGCTGATGGCTCTGACATTTGGCATCCTTCGACATGTGCACAAACAAGCTGATAAAGGCTTCTACATTTCAGGGCAATCCTTAAAAAAGGGCTTAGCAAAATCCCACTCTGTCTCCATAGTAAAAGGCAGCGACCGGCCAGGCCAATGTGGCAGAGATGACAGTTTTTGTATTGGAAGAACTCTTTAAGACTGCTGACCCTAATATGTTTGAATCCTATGTGAATTAGGGCTTTCAATAAAGGCATTTACATTTCAGACGTTTAGCTGATCCTCACATCCACTGCAATTTGCAATGATCAAGCAAGTTGCGGTTCTGAGTCTTGCTCAATGATGCATCAAAAGGTCACACAGTACTATAACATTGCCAGTTGCGAGAAACAAACCTGTGATCTTCCAGATATGAAAACAGGATATCACACCACTACACCACCGTGCTACCACAGTATTTAAAGCTGGGTGGGAGCAGTATGCGTGAATGACAGTGTGGAGTCATACAGATACTTGAGTATGTGCATGTCACGAGGGGGGTGTTGGGCGCTAACTTGATGACAGATGACAAATATGCATTAGCACATCCTTATTTAGAGATTTTTTTTCTTCTAAGTGGCATCAAAAGACTGAGATTTGAACATACAATCCAGAGCGATGACATTATCGCACGTTTTGTGAGGATTAAAAAAGAGTGGAGGTGTTTCATCATAAATCTGCATTGATTAACAGCTAAAAAAAAAAAAAGTTAGGTTTAGGATTTCATCCCCTTTTAAATGAGTAGGCTGTATCCAGTTCATATCCCTTCATTTCTGGGTAGTTCAAGTTCAATAAAATTTCAAAAACGTGCAAAGTGCAAAGTTATCCTTGTTTATATATTTACTGTTTATATGATCTTTCTACAGGACCATATCTGCCCTTGTCTGCACTTTTTAACCACTTTCACACATGCTCTCTGTTCCCCTAATTTTCGGGCAATGTTGCAGCATGCAGTTGAGTGTGAGTGTGTGCAGCAATATCACCGTTACGGAAAATTCTGCCCCTGCAATCTTCACGCTCAGGGCCAAATGAAATTTGTGGGAATGCTCCGGCAGAGAAGCACTCACAGGAAACTCGGCTGATATGCAGTTATACCTCAACTTGGATTTGCGGGTGGACAGAGATGTGCTGTTCTCATACACTCTAAGGACTTAGGAGGTCTGAAGAGGAAAACGTCTAGAAATCAGAGAGCTTCCACCAATACCTACACAGTCAGAGTCAGAGATATATGTTCTGTATTCTCTTCCTAGATATATCCAGTAGGAGTGTAACGGTTCAATAAACCCACAGTTGGGTTTATATTGTGGTTTTTGGGGTGATTTTGGTTTGGTTTGTTTTGTACATCGGAGAGAAAAAAAAACACTACCATTTGCAATGTAATCTGTATTTTGTCTTATTTGCAATTTGCTTTTTTACAGTCAGATTTGCAAAAACAATAAGAAATCAACAAATATTCTTTCAAAGGCAAACGTCTACTTAAACCATTTAAAACAAACAAAAATAATTTCAGTGTATCTCTTAATTCGTGAGCTAAGTGTGTGGTTTAATTGGTTCTCATACAGTGGATGTGTTTGCAACAGTGCACTTTGTATTAATGGAACTGTTAGTTTTTTTTACAGTTCGGTTTTACAGCCTTAATATCCAAACAAGTCTTTTGCCCTATCCCTTATCCCCTTATCCCCTCAGACACAATATTTCTGTTTATCAGGACGGCCGCCATGTCAGCTGTACAAATTCTTTATGTGTCTTTCCCGAGGCAGAGGCCACTTTGACTTTGATCAATCAACACATGCATTTTTACATAATTTAGCATAAGTCTGCAGATAACTATGGTGGAGGGGTCAATACATTAACAATATGACAGTCAAGTGGAAACACTGTAGGAATTGTCAAAATAATCTGCAAAAGCCCAAAAAAAATTCTGACATTCTAGACGTCATGTCGGGTTTAAAGCCACTTGACCGTTGCTCACATATTTCATATTCCGGCACAACGCTGGAAATCTGTCGGCCAGGATAAAACTGTGTTAAAATTGGCCTGCATTCATAAAGTCTGACCTTGGCATTACCTGGGCAGACATGAAAATGTTCCAGAATTTATTGCATGTGTGAACAGCCCGCCCTTTTTGTAAATGTTGACCCGATAATGTGCCGGAATCTCTTGCTTTAAATGGCCCCAACCAATACCAATGTGATGCTGAGACAGCAGGGAGAGTCTCAGCCTGCAGGTCACAGCTGAGTGGAGGCTGAGCCGAGTGTCTGACCAGCTGGCTGACCTGAACTTTCTTTGATTAGCCAAAGTGGGCCATAACCTCCAATGGTTTGTCACAAGACTGACCACCGTGGCTCTCCTCCAACCACTTGCTGGGTGAAGCAGCCTGTTCCCCCCTCTCTCTCTCTCTCACTGCCTCTTTCTGTTTCTCGCTCTTCGCTCTCTAAACATTTTTCCCTCTGATTTTTCCTCTCTCACGGTTACTCTCTCTCTTCCAGTGTTTATCTCCCTTTCCTCCCTTCCATGTTCTCTCTAACCCCATTTCCCTGCCTACCTCCTCTAAACATGTCTGTGCGGTAGAGCAGAAGTTGCTTTGACAGACAGGAAGAGAGACAGAAAAACAGAGTGGGCTGGCAGGCAGGGAGACAATCTCCCGCTGAGCTCTTGACATGCTCTAAGCTCTTTCTGCTATTGGAAACGTGAGAAACCAAGTCACTGAAAGCGCCAATGCCTCACCGCTGCCTCCCCACCGCCGCCCCACTCTTTTCACTTAGCACAAGAGATGAGCCCTAATTCAAATCAAACCACTTTATTTTACATAAAGAGATTTTCAGTGAGGATTTTTCAATCCACTTACTTGATTTTAATGGATGTGACAAGCCCCCCTCCAATATCACCACTGCCTCAAGCCATCTTTGGGTCAAACAAATTTCTTTTTAACATCTGTTCTCATAATGGCCCATATAATTTCATACCAACCTACATTTAAAAAAAAAAAAAAAAAAAAAACTCTATCTAGTGCCCCAGGTCAACTGCATCATATATTTCATTAAGTTTACTTTATGATGCAATGGAGTATGAAATTCAGTTTTAATTTGATAGTTTCAGTTCAACTATAATTATCCAGGGAGCCATGTGACCCAGAGGACAAGGTGCTTTGGTCAACAACCACCTATGCTTGGATGTGAATTACTACACAATCTCATTACAGTGGTAAGCCTTAGCATAATGAAGGGGTCCGGGGGGGTCCATTACAATGTCCTCTGCATCAAGCGTAATTCACTTAATGGAGAGGCCCATCATTACTCTGAGAAAAACGGCTGTTTGGAAACAGGCGAGAGGAGGAGAGAGCATAAGAGGGCGGGATGAGAGTGAGTGGGGGGAAGACAGAATAAGAAACAGACATGGACACGCAAGTACACACAATCACATGTACACAAGTGTACACAGCTTCTCTCAATCTCCTCCTCCACTTGTCTGAGTGGCCGGCTGAGCTGGCAAAAGTGGATTAAAGCAGCACTATATTTAATAACAGCTTGTTTCAGAGGTCATCTGCGATCTCTCTGTGTGTGTACCGACAGAGCTCACAACAGCCCACCATCAGCTCTTATGAAACAGACACAGCTCTCACAAGGTTCCTGTTTCTATTATCTCTTTGAGATCGTTTGTCTGAGAAAGATCCGGGTGTCAAGTCAAGTTAATTTATTTATATAGTCGTTCATCACAAGCCTTTGTCAAAGGGCGCTGCAAGGAGTGAGCCTGGCTAGCTCTAGCTCAACAACAATAAGTCACAGAACAAAATCTAATGCAGCATGCAGCAAAATAAGACACACAGCAGACTACGAGCAGTATCAGCCCATATCAGCTTTAAAAAGCAATATTGTATTGGTCCATTAAGTATTATTACTGACAATATCTGGCTGAGGATTTTTGTGACCTTTTTCTTCTAGGAGTGTCATTAATACAACAATCAAATTGGCAACAGAGCAAAACTAACGTGGACTTTTCTTTACAAAATACATAATTATTTTAAGACACAGCCTGTCCGAAAAGCAAAACCTGTTTTGCACCTGTATTACAATTTTTACACAAATTCATATCAGAAATGGCTATTATAGGTGGGAAAATTTTGGATATTGGTATCAGCCTAAAAAAAAAAATCATATTGTTCCATCCCTAGAAATAGCATGCTTGTTAGGATGAGTGATAGGCACCCAAAGCCTTTTTTCCTATCTCCTGTTTCCTGCTTCCTATCTTGGCTCATGGTATTGGTTGGGACCATGTAATTAAAACAGGTGCATCTGGCAAGGTTTGGTGGCACATAAGAGGAATCTGTCCATTGCCACAATTGTTTTGTGCTAGCTACTATTATGTAAGGGTAACAAAAAAAAAAAAAAAATGAAAACAATTGTTCCTGTATCTGGCTCGACTGCTGAATCTGACGTTTTTGACCCAGTTAAATGTTTTTGACTTTGTATGTGTAGCTGCATGTGCTTGAATTGTGTTTAGTGTCCTCTATTTTCACCCCTGTTTTTGACTAGGTATGTGTAACTGCATGTGCTTGAATTGTGGATGGTGTCCTGAATAAACCTTAAAGGGATAGTTTCCATTTACTGAAACAAGGTGACAGGAGTTCCTCATCTCTAGTGTCACTGATGCATGATCTTGGCTCCCCCGGTCTGAGTCCCCGTGGTCTGAGATCTAGCTGCTAGTTGGCAGCTCCTCTGAGAGAAGTGCATAGGAGCACATGAGGTCAGCCAAAAGTAAACATTTTAAGCCACAATACACACACACACACAATATTTCATCCATCTACAGGAGAACATTTTTGTATCTACGATGCCTTATTCTGCACTTAGGTGGACAGCACATTTTGGAGCTATTCTGTGTATAGCAGAACATGGCAGTTTTCGTACACATTGGAGCCTGTTTGCATATTACAGCTCCAGATATTTATGCAATCTTCCAAATGTATCATCATGAATCATCAGTTTGAGTAGAGAACAACGCACTGTAGATACAAAAAATACTGTATTCTGTTGAGGATAGATGAAATATTTCTGTATGTTCTGTTGTGTCTGTTCATTTTTTTTTTTTCTCGCTGACCCCATGTGCTCCTTTTCACTCCTGTCTAAGCAGCCACCCACTAGCATCCAGATCTGAGACCACAGGGGACTCGTTGCTGGAGAGTTCAGGAGTGTGCACCATACATCGATAACACTAGCGATGACGGAAGCACACCACCTTGTGTCGATAAATCCAAACTATCCGTTTAAATCCTCCACACAAGGAAAAACTTGCAAGAAATCTGTGGGTGGAGCAAGTTCATGAGCAATTCCCCAACAGGATGGCAGAGAATGTACTAGCTGGCATTAGGACTGTGCGATTTAACGTAAATCTAATATCCCGATTTAGGTCATTTCATTATCCCCAATAACAATATACGTCACAATAAAGCACATTTTCAGTAAACTTCAAATTTTTTGTGCCAGTTGATGAAGACAACATGACGCTGGTTTTAATGTCTCGTCAGCCTATATTCCTTATATATTCCTTGTTTATAGTGTTTATATTGATTGTTACTATTTATTTATTATGCTTCATATTTTGCTATCCACTTCGCTGCTGTAATACTGGAAATTTCCCCACTGTGGGACTAATAAAGGAATATCTTATCTTATCTTAACCGGCTGGAACTGAGGAGGTTTGCGTATCTGTTGTGATGATGATGTTGCCAGCTCATACCCAAATTCTACAGGCTGCAAGGTGTCGCTATATTCACAATGAGAAATAAATCAAAGTACTGCTTTGGAGTGAGCATTTTGTCTCAGCGGATGCAGCTATGAGCTCTGCTGTATCGCACGATATACGTCATATCGCACAGACCTGCAAAGCACTGTAGTGAGCACACAGTAACATGGACAAAGACAATGCGGCGATGTGAAAGCAAACATAGGAGACAAACATGATTCAGCAGAGAGATGGGCTTCCAAACATTCACAAACATTAGGTCAGTGCCTCTTCTTGACTTTACTGATCAACAGTTTCACACAGGCATAACCCAGTTTCTGACAGACAAAGGCACATTACGGCACTACATAGAAAATGACAGGAACTGCTCTTAGCCTCCACTAAGATCTTTGAACCTTCACAACAGTCTTTTGATCCTTCTTAAGACAAGAGAGATGCTACTCGTCATGTGGTGCATCAGCAAACTGTGCCCCATTAAACATCAAATGAATCAGGGGATTGCCCGTTTCTTACATCAGAATCGGAGATAAAATGTCTCTCTTTAGGACTGAATTAGGACAACAGCCAGCTCAGTTACACTGGTGACGTCGTTCTGTGTTGTGTGGAGGCTGGGCAGACCTAATGTGGTGGCCCTAATCAATAATAAAGTAATAGAGGAAGTTGTGTGTAATGACTAACTAGCCCCAGGCCAGCACAGCAAACTGAGCAGCCGATAACTGAAATCAGTATGGCAATTACCTCTAATTACTAATTAGCAGCAACCACATTAGATTCTCTGACTATAACCGCCCAGTGGTTCAATTAAAAGCCTGCTTAATGGAATTAATAGAAGTGAGGGGAGCGAAATCGTGAATAAAGTTTTAATTTCCATCGCATCTGTTTGTAGAGAACAGCAATCTATTCCGAACCCAAGGCCTAACGAGTCAATGTATGGCTCACTGTTTGCATTTTGGTACATTAGCTGTGCATTTCCTAAAAGTCCCACTGATTGTCCTTATTAAGGGATTAGTGTGTTTGGGATCAAGCTAATATGAATAAGCAAACAATATTTAGCCGACCACAGAGGACGGAGAGCAGATGATGTGGAAGGACCTGGACAGCTCTATACAGCCATCTAGTGGCCAACTCCATTCATCACATCCTGTAAGGACTGGCCTGATTCAACAGATTGTCTGGATCTCTGATCCCCTTTAAGGGTGTATGCTGCCCACTTCACCTCAGGGTAGCGCTAAACATGTTCTATTTGATATAAGGCTGCTCACTTACTGCCACTGTTTGGCACTTAGTGCCACTGTTAAGATGTGGGCTGTATCAATTATCACCTGAGAGGAGCAGGAGGAAATAATCAAGTTTCATTGATACTATGAAACACTATAGTATCTGCCAGCACTGATTATAATTATATGCAGCTGTAAATCATCCTGTTGGTCAAGCCTGTCTTTACAATCAGGTACCATCTACAGGGATATAAGAGACACAGTGACCTCTAGAGCGTTGTCTACTCTCCCACAACCAGGCCACTCAACACATCATTAGTGGAAGAATCAATATCATTAATGAGGGATGTTCTAAACTGGCACCAAAGCCTGGTTACTTTGGGAGCTAAACATCAAAGAATTTGGCCCACAGCACTAGGATGAGATCAGCCACTGTTTTTACATCCAGACTGATCTAAATTTAACTAATTTAACTAACAATGCAGCAGCTCTGCCATAAATTCTACCCTTTAAGAAAGTTTATGATGTTTAGTTTTTGGTGACATGGTGGAGAATGTGTAAATTTAATTCTATGTTTATTATCGAGGTCGTAGATTGCAGAGGTCTTGTACTGAGGGCTGTACCACGAAGCAAGTTCAACAAAGCCGGCCTTTCTCTGTGTGAGCTGGCTCAACAAAACCTAAAGCCTCAAGTAGAGAGAGCTAGTATCACGCTGGTGGTTATCAACTGGCTTTGTGAAACCCGGGTTTCATCTGAGCTCTGTGCACGTTCACAGTGAAAAGGGGCATTTGGAGCATCATTTGACTCTTCTTCTGCACAAAATGGACTGATCGTGTGCTGCCTGCTTCACTCAGGAGGAACAAACTGTCATTATGGAGAGCTATGAGGAGTATAAAAAATATATATATTACTGTGGCTGCAAATAAAGCCAGAGAAGAGTGTTGGCAGAAAACTGAATTATCTTCCAGTTTATTTCTATTAATTAAACATTACACTCAAGAATTTCATTTAGGATTCACACTATCCTACAACAAAGGATACATGTAAATCACTGCAGTTTTTCAGTATCAAGTGAAATCAATTTTATTGATATAATATTAGGCCTATGTGAGATAAATTTTGATTTTTAACTGGTGTTTTATTAGATGTGGTACCAGCAGCATCAAACCAACCTGGCAGCAAATAAGGACCCAGCATAAAAAAAATCATTCAAAGTGCTGTGTAGTTGCTATGCCTTATTTTTGTATTTTGTGGATTATATTCAGTGTAAAATCTGAAGGGTTAACAGACATATTACCTGTAGAAAACAGGCGGAAAAAAGCCAATTTTAAGCCGAAACTTTGAACATAACCTGGTCCAGAGCAGGTTATGCTTGCAGCATAAGTTACCATGGTGATGAAGACGGGTCAAAAGAAAGCTGCCTTCATGACAGGGCAAACTCTGGCTTTAGACTCAACATACCTCGCTAACTCATTAATCTTGCTTCGCAGTAGAGCCCTCTGGACTGTTACATTGAGAGGTGTTTTTTGTCCTCCCTATTTATATACATGAGGGGGACAGAATAGTAGAAACACCTCTCAATAAAATGCAATGACAGACAATGAATAAGTGACACCAGCTTACTTATCCTCCACTTGTTCTACGGGGCTGGTCAAGTTGATAGTTTCCATAGTGATCTCCACTTTGCGGACGCTGCCAAAGAAGTCTGTGATGAGGACACTACCCGGGTCCCTCAGGAACAGGTCGGTGCGGTGGCCCGGAGTGGACACACACTGACTCTTGGGACACACTTTGAACTGGAAAACACACAAACAACACAGAGCCTGTGAGGAACACACAGCTTGGCTTGGTACTGACTGTTTTGTCATTAGTGGCCTTCTGTTGTTAAATGGACAGGGCACTAATACTGCCAAGGCTTCACTCCAGGTCGGGACACAAAACAAAAAAAAGATGTGCTGTATGCTCTTATGGTACCCTAAGGCTCTTTAGATAAAAGCATAAATGACGTGTATGCCATTAGTCTCAAAACTTACACAGCAGCTACTGATGTGCTGCCAGGATATGATGATAGGGTCACAGCCAGTGGTGAACAGTTTGAAAAATAAAACTTAAGTGTCTGTTTGCATGGATATTTGTTCTGCATTTCATGCCAAAACAAAAACTTACAAAACAATCAGACACATAGACTTCTCATGTTGTAGAAATATGACAGTACAATACTTTACAACACAAAACCACTCCTCTGTGACCTTGTAAACATACTCATATCCATATTGCTATATTTCCTTCTTACACATAAACTGTAAAGCTGTGAGTTGAGTTGTATCACTTGTTAATCAATTCACTGATTGCCAACAGCATCAAGCAGGGCTGGAGCTGCAGTGGGAGGTGTTAAAAGTGGAAATCTATGTGGAGAGAAGGTTACTACTTGAAATGACAACCGAAATGTCCTGGGCAACGTGTGGTGCCGATCACACGCATGGAACTTGACATTTGTACATGTGTTCTTCGATGACAAATCTATCTGTGGCTGGGTGTTACCACTCGGTGGGCTAATCCTCTTAAGTGTATGATTCATCAGTGTGTTGTCTGACCAAGCTCTACAGGAAAAAAAAGAAAAAATCATTAAACTAAGTGCAAACGTTATCTGCATCAGCCAAACGGTGCTTGCAAAAGACTGGGGACGGTTTTGGTGGAGGATCTGGTGAGGCAATTTTTATTTCATCAAAGTGCAAGACTCTGCAGCCTGCATGGCAAAAAAAAACCTTTTTGCTCCAACACGGAAAATCCTTATTGATCTGTAATGCCATAAAACAGCCCAAAACAAAGAGCACATCTTCAAAAAAAAACCTGAGTAGGAACACACGCATTAGTCAGAGCACACTGATCAGAGAGCTTGGACCAAGCACTTACCCTGCAAAAAATGACCACCACAGCAAGTCATTTAGTCTCAGATTCAGTGTTAAGATCTTCTTCTTCCATAAACAAGTCAGAAAAAATCTGCCTTTAGGATTGGATAATCCCAATTGTTTCCAATGCTTATCAACACAATGTCCAATGCAGAATTTTCTTGAATCAAGTGCCATCTTCTTGATACAAGTGGGACGGTCTGCCTTATTCTGCCTTGTTTCAACATATTTCTATTTATTCCCAGTAAAATTCCTCAAACAAGTGAAACTGCCTGTAAACAAGTGGGATTATCCCATGCCATTGGCACATTTCTTTCATTTGTTTGAAGAAAAATAAGATCTTAAAACCTAATAAGACAAAACACGGTTTTGTAGACCTGGTGTAGAGGACGGGTCAACCCACTGCACCCGGTCTGTCTCTCAAGTAGTGTGAAAGATGAAAGGGTGGGGAAGCTGCCAAGCCTGATACTCTGGCCTGGAGCAGCACAAACTCACCCTCCCCACCCCCCGTCTTGTGCCAAAGGCCAACAACCTTAGCACAATATTAACCAGTCTGTTTGAAATGCTAAGGTCCTGCAAGGACGCTGTGTGACTGAGGCAGATAGTCCCGCTGCTTTCATCTGGCTTTTAGGACCAGTAACTTTATAACAGCAGAAAAAGGAGGTGAAGAGAAATGTGGCCTCACTATTTCAGGTGCTTCAAGCCCCAACCCTTTTAACAAGGAACTGAGTCACTCTGCCACAGGCTGTGTCCATTAAGCTACAAAAAAGTACCCCACATGAATACTGCTTGTATTCACACCCTCACTCCTGAGAAGCAAATAAAAAGGACAGAATCAAGCCCCCAAACCAAGGACCGGAGTGAAATTGTCAGAAAAAGTACAAAGTATTGAGAGTCTAAACTTGAAAAAAGACTTCAACTAGAGTAATATATACGATACTAGCAAAAATGTATCTTGTATATATTTTCATGGGAGGTGTGTAACCTTTTTATGTCAGAAAAAGGAAAATAATCACAAATAAATAAAATATTTAAAAAAGGTAGAATTAAGTCTGAGTGAACACTTTAACAATAACATAAAATATAGTGGGACTCTTCACACAAACATAGAGGAAATACAAATATACACTCATATACACATTTGTGCTTATGCAGAATACACATTTATGTGGAGCTGCATGAATACACACCCAGATACACACACAAACACAGCTCAATCTGCACCTGGCCAGAGTTCACACACATCCATACATTTATTTGTGTGTATACAGAGCTGACCTTTTAACATTTGTAGTGTACGGGAGAGGACATGCACATGAACACAGAGGTACACACACACACACACACACTCTATCTCTCTCTCTCACCAGGTCATTCATGTTGGTGGTGCTGGCGGGGTGGATGTCTTCCAGGAACTCGAGCAGGTAGAAGGTGTAGCGGTCCATCAGGTGGACTCCTATAGCCAGATCAGGCTGGTGCTGTGGAGTGACATGGAAAAAAATCTAAAATCAATGTGTTCTTTTTATAGCAGATATCATGGGAGTCAATACTCAGGTAGAAAGTCAATACGTTTGTGGTCTTCAAAAGGCCTTCTCCATGCACCTTGGAAGTAGGTGAAGTTGTGCCAGAAAGCCCTACTCTGCTTCTACAGGAGAATGTCAATACCAAAGTTTTGAAAAAAAAAATAGCAATATTAGTGTTTTTAAAATGGGCACTATTGACAAAACTTTATCGCTCACTCTGTAACTCAGGGTTGTTATTTTTAAACTGTAAATCAAAATGAGCGCACATAATAATACCACTGTATTTATTGTTTCAGTAGGACATTTCATACATTTCCTTTTATTTGAAATTAGCATTTCGAGCTGCTTTGTTGTCTAATTGAAGGCTCAACGTCGATGTGGCACTGTGCTCTCATTCTAATGTCACCTGCATGTTATAAAATTTCTGTTTATGTGTTAATGGCCATATACAGTTTTGAAATAAAGTAGGGCGCTGAATGGCATTTTTGTTTTTGTTATGATACCAAATCGGTGACAAAATTTGTGTTATTTAACTGGTGCTGAAATCAGCTACCGAATTTCTGGATACCCCTGGTTTTTAATCAACACTTCCACTGCAGCAACAGGTAGCAGAGGTGCTTGGGTGCCGTTTTTAATATTGGCTTCATGTCCTTCCCCTGTTAGAACCAGGACTCTAATGGATGAAAATGTATTTCATGTGGATAATTATAACATGGAAACAGCAAACATGTTGTCCTCTGCAAATGATCCAGCCCCCCTTTGGGACAATCAGCTACAAATATGTCACTTTGTCTTGATGTGTGGAGCGCCCCCCATGGTCCAATGACTGCAGTTTCTAAACCAGCCAGATGATACTGAGGCGCACAATGGAGACATGCCTCATTAACCTCAGTTCCATTAAAATCCAATTAGTGATGTCTGAGATACTGTGTGTGATGGATAGAAAAACAAATAAACAGAGAAACAAACAAATTAATAGACGAGGGAGCGATCTAAGGTCACCAATAAAATAAAAACACTAATGCTCAACATTATGACGGCACCTGTTTTTGCAGTGTAGGGGTAAAGAGGATAGTGTGTGGCGGCAACGGGGTGGCACAGTGAGCAGAGAGGACATCCTTTCCCCCAAGGGACCTGGGCTCTTATTACTAAAGCACGCTGTGATTTTAAATTTGTCATACTTACTAGTCACAGCCAGTTTTTTTTGCTGACACCACGTCTGGATGAAAACAAAAGAGACACTGTTCCTAAGCCTAACAGAAAACGGTAGGCAATGATATCAAGTGACAAGTATTTTGACAACCTGTCTTCAGATTATGTCTCTTTTGCCCTGCCAGTAATTGGTGAGATTGTGTAATGACAAGCGACACGGGTGCCAGTCTGTAATACGGGGACAGGAAACAGATGTCAAAAACATGTATTGTCTCTGCTGAACTGTCAGTCATGTGGCGGCCAGTGGATATCTGTGCAAGAACTGTCACAAACCTGGCTTCAGTTTCTCCCAGACTATAACCGTGACTCACATCGGTTAACACCTGCACAAAGATGTGCAGTCATTTAAAGGAAAATTTCACTGCAAAATTAAAACCCAGTCATTATCTATTCATCCCCATTTCGGTCGTAACTCTACAGAAGTTAGCCTAGTCCCAGTTCTTCCTATCAGATGTCATGTAAACCACTGAAGTTAATGGGGCATTCTTGTTATAGCTCCAAGAAAAACAAAAAAAATACCCATAAAATATCCATTGGATTTCTCCAAACAGCTTGTGCAGTGTAATCCAAGTGTGTTTTTGTCTGTTTGTTTTATGATCAAAACTAATGCACAGCACTCATGCAGTAATTAAAATCATCTAGGATAACACAGTTTTGAATTTTCAGAACTAATTCCCAATATGGTCCAATTTAAAAGACAAGGATAAGAAAATGTTTCACAGGCTGGCCAACAAACAACAAAACATCAAAGAAATAATTATTTTTAAAAAATGTATTGAAAGTCCAAAAGAAATGTATTTCCCTCTCTATTATTTCGTTCTGGTGGACGATTGTCACAGGCACTGCGAGTATTGTCAGTGCAGGACAATATAGGAGATAAGAAGGTAATTAATGGACTTTTAGATCCACAGTGCAATCATTTGGCTATGATTGATGCTATGCACGCTTGATGCTGTGAAAAAAATCTGAATTACTCTGCAAAAACTGTTTGGAGAAAAATCAGTGGGCATTTTATGCTTCGTTTTGGAGCAGTGAAAAGATGCTTTCATTCCAAAATCTAAATTCTGTCATTATCTACTCACCCTCATTTCAGTCTAAACTGACACAAGCTGTTTCATCTCAGTCTTCTTCCAAGCTACTGAAGTTAATGAGGCCATCTTTTTATAGCTCTAATAAAAAACACATATAAACTGTCCATTGCATTTCTCCAAATAGCTGGTGCAGAATAATGCAAGTGTTTTGTTTTACCTCATAATCTAATAAATTTTCTCTCTATACGTTTTGGCAGCTTGCTACTAAATATGTGACAAAAGTATTGCCTCCAGTATATAGTGAAAAAATAACGAGGTGCATTTGGGACCTGCAGTCTCATCATTTGGCTATAAAACACATGAACTTGTGTTTGGACAGATTCAACAAATGTTTTATGGGTTTTTTTTTTTAACTGTGCAAACATGGCCCCCTCAACTTCAATAGCCTGGGAAAAGGTTGAGATGGAAACATGGCAGCTAACTTGATGTGGGTTTGGGGGTCCTGTAAAACTCATTTCATAATAGAAATAAAATGCATTTCACAGGGTCTGAAACTAACTTTTTGTTGGACCAGGCCCTGTGGCTAGTGGCTGGAAAAAAGTACCAGACACTTGGATATCTTACCAGAAAGTATTTTTTTTTTTTTACAACACAATATGAAAATGACAGTCTGACCAATTGGGAACCGCAAGAGCATGCCTTGTAAAACATTTTGACACTTATTTTAAAACCAAAATGATTTCACAAAGCAATCAAATGAACAAAAAACAGTAATTGCAACATTTTGTCAGGGCTACCAAAGTTAGATCTCAGTCAATCAGTTACTAAAAGTTACCAAAGTTCTTACCAGGTGTCTTCCTCTACTCGTTTTAATCCTCATAATGTGTCACTGCATTGTTTTGTATAGCTGACTAAGGGAATTTTTGCCAATAATTTTCATAAAAATACATAAGGTAACATTAGGGTTCCGCTCAATACTGCTCTAAAAGGTGCTTGGACATGATCTACACGCATATGACATGTGGTCTGGTGCTTGTTTCAGATCCTGGGCTGAGATCCAGGTGAGAAGAAAACAACAGGACTTTCTTAGCTCTTCCTTTAAATATACATGAACACCACAGTGAGGCTTTAGACCACACACCAAAAGGATTTATTTTATTCTAGGTGAGCGCATGTGAAGCCGTCAAACTCACCGACAAGGAGTCCTCCCCAACCTGACTGCTGGCCAGGGCCATGAGGTTCGGGGAGTAGAACCTCTCGTACATGGAGGCGCCCTGGCACGTGTCGATGATGAACAGCAGCTCGTTGTACCTGGGTGCACAGAAACACACACACAGACACACACGCCCAGGATCAGATGCATTGTCAGACACGATGGCTGAGATAACATACAGCTGACATAACACAGATCCATTTGTTTCATTGAGACACATCATAACACAGAGCCCTCTACCCATCCTTCACACTGCAGTTGCTATGGTGACCAAGAAAAACCAACTGCTCCATTCAGTTACCTCCAACACGCCCACACACACACACATTTCCTCCCTTCCCTTCCTCCCTCTCCCTACTAAAGGGAGATTTCTCTGCGACTTCCTCCCCCAGTTTATCCAAACATCAGAAGGCTCCTGTGTCCAGTTCACTGAATCGAAGAGGACTTTAAAAAGACCTTAATGAAGAGAGGTGGTAAAATCTCCAAGGCAGCCATAATTTGTCACTTCAAGTCTGCAATTATCGCATCAGCGTCAAGCCTGGCATCATCGGGCTTTAATCTGGTGGCCGAGGGCCTGACTGCAGCCCCGACACACTCTGCTGATGGACCTGAAGGACAACAGGGGCGCTGCAAGCAGAGGGTGATTCTAGCCTGTTTAGACTGCCACCATTCATGAATTAACCATCGCAGCACCTTGAAAAGTTAACACGTCCTCATTCATAAACAGTCCATTAAACACAGTGGCTTTCATCCTCGGGCATTTTAGCTCCTTTTACTCTCTTTTTTTTTTGTTTTATAATGAGTTCAGTGTTTTTTTATGGGTTTTAGTTCATTTTAACCTTTTTAAATATCTTTTGTGTTTTAATATGCTTTTTAAAATTGTAAATCACTTTGTAACTGTGTTTTGAGCGGTGCTATTAATTCCCTTAAGCACTGTGCATTGCAAAAGAGTTGCCCGTACATGCAAACACACACACACCATTCTAATAAATATGCTCCTGCCGATCACGCAGCATTACTTTGCTCGTGTCCATACACTGTTTTAATTATTTCATTATTCATTTTATGTCATTATACATATGAATACTGCCGTGCTGCACAGCTAATTGCCCCACAGCGAAGACAAAACATCAAATAAACTAGCAGAGGGAAACCACAGCACCACATTCATCTTTGGCAAAACTATGTTGTATTATTGTTTACCTTCTTTTCTGCCACATTTGCTCAAAAGCGTCGGCCAGCTCCACATTGCTTATCTCCTCAGAGTCCTGGAACTTCAGAAAGCCGTTCCCACCGTGGCCTGCACATAAATCAAACCAACACACACAATAAACAGATTCATGTGTTTATGCTTCTTATGCATCCCCCAGTGTCCTTTCTTTAGCTATCCGTGTTAAACCAATGCAACTAGGCAGGGTTTTACCAGAATCATGGTTTCAGGTGTGGTGCTCATTTGCTAAATTTGAAACATAATTAACTTGCGTCAATCAGCTCTCTCAGAAACACACAACAGCATTTTCTTCCCATTAACATCCATGAGAAAACGATGTCAGGCTCAGCTGCAATGTAAAGAGAAGTTCCCAGATTTAGGCTCTGATATCCAGAGTCCTGAGAATATGGTGCGGCCTTATTTTTTCAGCCTTTGACATTCACACAGCAGCAGAACAAGCCCAGCGCTGGAAATCTTTAAGTTATGAGGATGATTAAAGGAAAGAATTAAAAGGCTTAGAAGACTTTAACACATTAAAAATCAGCTTTGGTGATGTACGCTGAAGTCATTCTGGACCCATGTTGTTGTTTCGTGCAATATTTTTTCTCATTCCTATAAATAACTAGCCAAATGACAACATGATGCCACACTGACATGTTTCTAGCTCAGCTGCATGAAGATTAATACCAGGGAGAGGGAGAGGTTGAAAATACAACACACTTTTTTGTTCTATTGTCCATTATATTACAACCTTAGATATAGGCTTTTCTTTTCTGCAGGTGATTTATTTTATATGACTGATGAACGCACATTTCAGCACCTCCTCACAGACAAAGTGCTTCATATAGCTCAGACTGTGTGTTAAATGCAACAGTGTACGAGGACGCTTTATGTTTTAAAGTGTTGAAGGCACAGTCTGTACTTCAGTTATATTTTTAGAGCTGTGATGTCTGAGGAGCAGGCTTGTGTTCATACTTGGCTTGGACATTGTTTGACATGGATGAGGGTGTATTAAATTTGTTCTTTCACTCTCAGTATATTATTGCTCTTGTCTGTTATGTTTTGTAGTGTCTTGTAAGCTCATGCAGGCTGGTCACTTGTTGGTAAATTACTCACTTACAAGATATTTTCACAGCTATCAAAAAAAAAAACCCAAAAAAAACAGTCTACCTCTGGTTTTGCTGTCATGCTCTCCATAGGAAAGAGCAACGGACCACTTTGTACTGACGTTCAAGAACCATATGGGGAGCAATCCATTATAGAAGAGAGAGCGATACCAATTTGTCCACTGACAGAAGCCTCAACGTGCTGCATTCAAAGGAAAAACTCATTTATATTCTGTGTCAAAGTGCCTCTACAGCCAGACCATCAGTGTCTGCGGCTTCTGCGTACTGCATAGCTGCCAGAGCTTATTTGCACCAAAAAAATTTAACTACATGTCAGCTGATGTAAAACCACAAGAAGTGAGATTAGTCTGCTAGACTGATTCATGTTTCATATGTGTTCTGTGGTTATTTTCCACTGATATTAAAAAAAAAAAAAAAAAAAAAAAAAATTGGAGCCGGACAAAGTGAGATAAGCTCAAAGCTATCTCAGAGTTAGCAAATATGTTCTTTTTTACAAGATATGCAGGCTGCCAAATGGCATTTAAGACTAACTGAACCACAACCCAGAGTCTGTGAAGCCTGACCTCTAGTGGTGAAAATCAGGGTGCCTGGCCTCTGGTGGCAGGTGACGTCACCACCCACAGAGTACATTAAGGGTTTGGCTTTGAGGTTTAGTTAATCTTTTAATTCACAGTGAGAATTGTCATAAAAACATTAGTTTGGATTAATTTCCATTCAACCTTTTGTTTAATTTCTTGGTATGGAAACTTTAAAGGGCAAAAAAAAAATCGTTTGTTCAACATTGTTTAAGTAGCCAGCGAAATAACTGGCACACCGCAGCTTTCTTTAAAAAATATCAAGTTTTGCGGAAGACACAGTCGATTCTGACCAGCCATTTTTGGAAGAATTCGTTCCTCTCACCTCTGGGCCAGGGTAAGAAAAAATAGCTTTACATTTTCTTTTGTTCAAAATGCAATGAACACACTTAATTTGCACTAGATCTTGTCTGCATTGCTTAGCAGCAGCGGTGTGTTATGGCTACCATTCCAGTGGTTAGTAACTTTCAAACAAATAGTCTTTGGTTGTTTGCTGTAACTGTTGTAATTAATGGGCCATGTTTTCTTGTATGCAGCTTCAGTCTCTTTGCGCTCCACAGCAAATCAAATTTCCCCTCGAGGGGCACTGAAGATGAACTGAACTGAACTGAACCAAAACAAAGTGTCTGAGAGTGGACTCTTTGTTTCAGAGTCAGCTATGTAACCATAAGTGCTTCAAGTCTTATCTCTACTTCATTAGCGTGAAATTAAGAAACACTTGACATGGCTGTCTAGTGTGTCAGTGGCCTACACAGTAATGTACCGATGCAGAACTAGAATAATACTTTCCCTGCTGTAGACGGTTCAACAAATCAACCAGTCTTATGTCGTGCAAGTCTCACCTTTTCTCAACTAGAAAAACTTGTGTTCTTACGATGCTACTGATCTCTCAACCCACGCGTACAAACCACAGCTGAATCCAAAAGCGGACACGCATTCTCTGGAAGCTGGATGTTCAAAGTCTTTCTATTCTGGGAAATTTAGGGAAATCAATAACTGCAGTAGTGTAGTAGTGTAGTAGCGTAGACGAGGCAGGTTGAGGGAAACGAGGAACACCAAAAAAGTAAATTACAACACTTCATCGGAGTATAATTCCTGTACCACAATGAGGATCACAGCCTGATGTTATATGACAGGGTTGGAGTATCCTGGGTGGATTTTTTTAAGTACCGGTCAGGTATATGAGGATGTTGCTGCGGTCGTCAGAGAGGAGGCGTTTGGAGCGCGGGGTGCTGGGCGGGAGCCTGCCGGTCAGAACACGCAGGAAGTTCTCCACCGTCACCTGAAACACACACAGGACACTAAATGGCACTTGTTTCATAACCCAGCATGGACTGAGGAGTCACAAATCACAAGATTTCGCTCTTCTAATTCAATGAGAGTCGCTTTTTTTTTTTTTTTTTTTTTTTTTTAATTAAACAGTGAGCAGTTTGACACTGGAGGTTAATATTGTCAGACAAACATTATTTCACCAGTCAAGATAATTCTGCCAATCACACTGATAAACAGATATTTGAAAACATTTTATTTTAGTACAATAGCAGTGCTGTTAGCATAAGGTCAGAGAAAAACACCTTTTGTCCTGCTCTACTTATCTTTTAATTAAACTTAAATTACTCTTTGTCTAACTGGGCTTTCTCTTTTGCCCTCTTCATCTTTATTAGCTTCTCTAGCACATCATAACAGTGTGATGGAAAATATGGATTCACACTCCTGCATGTACTCTTATTTATATAAAGCAGGGTAAATAATCAAAACAAACCGTGATAGAGAGCGGATAAGGCAGCGGGGCTCTACCTTAGCCCACAACAAACAAATCACTTGGATGTTCCTCTATTTTAAGATGCATATGATATCAAGTCATTTCCTGTTAAACAGGGAGCGTAAACAATGGACAATCCGCATCAGAGGACAGAAACCACACTCCCGCCTCTGCTACACCTCTGCAGGCTGCACTGCAAAACATGTCCAACCTAATCAGTAATCTAATTCAGAAAAGTCTTCAAATCTTATTTCTCTTTAAAAAAAAAAAATGCCAATGAGTTGAGATATCGTCCCTTATTTCCAATGCAAGTGAAGTTGCTTCAAGAATTTTCTTTTCTTTGAAAATAGAAGGGTAATCTGCCTTTTGTAAGCTTGTGTCAAGATAGTGGCCCTCTTGGACCCCCTTGGAAACGAGATGGTTCATCTCAAGGGGCTATCCATCAATAAATTTCAAATAGTGACAAAGATTTGAAGAGACTAGTGAAACTGTATTGAAAACTGTACAGAAAATGAGCATAAGGCATGTTTGTAAGACTTGCAATGACCGACATTTTTGTGCAATCATATGTTTAACCATGTGTGCGCCCACCTCGTATCCACGGTAGTCCACCTCCACATCGTCGCCGTACACATTCAGCTCCATGTTCTTGTGGCTGAAGACTGTGGCAGGTTTGGGGTTTCTGTGGTTACAGGCCATATCGTCTGCCAGCATGAGAACTATGTGGCTGGGAACGCAGAACAGGACAGGGGATTCAGCATTATGCAATATTTCACAACTGAGTATTCGCTCAAAATAAGTGAATGAAGTCCTGCCAATTCCAAGGATGAACCATTTCACTGTGAATCTTATTACTGTCGGGGTGAAAAAGTCTCTGAGACAGCATGGGACACCAAAACTCTCAACTTAACTCGAGAATAATGCTATTCTTTTAGGATTAACCATGACCATCCACTGCACCTGTTCAATTCATGCTCAAATCCGTTTTAATTAAACGAATGAGCGCATAAAATGTACTGTTTTTACTATACTACAGGTTTTAAAGAGTGTTTAGGAACCTCCTCCATATTTGATTAATAGCTGATAGTTGAGAAAGACTAATTTCAGCTACCTGGACAGTAGAAGTCATAATTACTACAATTTTACATTAAACATGTGATTCTATATCTCTTAATGTCACAAATCAAGCTCAAAAACAGAGAGGAGTTTGCCCCGTGATGGACTGGTGACCTATCAAGGGACTTTCTCTGCCCACTGCATGCTGGGATAAATGGGTGTGAGATGTAAATCAAATGCATAAATTGATCAATATTATTCAAGATACCTGTCTGGGATGCCCAGTCTCTTCACACTTCTGTAGACGGACAGAGTATTGGCCACATGCCGGTAGTTGAACCAGAACCTGGATGTGCACACCTGGCAAACACAGGAGGGACGAGGGAGAAGCCAGTCAGCGAGCCGCAAAACACCCACCATGCTTCAGGTAAATGGCAAAACCTTCAGCCGCCTTGCCACCGTGAACGAAAGGGACTGAGACGTGCATGTGCTACGTCTCATTTATGGACACTCAACACTCACCAGCACTGCCCAGTTGTTCGTATGGCCGCTACCGAAGAACTGTCCTGCTTTATCCTGAGGGACACAGGTGCAAGGAGAGAGATAAAGTCATGTATTTCAACCAGTTTCACCTGTGTAACATTTACTGTTGTAGGGCTGGGCAACGTATCAATACTATACACTTTCATATTGCCTGGGATGTTGTCATTTCTTAGTTTTAAAGGCTTCATAACAGTTACGGGACGCAAATTTCTCAACTTATTAGACTGTTGTAGTTGTTTTATTATATGTATATACCTGTTTAATCATCATATTCAACTCACTAATGATTGTTTGTCAAAAAAAACTTTCTTGTGTAAACATTCGGTGAACGCAACCCTCACAATATCGTCATTAAAGTATGTGATATCTGATTTTCCTTCTATTCAGCATCACCAAGCAAATCAATACATGACAGCTAGCTTCATGATAGCACAGGCAGCTAACATGAGAGCGATACCGCGGAGAAAACAAAGCATAAAACACAGACGCCCGTGGCATAAACACGTATATGGTAATAATCTGCACTGACCTCGATGCCGATGCTGCTCACTAGTACGTAAGTGGAGATTAAACTTAATAAAGTGAGCGTTTTCATTGTGCAGCGCCGTTAGCCGAGCACAACCAGGAAGCGAAGCGAACAGGAAGCTCCGTCAACTGACGACCGAGCGCTTCCTGGTGACACGCGTTTCAAAATAAAAGCTCTTGCGAGAGCGCTGTGGGATGGGATCAGTCGCTGTCAGAGGAACAAACAGAGCTTAATAAAGGCCAGACTGCAAGCTGTTGTAGCTGGCAAATCATCTGTATTAAAATATGTGATGGATTAAGACATATCCCTAGATGGGATTTTGAAGACGCAAGCAATTACAGATTCTTCTTACGAGCTCTCCTATTGTTGTGTTTGACCCTAACTTTTATTTTTTTTAATCACTGACACTCATTGATATGATCTTATAACCCTTACCCAAAGGTTTATTTGTTTTAAAATAAATAAATAAATAAATAAACACATGCCCAAGAACTTTTACAACAAATAAATAAATATTACTAACTTTATCCCAGTAGATCATTGCTGGTGCAGACTGCAGGCATAAAGGAATATTAGTTTGATAGACATGACTGGAACAATGCAGTAAGGGCTTTACACGGGCAAATACAGCAACAGCCAGTGTAACAGCAAATTTATATGAATTCTTCTTGTCTCACTTTGGTGAAAATGGGGCCAAGTACTGATGGCTTACTTTGGTCACTTTACGTATATGTACATTCAACATTTTATTATTGTTTCTATAACTGTACTGTTTTCATTGAGGCAGAATGGCACACTGTTTGGTCCCAGCTGCACAGCAGACATGGTGAGTGTCCAGCGGTGCATTTGACAGGTGAAGTATGATGTAGCTGTAGTAAAAAGGAAGACTTAAATGACATGGTATTAAATAACATATGAAACACAGACTTATTTCAGCAATTTAGGCAATTTGCATTGCCTAAAAATCTGACATCACAGCAGCAAGAGATTTCAACAGGATTACTGCATCTTTTTCCAGCAAGTTGGTCATATGAACACTTTGACCTTTGCTGATGCATGGAAAATGTGGGCGCTCTCGCTTTGGTGTTGATGCTATTTTTTTCAAAGGCATCAAATCATGCCTTGTTTAATTGCATTTGAGTTGGAACTGTGGTAGCAGCATTTCTACATGGCCTCTGCTCTGCTTAGATGTTAACAGCCTGTCCGGGGATTTGAAGCAACAACCAATCAGATTCTTTAACCTTAAAGGGCAAATAAACACTAAAACACAATTCACCGAAAATATTATTCCAGTCAACTAAGTCAGTTTATGCAGACAACTGGCATTAAAAAAGGCCCAGTACTGGTTTCCACATAATGTTATGAAGTGACTCTATGTAGCAATGCTGCATAGACACACAGTAGGAAATTTACTATGTTTATGTATTGAATGGGTAATTGAGATATTATGTGTAATTGGGTTTTATTTCAGTGTGCTACCAATTCTCAAGCTCCAAGGTCACTCAGGCACCACCATGCTATCTATGAAATTTGTGTCCTATAATCTTGTTTTCCACTAGTTTTGACTTGTTCCTGGTAATAAGAATGGATTAATTTATGACTTATAATTACCACTGAAGAGGTAGATTTACCTCTTACCTTTTTTCCCCCTATTATAAAGTCTTTTGGCATTTACGTGTAGCATTTCTGGGCACATTCATGTCTTTGGGGACACTTACTGGATGACTGGATCTCTGTTCATCATGTGGAAACTCATTTTGAGGCATTAAATGCAGGTCAGCTCTCTCTGTGTGCAGTTCTAAAGCAGCATCACTGTGTACTCCAGTGGCCTGACATGGCTGGTCCAGACAGAGACAGAGACAGAGAAAAAAAAACAGGATGACAGCTGATGATTAGTCTATGACAAATTGTCCTCCAACTATGACAACTTTGCCTTCCCACTAATTGATCAGGGCATTTCTAATAACAAGCGACGTGGATATCAGTCTTTAATAGGGGGACAGGAGGCAGATGTCACACACATGTCATGTTATTGCTGGACTTTTAGTGCCGGGAAGCCCTGTGGACATCTGACTGGTGAGGTGAAGCCATGAAAAATGAAATCACAGTGATGGGAGGTTTGATAAGATCCCTTCATGCCATTGTAATGTAACATGACAGTGCAGCAGTTGAAGGATTGTGCTACATCTGGAATTGCGGCATCAAAATCAGTTTGGTCACACCACAGGGTGCCTTTAAATAGAACGCATTTGCCTATAGGTCTGCCAGCCGTTTAATCCTCCTGCGCCTTCTGCCTCCACCGCTCTGTGACTTGTGGCATCAGTCACTTTGCCACCAGTGAACACATCATAGCAACGCTGCTCTAAAAACACATCACATTAGGAAATGAAAGTGTAATGCAAAGGGCTTGGTCAAAGCAGTTCCCAGCTGCATAAACCTAATCACCATTCCATTTCAAATCCATAAATTAGCATCTAAACTTGGTCTGTTTTGCTCACAGCAGTGAGTGCAGTGACCGCCTACTGGTCATGCATCACTGTTATTCTGCCAGATGAAATGATGGCCATGATGCTATGGCACTGACAGCTCAGCTAATGTGGCTCTGTGATGGCCTTCAAGGAGCGCACATAGGCGGCACATCCAGTCGTCAAGAGGATTAGTGACCTAAGGATAAAATCCAAAGGCACATACAGGGAAATAGAATTGGCTTTTAGATGGACACGCAAATCCTGGATTTCCCTAACCAGCCTTGACCTTGTGATCTGTGTGGTCAAAGTAAACTTTTGTTGCTATGTTTAAATCTCCACAAACACTAGAACTTCATAAAGGTTAACCAACTCACTGACCTGGGGCCAAACAGCTGCATCAAGTTACCATATAAACTCGAATCTGTGATGCTTTAAATCTAAGATAGTGCCATGAGGTGTCCTTGATCCATAAAGTGTATAGATATGATACATTTCCTTTCAGTCAGGAATGAGGTGCACAATAAACTGAGCTGTATTTGCACAATAATTTAGACACCTCAAGGCATTTTACTGTAGGAAACATTAATGTTATTATTATCAAATGATTAAATGTACACTGTTTGTCATAAAAATGAGGGGTGCCACAGGTTGCATAAGGGCTAAAAGCACACCTTTTCTGTGTTTGTAAATGAGGACAATCAGAAATTAATTGCTCTTTAAAGACAAAGTTTCTGTTTTTATCATCGACTGCACATTATAATTTTTTTACTCATCTTTTTATTTACCACTCCATCACTGCTGATTGTGTACATATTCAAAACCCGCAGGCGAGGTTTCCCCCGCAGGTCGCCCCTGTCTTCAAACTCCCAGGCTGACACGAGTGAGGCGGTGCGTCTTTTGGCACAGCGCGCAACCTGGCGGTGCCAACGTCAAGGCACGCCACATGGTCCGTGTTGGAGGCGGCGGGCTGTAGGAGGGAGGACGGGACAAGCCGCACATCGCCGAGCACGGTGGCACGGTGCTACTGCCTGCAGGAATCCAGCTGTAAAAGTCCAGCCGAGGGAGAGAAAAAAATGCGCTGAGGGCTGGTCAGCATATCGGGGATTTTTCTGGAACTCAGTTCTTACCAGAGACCAGATCCAGTCCAGTACTGAGGCTGCCGCCGCTGAGGAAGACGCTCCGGACAAGTTGTGATTTCAGAAGAGATCCGAGGAGATGAATACCAACGATGCCAAGGAGTATCTCGCCAGACGGGAGATACCTCAACTGTTTGAGGTGAGATGATGTGCGCTTTTGTGGGAAAAGAAGCAGGTGGGCAGATATCAACAGTGTGTGATTTGGCGGAAAGATTCATTTCAGTCAACAATGTAAAATGCATGACAGAGTCGCGGGTACAGACTTAGCTCCGGTGTTTGATGCGGCCGTCACGGGTGACAGCGGAGTGTGAACGCTAAAGGCGGTTTGATCCCACCTCTGAAGATACACTGAGAAAATATGCCTTTGACAAACTGCTAATTGCAACGCTAAATCGCCGTTTAACAGTAGGGGAACATTAAGACTAGGTCATGATGTGGGTATCAAAACAAATAACAGTCAAACCCATGCACAACCTATATTCATTTGAATTGACATGGAATAGTGTCTTTCTTCTGAAATGGTTGACAAGAAGCCAAAGGATCACAAGACATTCCTTTATCACCCTCAAACACTATAAAGGCAACCCATAACTATCATTAATTGAGTTTTAAATACACTTTAAGTTCTTATTATAGTAAAATTATATTCCAATAAACTAACTTTTGGAACAAAAGTCTCTATGGAGGTATAAAACTATTACAGTGATAACATATGAGGTAATAAGGTGTGATAAGATCATCATTGAGTGTCATAGACAAGCTTTAAGTCCTTACAGTGATATTGTAGTCATTACTCATGTGGGTAAGTGAATGGGCCTATCCACTTAATTAGACCTCAGTCCTAAGTGCAGTGCAATCAATGTATGCAAGCAGTCACTGTTTGCTTATTAGTTTACAGTCAGTTTGAATTACTGTGAGAAATTAAGTGACAGCATCATCATAACTGCAGTGTAATTGCAGTTCTTGTAGTTGCCCCTCAAATAAAACAGGCCAATTCATTATCCGTCTATTAGATAAGCATGTTGGAATGTATAGCGTTGGGGAGGGCAGTGTATTATTTGGCTCCTAGGCTGTAGGTGTTGCCTCTGATGAGGGTGGGTTTGAAGTTGGAAGGACGTCTGAAATCCCAGAGGAGGGCATTGTTTAAAAAACATTCAGGGTCAGGGGACAAATGTCACACAAACATACACTTGACTTCTCTTCTGGCATGCAGCGAGTTCTCACATTTATCAAAGCCACTGGTTTTCCCTCTCTACAACACAGGTCAGCGGGGTTCTGTATTTATTTGCCGGCCTGCCTGTAATTTCATGGGCTTCTGACTGAATGCGATGTTTTTGTTCTCCGGTGGTGCCCAGCCAAGCCAAGGACACCGGATGAGCACTTCATAGCCTCAGCTCGTTACAGCAGGGCGTTCTTCACTGCCACATCGCCACAGAACAGTCAATCATAACAAAGATGTAGTGATGCCCTGCCAAACATCCCCCTCCCTCTCTCCGTGCGTTCCTCATGCCCTGCTCCATTGTTTCCAGAGCCTGCTGACAGGTTTGATGTACTACCGGCCTGACGACCCTATTGACTACTTGGAGGGCTGTCTGAAGAAAGTGAGGGAGCTGGGAGGGACCGACAAGGTGAGGTGGGATACATTCGTGGGCCAGGAGAAGAAGTCCCTGCCCCCACTCAACGGGGGCCAGTCACGCAGGTCCCTCTTCAGAAACGGTGAGCGGTGAGAGCTGCATGGGAACGTGAAATGTGTCTGGTTTTGTACCTTGCCTTGCCTGTCCTGGCACTGTGGCCTGGCTTTTTCCCATTATGACTTGTGTACAGTTTGTTTCAGTGTGGGCATGCAGGAAGCTAATGGCTGGGAAGGAACCCTGACATGTTTCCCATTTTCAAAGGATGTCGGCAGCATTACATCTGCATGTGTCGCCCTTTCAAAATCACAACCAAACCTGTTCAGTTCATATACAATACTGATATTGGAGTATTGTAGAGTATTGTATTGTAGTAAAAAAAAAAAAAAAAAAAAAACAGGTTATAAAATGCTTTGCAGAGAAATAAAATGCTAAAAGACACAATATAAATAGTTAAAACAAATAAAACAGTACATAAACAGTTACAGAGAAATATTGCATAAGAATAAAAGGAACATCACTCAAAAAGTTACAGAGGAAGATGACATGATAAAAGACATAGCAAACAAGTGAAATAAATGAAACCGTAAGCAGCTACACAAATCAATAAAACAACAGTCAGACAATCATTCAAAGGTGGAGCGATGCCAGGAAAAATATTTTCTTCTGTCCTCCCCCTGATTATATTTTTACCCACAGAGATCCCTGTTGTCGTGCTGCTCTAAGAAGTAGCAGTAGGTTAAGACTTTTAATCAGATAGGAGGCTTTTTGTCCTGCTCGTATGCAAAGCGCAGCTGTGGGTTTCGCTAATAACACAGAGAGCGAGGGCTCAAAGGGTGCGAGGAGTGTTACATCACTCCTGTTGCCATGCAACACAAAGTTTGACATCTACCAAGCTATCCAATTAGTTATCTACTGTAGCTAATCTGAAGGAACGCAAGGGGTAAAATTGTTGAAAATGAAACTGGACATAAGAAATTTAGTCCATTCAGAAACAGAGTATGTGGATACAAGATGTCGAGTTTTATCATTTATTCTTGATGTAATGCTAAAGTTGACAGATGTTTAGCTTGGGGCTGCCAAGAAAGAACCCCCAAACACACCATGTTCAAAACACAAGGCTCATACTGTAGTTTTGAGGAGATGCACGCGTGTTGTTGCCAAATCATGTTCAGGAGGCAAATCGTGTTCAGGAAAAAAGCTCTGATGTAATCACGGTCTAAAACCCACCTGTGCTGCCTTTACTGACCTGTGGATTTGTTGGCAGTCTGTTAGTGTAAAGTGAAAGATGGATGAATGTGCTTGGTTAATAATTTATCGGACATGCTCTAGGGATAACAAAAGGCTCTCCACTGAGTGGTTATCAGCGCCAGCTACGGTTTGAGGGAGTTGGCAGGTCTGACCGGCGGGGAAGTACCATGGATGCAAAGCACATCTCCAACCTTATGTAGAATTTGCAAAGCAAAGCAAAGCTGCTCTTGACCATGGCTTGCACGTGGCGGTGTAATTACTTATTTGCATTGTTTTATAAGTTGTTTTTTCATGCTCAGTCGTGTAGTTTGTTTGATGATGCACGTGAGAATAGAACAGAATGTCCCCAAGTATTTTAAGCTTAAAGGCACATTACACTCACACCACTCAACTTTAAACAGAACCTGAAGAGACAATATTTTGACCTGACACTCCTGCATGACCGCAGAACAGTATGAAGACGTTTGAAGGCAGATGCTGTGTTTCCGATTGTTAAAGTTAAGATTCTTCCCCCTTGATGTGTGTAAACTTTGCCAGCTGCAATATTTAGCTACTGGCAGCTGCCGCTTAATCAGGGATAGAGATTTCTTTGCCCGGCAATTCCCCTCTTGGCTGACAGCTGAAGTTCAAATCTGCCATGTTTCATCATGGTAGCTGGAAGGGAACGCTGCCTGTATGTGCGCTCTCACTTCCTAAATTGTTCCCCTCGAATGTGTTAGAAATGTTATAAGGGCACAGTTAACCCCGTAGATGCTGGTGAAACAGACATCAGCTGTATCTTCCAACCCCGTAAACTAACCATTCTCCTCTTTACTGTTTCTCAAAATTATAGGTGTAGAATAGCACCGCTGTTCTCCTCAAATTGCTAAAAATATCAGATTCTATCTCTGGTAAATACACTGTATAAGCCTGCTAAAATAGTATAATCAGAGCTACCGTCAGCAGGGGAAGCGGTATAATTAATAAAACAGTGTAGAGAGAGTACATTGGTTGTACATTTTTGTCACTTTATAGCAGTTCTGCTCCGCTGCAATTGCTTACAGTTATAATGATGATCCCTGGTAAATGTGTTATCGGGGTTAAAGCGGTGCAAAACTGCAATCATCAGAGACATAATTACATTATAGCCAGGAAATATGACCAAAGTGAACGGAGTGGTTTCCTCTCTCTTTTTAGTCCCCGCTCATTTTCATCTCCAGTTTAATGTGTTATGACTGTGAGAGCGGTGTGATTGAGGAGTTTTGTGGCGAAATGGAATCGACACCACTTGAAATATACACCTACTCTTGTAAAACGATTGATGGCACGGAATTGGAGCATATCATGGCACTAGTTAGCCGATAAAATGATAACACATAAAAGACAAAATGACAAGATTCTCTATAACAACGAATGACTGGGGTTGTGATTTCTTTTCCCCCCCAAAAAATGAATATGCAGCATTTAGCACTCTTCATCGATACCGTAGACAAAAGAGAAAAATTGGCTCTAATTCATGCCTTTGTGTTTGTGTTTCTGTGTGTGTGTGTGTGTGTTTGTGTGTTGCAGTGTTGCCCGACAGTCCCAATTTTCCCTACAGAAGATACGATCGCCTCCCTCCCATCAGCCAGTTCTCCATCGAGAGCGACTCGGACCTGTCAGAGACCGCAGAGCTCATAGAGGAGTATGAGGTGTTTGATCCATCCAGACCACGACCCAAAGTCATCCTCGTCATAGGTAAAGGACCAAGTGTGTGTGTGTGTGTGTGTGTGTGTGTGTGTGTGTGTGTGTGTGTGTGCACCTCAAGTCCTCTCCTTGTGCTGTAGCAGGAAGTGCTACGCCGCAAGAATGAGGAAACCTCAAGGCACACAGTTGTGTATTTACTGTACCGTTTCATCATCTGATTTTTTTTGGGGGGGGTGGATTTTGAAGCATGCTTCAGGTTTAGTGATGAGTCATGCTTTCCATAAGATAAGAGCCTTTTGTGTCAAAACATGCAGGACATCCGCTGAATGCAGGCCACAGCAAACAAGAGCTGCAACCAGTGACTTGTTCTGATGAGAGCAGAGGCAGGCAAAAATATATCAGGTCAAGATAGCAAACAAAAATACAAAGTGGATGTTTAGATTTGCTTCACTGATAGGCTAAAAATACACGGCATGGATGGGAACATGATTGGGGAGACGAGTGTGTCCACCACTTGTGTGTTTTTTCCTTGTTATTTTCAATGTAGGCCCCATTCTTTCTGTGTATCAGCAGAAGTTATCTTGTCGCATGTCAGTCAGCGTTAAATATCAGCCTCTTCTGATCTGATTTCCTTGATGGGCCTGCATTAAACTGCCAAATAAATTCATTAATCTTATAAATGTAGCACAGCAGCTGTATAATGTGAATAATGGGCACTGGCTGAAAAGGGCTAAATATAAACCTTCTTGAAAATAGTTTATTTAGAGTTCCTCTGAAGTATAAAGAACTCTAGGGAAAGTGCTCGAAAACGTTCCCACAGGTTCGTAGGTTTTAAAGAAAAAGAAAGTGCGACAGTGTGTTCCACTGATGTGTTCTTGTGATGCTCACACCGTCTATAGTGTGAATGATAGGTAGTTGTCCTCGCCGCACAAAGCCGGTTTCCCGTCGCGTCTTTGTGAGCACATTGTGCCCCATTTTAAAAGGGAAAACAGGACGGCTGCAGCTGTCATCTCTTTGGAGGATCAGGGCTAAACATTTTGTCAGTCACTTTCACAGAGAGACATTCAAAGAGACATGTGATCGGTTGGAGGAAAGGAGCATAATATCACAAAATGTAAGGCAAAGCACACATTTGCTGTATAGATGTTAGGGCATTTCTCTCCCGAGCACCGGATTCTCTCGCCGCTGCATCATCATCCCTGCATCTTGTCACAAAAACCTCCTCTACCTTTCTTCTCGGCTTTTGTGTCTCTTGGCTCTTATTTAACCACCTCCTTAGTTTACTTTTGTATTGAAGTTGAAAGGAATATTCTCTTGCATCTATTGTCTGGGCACTGTAGAGCTGAAACATGCCCACCCCCTGCTTCCTCAACTTCTCATTTATATTCTCTGTACCCGTTTAACAAAATTAACTGAACCAACTAGCGAAGATGAAATCACAGATTTGCAGCAACAGATTTAGAAGAAAAAAGGCCGCAGTGCAAGACTGTGCACGCAAGGTGTTTAAGTGGGAATGATCACTGATTCCTTTTGCCTTCTTACAATAGTTCGACAATGATATACGATACTGGCCACCGCGATGCAGTGATTTTTGCCTCTGCAATCTTCTCGTCCATCAAAGGCCCGATCCATGATTGCTGTGCAGCGCTCCCATCGCCCCAGTCATCGCTCCAGCTCTGTTTTTGATTTGTATACTTCGGGGTGCAGCTTTTCAAATGGGAAGGGACGAGGAGTGAGTGTGTGTGTGTGTGTGTGTGTGTGCCAGCCGACGAGCCTTGGAAAATGCCCAAACTGCTTGCACATGCCAGTTAATTTTGGGTAAACAGGGCTGCCAACCACTGTGGTTACTTCACTTTGCATCAAATTGCAAAACATTTCCATGTGGGATTAAAAATTAATCCCATTAGGGTTCGGTTGTGACACTGGAAATAATATTAAATAATTTCCTGACCTGAGAGACTCAGCTTGGAGACAGTGATGTGGGAGCGGGGTTGTGCTTTGTGCTTTGTAGATTGTTCAGTCACAAGAGAGCCGCTCGCCACAGCGATCGTGCATCGGGGCTTTAAAGACAGGTTTGCTAACCTACTAATGTTGCTTCACTCTCATCTGACAACAAACCACATGCAACTTTGGAGCAGGCATCGTTTCCATGGTAACGGCAGCATCTCTGATTGATGGGAACTGGCTAGTGAAGTAAAGAGGAACTCGGGAATAAAACATGGGGCTGCTTAACGGCAAAGTTGAAATCAGATTGACTGACGGGTGTTCTGCAGGAACGTATGAAGCTGTACAGCTCCTATTCATTTCACCATGCACCATCCAAACATTATGGCTAAGAGTCACATTCCCTAGTCTTTATTCTTTATTCTTTATCCTTTATTTGGATCGCCATTAGCTTCCAGAAAGTGGTCACATAGGTGAATAATTTACCTCCTGAACTTGCCATTTCAGTTCCTTGTACTTTTGTTTTTCAGTGATTTAAGATTGTATGATTCTGTTGTGCTCACTGTTGGTTGCAGCTGAATGCTTAAACTGTTAATGGAGGTGTCAATATAAATTGCACTGATTTACCAAACTACCCTGCATTAATCCAGCAGTGTATTTATCGTGTTGTCGTGCCCCCGCGCAAACCTTTTGGAGAGATGGAGTGAAAGAGAAAAAATGAAAGAGAGGTTTTGTTTGGCGAGTGTGGGAGGTTCACACATACCTGTTCCTCTCATCGCCCACCCACCCGTCCTCCTCCCTTCCACTGCCTCCCCCGTGGACACTCACAAAACACACACACACACACACACACACACACACACACACACACACACACACACACACACACGCACACGCATACACACATGCAAACCAGTGCAGAGTCATACACAAACAAAGTTTCATACCCAGTCTGGCTTCCTCTTTCATATACACATGCACCCACGCACATGCACCCACACACAGTGTTTTATGCATTTCACACACACACACTCACACACAAATTCTTGCCCAAAACGCCAACAGCTCTCTCTGTGTGTCTAGGTGGCCCTGGCAGCGGCAAGGGAACACAGAGCCTGAAGATTGCCGAGCGCTACGGCTTCCAGTATGTTTCCGTGGGCGAGCTGCTGAGGAAGAAGATGATCCACAACGCCACAAGCAACAGGAAGTGGAGCCTGATTGCTAAAATCATCACCAACGGAGAACTGGCACCACAGGTAGAAGATAAAGGGAGAAAAGGAGGGAGTGTTTCTGAGAAAGAACAGGAGAAGGAGAAAATTAAAGGAAGGATGAGCGTTGAGTGTGTCCACACAGGTCATTATCACAGCGTGGATGTAACAAGGGACTAATTAGTAGCATCCATATCACAAGCATGCTGGAGGAGGGATGCTTATCCGTCTTATTAGAGCCTTCCCCTGCTAAATAATGACTCTGCCTGGGAAGAAAATGGGGACAGACCCCCTGTGGTTGTTTGCGCTCCACATTATATAGAAAATGCATGTGGTGTCCTCAAGCCTCGTAGTGCAGTATGTGTGTGAAAGACAAAAGTTCATCCATAATTTAAGTTTCTATTCTGTGAATGTTCAAACACAGAGGAGGAGAACCACCACCGCACAATTATATTTGACTTAATCTCATATTTTATACATCCCTCTGCCAATAATAAAGCGATGAACAAAGCTATTGTAAGATTTGTGGAGGTTTCCTTTAATGCAGCTTGTCAGGTCATGTGTGGCCCTGAGCAGCTCCATGCGTGGGGCATGGCTCTGACAGTACAGGCTGGGATTCCCACATGGACCACCCATGCATTTTCTGTACAATGAGCATCTTTGGATAAAAGCGTGCATCAAGAGATACACACTATATTTCATGTTATGCAATAGCCTGAGTGAAAAGCTGATTCTGATTGGCTGGATGAATGATGGCCATATAACAATAACACATGAGAGAGCTATCTTCTTTACTGACATTATGGGTGCCATGGTGATGTGGCTGGGTTTAAGGCTCAGCCGCCCCCCCTCCGCTTCGTGACTGGAGATCCTCAGTCCACATCCCCTCGTGAATTATCTCTCAGTAATCGGCTGTTTCATCATTTATTATCCCGTACTAACATGCCTTACACAGGAACATGCCTCCCTGCAGGCCGTTCACCAGATGTCAGTCCAGAGATCTGTAACACAGAAGAGTAGGTCAACCAGTAGACATATTAGATATGATAAATGGACCTGCTTGCTATTCGGTATTTAATTCCATGCCACAAGTAGTCTTGCATAACGGATTTATATATATATATTTTTTAATTATCTTGTATTTAATGGTGAGAGTAAAAGGGAGATGCTACTGGATATATGAGATGCTGGCCACCGTGAAGCATTAATCAAGCCTTATTGAGAATAATAGTTTTTTTTTTCTTTTATTAAACTAAATATTACTGTATCAATGCTTTTAATGTGCAGCATCTGTCTCCCTCTGATTGAAGTCTTGTGTTAAATGGTGCAATAAACAGAGTGATTGGTTATCTTAATCCAAGTGTAGTCGATTGGAATGATACCCAGCAAACAATTTTGAAGAAGACTTTTGCTTTGTTTGATGGGATAAATTAAAAGCCAGAGTAATACAAAGTAAATTTAATCTCAGTATTGACATTAGAAATGTTTTCACAATGTGCTAAATTGCCTGGTTCGGTGTCGGGGCAGTTACGAGTAGCAGTGCAATGCGCCACATTAACAAAAGGCTGGTAATGCATGCTCCTCTTACACTTACATCACATGTAGCATGCCACAAGGTTGAACCAATAGAGCCAATATTATCTTCTTTTTTAAATATGCTTCCTCGAGGTCATGTCATTAGAAAGCACAATAACCATTCTCACTGTTACACTGCAAAAAAAAAAAATCTCCATTTTGTCTCATATTCACACTGTTTTTCTTAAAATAAGTGAAAAAACAATCTGGCAGTTTCAATAGTTTGAGGATTTTTTTCTGTAAATACGTTGAAACAAGACAGAATAAGGCAGATCAGCCCGGTAGTTAAAGGAAAATGACACTTGATTCAAGGAAATTCTGGAAAAGAACTGATCTGCGCTAAAAACAAGTGGGATTATCTCATCCCGCTGGATTTTTTTCAGTTGTTTTAAGAAGAACAATATTTCAAGACTCAGTATGAGACTAAATGATGTGATAAGATTGGGAATTTTTGCTGTGCAGGCTGATGATGCACTATTACACTTACCTTTGAAACCAAATGATCCAAATACAGTAGCTTTGCCACTTTAAATACTTGCCTTACACGCATCAGTTGCTGCATGGCTCATAACTCCCTGCAGCTCAATAACAGTAAATCAGAAAGTCATACTGCTGGAAACTGAGCTTTGCAGACTCATTTAGCAGTAACCTTGGTGATTTGTCAGCACACGTGTGTGTTCCTCCCCTTCCAGAAAACCTGTGTATTTTCTTTGATTCTTGCTTAGGCTTTGAACAGCTGCTTAGAAGAGCTGTCCACATGCTTTCATTCCTTTTTCATTCTTCAAAGGTTATCCATGCTTTCATTTCTTGCAGGCCAGGCTGTTGTAACTCTCTGCATTGTGGCATCAGCCGTAAGGCCCTTAACATGAAATGAGTCAAAATGAGCAGCCGTATTGCTCTTCTCCTGCTGTCTCCAGTGGCCTCCTGTTTGCTAAACTCCTGTTCTCTCATGCACCTCAGTGTATTTCTGAATTTCTATATTCTTAGGTCTTTTCACGTGAGGCTCTTGAATGTTCCCCCGTCCGGGCTAAAAATTAAACGATGGTCACATTTTTGCCGTTATGGCCCCTAGACTGTGCAACAATCTGCCTGTAAGCAGGATCCACTACCATTTGTAAAATCAATTGGAGACCCCATTAAGCTCCATGGCCTGTCAGTGTGACACATTTAACCTGCTTTTTCTTTTTTCTTTTTTTTTGCAACGTCCTGAGCCTTTTGTCTGTTTAGATTGTTTCTTGTTCTATTACCCTTGAGAAGCACTTTGTAACGAAGTGTTTTGATTCTAAGGCTCTGTATAAATAAAGTTGACTTGACAAGTTGACTTGAAGGGGGTTATTTTTTATTTTTTTTTGGTGGCTTTCCTCTCTCAGGAGTTATTGTTCTCCCTCGAGTGGTTTGTCTGCTGGATCATCGTCGGTTGTAGTTTGTGGGAGGATTTTCTCAAAGGGGGAAGTGATTGATGGCCGGCGTTCCAACAGGGAGTGCAGACATCCAGCCATGCCGCAGATCAAAGGGCTTTTCTTAGCTTAGCTTATCTCATCGTGGCTTACAGGCATATATCTATTTCTCTTAGATGAATTCTAGATTAAGTGTAATCTCTGTCTGGCCTGTCCGCCTGCTGCCCACCGATGGAACATTCTGTTGGTGGAGGAAAATTACACGTAAGTCACTGTTGGGCATGGTCGCAGTCATCGCGCCTATTTTTAGATCAGAGCATTGCTCATGTATCTCTGCCATACCTATGATGCATCCCACCTCAAGAAATTAATTTGAACATGTTGACCTCCTCCAGCCATGATGAAGTAAGTGATGCTAAAAGATGCTGGCACTCCCTGGCCTCAAATGCACCCCAGGGTGTAGATTTACTGCGTTCAGACATTTTAAAGTTAAACCGGATAAAGAGATGAAATACAGTCTGCTGCCGTACTTTTCCATTTGTCCCAGATAGGGCTCTAAATCAGCCAATTACTGATTTTCATTTGAAAGACGCACTCAAGCTCCAAATGATCATAATGTTGCTGTCGCTGTTTGTTTCTAGGAGACGACCATAACCGAGATCAAGCAGAAGATTATGAAGATTCCAGATGCCAAGGGTCTCGTCATAGACGGCTTCCCTCGTGATGTCGGACAGGCCTTGTCATTTGAGGACCAGGTGAGTTTCTGCAAGGCTTTTTTCAGCCACAGAAATCCTTTGGTTAAGATTACATAAACACCAGGAGTTGCTAAAACTGGAAGAGTAGCCATTTTCATTGAGAAACTGTATATTTGGTATATTTACTCACCTCAAGTTGTCTTAAATGTCCAGAAAAAAAGTTTTAATTGCATTCAATGCTTCACTCTATTGACTGAAGCGTCAATGTAGCCAATGAGAGAGGAGGACTCCAGGCCAATGAACAATCCAGAGGCAGGTCAGGATTGTTTCAGGTGAATGTGCACGTGCAGCTGTTTGTGCACAAGGCAGCTTGGATTACACTGGATGAAAAGTTTGAACAATTAAAAAAGAGCATTTTCATATCCCTCTTGCTGCTGATTGTGGGCGTTTCTGCTTTATTTGACCGTGCACAGCAAAAACTGACAGGAAGAAATGTGTATGAGAAAATGGGTTTAATATGTTTAAGGTTAAAGATCATCAAAAAGATTCTGTCCTGCAACATCACATGACTGGTGCCTCAAGCTGTTTACCCACTGTGATGCCCCAGCTGCAGAAATCCTGATGTTTGATATAGGATTAAAATATTCATTTTAATCCTGATGATTAAAATGGATATTTTTGTGTTGCGCTATCGATGATGAAGATGAAATTCCCCCTTCCACCATGAGGTCAGAGGTCAGGCTCTGGAGCTGGTGTTTTGCTCAGGTGAGCCTCCAGCAGTGTGGATGCGTGTGTGAACCCGGACTCTGCAGGTGAAGGATGGTCTCCCTGTTCACTACACCAGACTAGACGCTCCACCTCAGTCAAATGATGCATTTTGGCATCTAGTTTCAGAGTTAACGTGGTTATTTTGCTCAGTGCAAACAGTGTGATTGGCATGTTATTGTGTCTAACACATACACACAAAGAGGTGTTGAATAGGCACCTGGCACGGCCTGAGTATGCAAACGAGTTGCTGGCATCCTGTCAACAGCAGCTGTTACCTGTGAATTTTCTGTAACGTGAGGCATTTTACTTGCAAATGAGGGATCTGACATTGATGCCGACTGTATCACAATTATTGATGCCACAAAATTAAAACAATTGATTGTATTTTTAAAAAGGAACTAGGCAAAGTAAGACTTGGTTTGCAAAATTTTAACACCTTGCAGACTGGATCCTCTGGGTTTTAAAGGTCCAGAATTATTAACTTTTGGTAAAATGCAGCATTTTGGACCTGAGTACTTTGTTTTTACCCAGATTCCCCTTGAGGATCAATATAGTATTGATTTGATTCTGATTTGTAGCATCTGGAATATGAGATTTAGGGGCATGTGCATGTGAGGCCGACAGTTTGACGTAGTCTAGAGTGGCACGTTTTACATCAGCGCCGACTTTGAAATCCGCACCGTAAGCATTCAGAAGGCTTTCAGTCAAGTTCACCTTTTTCCAGCTCCTGCTGCTGATCAGCTATTCAAGAGTAAGGGACTTGTTTTCCATCTCAGTGCCCAGTCAAATGCCAACGTGTACGATGTTCCAGAGACAATCAAGGCTGGCATATTGAGGTCGGCTTTCAGCTGCGCAACTCAAATCCCTCATGTTTTCAGGCATTGTCCTGCTGAAGTGTCCTCGAGCAAGACAACAAATCCCCTTCTGGCTGCTGTTTTGGGTGCTTTGACCTCCTTGTGGAGCAGGCAAGCAAAAAGAGAGTTTCCTAAAGGGAGATCGATGTTGTCACACAAAACAAGCTAATCTGTAAATGTACATGTTGAAAGAATGCAGAAAATAATGCCTGTTTTCCACTGACACCCATGTATTTCCCCAAACTCAGTGAACATGCCCAACACATCAATGACTGTTTAAACTAGAAACACAACGGAGAAAAAGACAAAGGCTGAAACTGTAGATACTAGGTTTTTCCAACAACAGCAGAGATGTGTGATGCATGGCAGTGTTGTTTTGTTTAATCTGGAGGCAGCTAATGGAAATCCCTCTTTTACAGTTGAGCGGCCAATTGTGTGACACAGCGGTTGATTTCCTTTAGATGGATTGATGCTCATTATCGCATTTAAACTCACTTAACATTCAACAGCCTTCAGATGAGCATTCACTAAAGAGCTGAGGTGGGGTCTAACTGGGTCAGTGGGAGTGAAGATTGACCTTATAATTTGGTATTTTTAGCCATCTTGCAGGGAAAGAGATGGATGAGGTTGCGAGTCCCAGGGTGCACTCACACCTACAGTTTGTTATCTTTGGCCCGAGCCATTGTGGAAAAGTTTTTTTTTTTTTTTTTTTTTTTTTTCTTTTTTAGATTTTTGTCCTTGGTTTGTTCTGTTCACAATGCCCACAGGAATGAACCAAGGCTTGAAAACAAATGTCACATGGTCCCATGAAGAGCTTGTTTATTAGATATAGCTTTGAGAATCCGTCATCCTTCTAGGTTAGAGATTTTGGTGGCAACAATTGCTAGACATCACATGCCAGCGTTTGTTTTGTCGTGCCTATACCCAGTTGCATTTTTGGGTTGGTGCCTATAGTTGACTCGGTTTACTGCTCTCTCTCCTAACAAGTTATCTTGGGTGGAAGAAGATCAAGACATTTTCAGGTATCTTTCTCTATCCGGTTTGGTGCCGCCTGCTTTTGAATGGCATTGTTCTTACCTGTCTGGACAAACTGGAATGCAGCCTAAAATGTTGGTGTTCTAAACTTCACAGCATCGTCATCTGTCAACACATTTCTCATATGGCTGCGTGAGTTAAAAATTAAATGGACCTCAGGAGGTTGATTCCAAATAAGATAATTATCGACCTTGAGATGCTGAGCCTGTCAGAATCATCACTGGTGTGAAAGTAAAGCTCAGCAAACCACCATCACTGATGCTGTTATTTACAGCCCAGAAACCTTGCAGTGGATGCAGCCACAATTTGCCTTTTAAAAGCTAGACAAGAACATCATGTAACTCCCGCACCTGTTGGTACCTTGGCATAGAAAACCAATTAGGTCCCCAATTTGGCTGTGAATTCGACTGATGTTCTTATCATCCTGTTTGGACTCTTTGATAATGCGTCCGTCAGGTATTCACACAGCCTCCAGACAGACTGTGACCAGCTGCGGTGGATTTTTCTTACTCTGACTGAAAGCAGGGCTGTGAGTTTGATTTGGAAAATGGTGCTGATAGAGCTATCATACACAAACCTTTGAATGAAGTGGAGTTTGGCATGCACTCAGTGAACACATGAAACATGTAACTGAGGTATACAGTATTAATCATGACTTGCTCTTGGGGGACAATGGATGGGACTATGGATTGGGCTGCATTTCATCATTCTGTCCATTGCAGGTGATTTTTTGAGCCTCTGCTGGTCTATTTTGGATGAAACTGGGGGGAATGATGGATTTTGACACCAAGTCGAAAATAAATCTGACTAAACCTGAGCGCCACCACCAGGCCAAAAGGGCAATAAGCTCATCTTTGACACTGCTGGGTCAAATTTGATGAACCTTTGGGGCATGATGAGTTTTCCCACTGATATTCAGTATCCACCAAAGTGAAACTGATTGGCCCAGCACAGCGCCACCAACAGGCCAAAAAGTTCCAACGCTTGAAGCAGAAACATTGTGTCTCATGTTACATCACAAAAAAGGTTAATAATACTAATAAAGGTTAATGATATTAATAGGTAAATATACAAACTATTCTGCAACATTGAAAGGAAAAACTTTTTGTTTGGCCAACTAGAGAGCAAAATAATGGGCGGCATTTGATGTCAATTTTGGAACAAGTTCACACTGCAACACACATTTGTCAGAAACTGATTAAATTTGCCCAGCCGGCTAATGAAATAGGAAATCGGCTTTTACTTTAGTTTGTGTTGTGATCCTTTCAAGCAATGCTGTTAGTTTTTACTCTTCTTGCTCGTCATTGCATTGTCATTGCATTAAATGGCTATTGTATTGTATTTGTTACCATGATGCTATACTGTCTGTCTATGCAGCTTCCCTGTCTAATACAGTGGCTAGCCATGTAAAGGTAGGGAAAAAAGTGAATGACAACCAGTGGAAATATATTTTGTTCTTCCACAACCTGGAACCTGAGTTAGTTGACCTTTTGTGCAGCAGATGAAAGTAGTTCAATTTTAGATCCTCAGAAAAGTGATGAAGAGACATCCGCACCTGAAGTCACACCCATGCTGGAAAGGTCACAGGTTCAATCCCCGCAGCAGTCACTATTTCCACCAGTGGCCATGTAGTGAGCTGTCATTTAGCCCTGCAGCACTAAGGCTAAGTGCCTGAATGTAAAATGTAAATATCAAACAGCATTACACAGTTTACGAACCGTGAATCCCGGCTGGCACTGAGTGGTGATCAAATGTGTGTTTGTTGGCTTTTGTAGAGGAGGCCAGATGGGGTTCCTCTGGGGTTACCGTTTAATAAAAAAGGCTCTGCGATCTATCTCGTCTTTTCCCCAGTCACAACATGTAAATGGCCTGGTAATGTGGGCAGCCGTGGCCAATCAGCTGGCTCAATTGAGTCCGTCTGCTCCAGTCATGAAAGTTAACGAGTGGCAACAATGGCAATCTGTCTCCCATGGTGTTTCCTCCTTCCTTATTTCATACCAATTACCGAGGATTGCATGGCGTACAACACAGCCACAGATACACACACACACACACCAACACACGTACAAACTCACACTTGGTCACACGTACATGCACAAAAATAAACAAGCCCACGAAATTGCAAGTATACAGTGCACATGGTTGCACATACACAATCACACCCAAATGCATGCAGATGCACACATACTGCACACACACACGCATACACAGACATAAATAGACATACATGCATGCATACAGGACAAGTGCACATAATCACATGAACACTGAAAATGTAACCATTCTCTGATTTGTGGGAGCAGATGGGGAATCAGACCTGTGACCTGAAACCAAATAACACACATGATCAGCTGCCGTCATCCTGTTCATTTGTCATGACTCTGCACCCGGTCACCCTGACTTAAAAAGCTTCCATCCTAAAAAAAAAAATAAATGTATTAGTCTGGGTTTCAGTAGACACTTTTAGCATCCTGTGGTGGTGTAAATGCTGTTTCAGAGGCCTTTTCAGCTCCAACAACAGAGAAAAATCAGAATGGAGACACTTTGACATATTTTTGGGTGCATGACATTGGCTAAATTTAAGATTTTTTTTGTCATTTTGCATTTTTATTTGTTAGTAACAGTGGAGAGAGACAGGAAAGGCGGGGCAGAGAGATGGGATGACATGCAGCAAAGGGTTCAGCTTGCTATCAAACCCCGGGCCACTGCTCTGAGGACTCAACAGAATCTGTAGACTCTGGCAGCTTCAGTACCAAAATATTGGTATCAGCCTTGAAAACCCCCTTCAGTTCAGCCCAGCCGTTAATGCTACATTATAAACTACGCAGCCAATTTATACCCAATTTCCCCTCGGGGGTCAATAAAGTATTTCTGCTTCTAACTCTGATACAGAATTATTGGACATTTAGACACCAAAATCAGCGTTTTTTTATCCGTATCCGTGGACGCCTGGGGTTAATTTGACTATAATTTAATTAACACCAGTTATTATGATGCAAAATATGGAAGCGTGTGTGCATTGTTTTAATTGCACCACTTCAAATGTGTTTTTCAGCACTCAAGTATGACACGTAAATAATGTAATATTTAACACAAACCAAAAATATGAGGGTAAATACTAGTAGGGAAAAATCAAAATGAAAGTTGAGTTAGGGGCACGCAGCATGTAGAAGTTTGAAAATCCCTGACCTAGATTTATTAGAAGCTAGGCTGTAATTCTGATTGGGAATAGTTGGGACCGTCAATGTATCTGCCGGCCGTTCCTGATATTTTTCATCGCAAACTGTGTCAGGTTTCACCCGTGCATCCTACACGGGCCGCTAACCCTCTCCATGTCTCCTTCACGTTCTCACGTTTCTCCGGTAATTGTGCCTCCTCCATGATGCCGTATGACAAGGCAGAGTCTTGGCGTAATGAGAGCCAGAGCTGCGGTTGCTGCCGCCTTCCTTCCTTCGACATCTTCCTCCACGCCTGACAGCACATCCCACCGAGTCCGTGCCCCCTCCCTGAAAGCTGTCCAAGGCAACAAAACAAGCAAAGAAAAGAGACGATATTATGTGGCCGACCTATGTGCAGAAACGTCCAAGCCTCTGTGGTTAGCTGATCTGAATGGCGTGATGTTCAACCAGACAATGTCCATGCAATTTCAACCCCCCTTCCTTTTTGATTGAGCTGCCAATTGAGCTATTACTGTGGTTATTATCAGCAATTCCAGCAGTTTCAAACATGGAAGATATTAGGCGTGATTATATAATTAGATGTACTTTCCCCAGGTGTCTCCATGCAGAGAACATCAGTTGAAGCTGCAAACAGAGAAAAAAAATCACAGTTTACTATCTGACTCCAATCAGTGGGAAAACACATCAGCTGTTTTAGGATGAAGAGGCATTTCACAGCATAATCAAAACGCTGTCTCATCCTTCGATTTATGTTACAGCGTTGAATGCAGTCTTCGTAACAGATCACTTCAGCGATTTGATTTCACTAATTTGAGTTTTTTTTTACTGTCACAGAGAAGGTCGCCAAACTGTCAAGGTTGCTAGGGTTTTACAAATGGACCTCGAGGTTGGATAAGGACCTGAGGAAGTTCACTGCAGATGAAATCACGGAGATAACAGATACATTTCTGTTATGTTTATGACGGTATCCAGGCAACCGCTTGAAACAGCTCATAGAATCACTGATGATTGGATAGGAGCTGGTGACCTCTCAACCAATAACACAGAGTTGAGGCAGCCCTGGGATTTACAATCTAATTAGGTGACAGCTGGTTATTAAAGGGCTTTTGTGCAGCTCAGGAGCAAAGATGCAAAATAGCAGTAGTATGCTTTGACAAATGAGGCGGTGAAACCTTGGCATCGAGGCTAAGCCCACTTGGCCGGCAGCACATGTCAATCCATATTTCAAAATGTCACCGTAGCTTGGAATTAACAGCGCACACAGCCAATTTTAATTCTGAATACAGAATTGCTGGTTACACACAGAAATCAAGAGCAGGAGATCAATTTGGAGCAATATTTATATTTAACAACATATTTGTTCCCACTTTGCCCCGCTTTTTACTTTGCTTGTTATCCAAAAATACTCTTAGAGCACACTCATCCCAAGTTTGTTTACAAAGTCTGGAGTGGTTGCTGTTTCTGATGTCTCTGGATCATGTGCACCTCTGAGAACAATGCCTTTCAAAGTCGGGTGGCACCAAATAACCGCTCTGAGACGCCTGAAAATGTGAGTCTTTGTGCTTTTCCAAGCAAACCTGTCTGTCATGCTGCTGTCGTACGGCCCCGTCAAAACTCTTCTCCCCGGCACAGCGGTGAACATCATTAGCAGCGGCACAACACTTCAGCCTTATGAACTCTGGCCAGGAAGAGAGCTGCAGAGACAGAGACGTTAAGGCAGTAAAAGAGACACTGCTGTGATAGAAGATGAAGGGAAGAGACAGATGGGTAGTGATAGAAAGTAACACACTGGCTGCACTCGGCTATACAGTGATGGAAAATCTAGAAACTTTGTCTGAAGTCGGGTGAAAGTGGAAAGGAAAGCTGCACCGATGGGTTGATGAAAAGCAAAGGTCAATATTTCAGACAGCCGAGACATCAGAGCGATACTGACCTCGCAATAAAAGTTGGACATCAGCCTGTCATTGTTGCCCATCATTGTTTTACTCACCCATCCTCAGGAGGTCGGGGTGTAAAACCTGGAGTGAAACCCGCCTCGCCAGGCCTGAGGCTGGACGCACACCAGAGGATAATCAGGCCGATCGGCGCCTTATTTGGACATCACGGCGATCAGGAGGGGAATCCTTGATCTGAGGCTTGGCGGGGCCCGGCTGCCTGCTCAGATTATCTGCTTGTGTCAGGAGTTTACGGACTTAAATCCGAACCACCCGGACTGACTCGCTGTCACGTCTGAGCATCCTCGATCACAGCAAAGATGTGTAATGTTTACAAAATAAATAGATCCTGACAGCCTCACAGATTCAGCCCAAGAGTGGAGAACACCAGTATGAGAGCAGAATTCATTATGAGGCGAGGTGACGATATATTAAAAAGTAATATTGCTGATAATATATTGCTGACAATTAATGACAATAATAATGTTTGGTGTCTGCTAGTGATCAATCGATATAGATTTTTCAGCGCCAGTGCCGATACCGATTATTAGTAATGAAGGACACCGATGGCTGATATTCACATTTCAGTTATACTAATAAATATTCAAGTTTGCAAATTGCAGTGTCAGAATTTACTGTTTCAGAAACACCAATGCAAATCTGGCACTGAATTAACCAATGCTTAATTAGCTGTTATTTGTCATTATTGTTAATTAAATAAAATACAAACACAAATAATTACCCGAAAATTTCCCTCCAAATACAAGGACACCAGATTTATAATTATTAAAATTAGTTTAAAAAAAATCTAACCTCTCCTAAAACGACTCTCATTGCTTTTATTTTTATTTTATTTTAATTTTTTTTAATCCAACACTTTTATCTCAAACACACATGATACACTGTGTAAATAAGCCAGCTTTTGAGTTGCTCTAAGGTTACTTTTTTTTTTTTACTTTGATGGAGCTAGGCTAACGACTCCCATAGACTTCAAGTCTTTATGCTAAGCTAACACCAAATGCTACCTACAGGAACCGAACCACTGGATGCACAGAGGTGAAAAAAAGGCATTTCGGCCAAAACGTTGAAGTATTCCTTTACATATTGCTGAATATCGGCAGCCTTGATCCAAAAATGCTTGCATTGGTATCAGTCTTCAGAATCCACATCAGCCAAGCCCTAAGCAAAGTTATCAATCGCCTTGTTGACTTACTGACTTTGAAACTGATTCTGAGCAGTAAGTAATGTCACATAGGTATTATTATCCAGATGCGATACTTTTTACTGCGTCTCGTATTCCCCGGTCAAGAGGCTCGTAGCGCAGTGTGTGCGTTGGCGCGGTCCGAGCGGCTCTCTGAGGATCTGCAGCATCCATTTTCATTAGACTCTCTCGCCCCATGCTGCTGCTTTGGCCTTTACAACATCACAGCGGCCATTTATGAGCCGCCCCTCAGGGCCTCCACAACAGTCCTGTCCCCCTTTATAGCCGCCCAGGGAGCCAGCCTGTCCCTTCATCTTCCCTCAAGCCTTTTTACCTCCACTCTCAACTATATAGGTGTCACTATATCTATTCATCTCTGGCTGTTTACCTGCCCGGCTGTCTCTCTCTCAGATTATCTGTCTGCCCGGCGCTCTGTTGGACGCACAAACACGGATCCCCACACACACACACACACGGCACACACTTGTCTTTGTTATAAAACAAGTGCTGCATGGTGGAAAAATGCCAGTTGGCCCGGGCTTCGTCATGTGTTTTGACTGGATTAAAAGTGCATATGTCAGAGTCCCTTTAGCGTAATTGTAAGTGCAGGCAAATTGCATTAGCTTCATCTTCCTCCGTGACTTGCCGTGCCAACTCCGCAGTTTGCAGGATGCCGTTTTCAATCTGCCTGCTCATGAGTACAACGGATTGTCAACTCCTGGGTTTTTATCGCCCCCGGCACCCCTGAAAAAAAATGGTTCTGAATTGATTTGCCTGCAGCTGTTATTATCTTCTCATGTAATTACTCAGGGATAATGAAAGTTAAGTTTTGAGCAAAATGGGGAAATTAATTGGAATAGGCAGCAAAACATAGGCAGCATCTATTTTGTACTGCAGTGTTTTACCACATGGACATCGTAAGTCCACTGCACGTCCCTCGCTCTAACTTCAGAGGGGCTGAAAAAAGAAAAAACAGCGCTTTGAGTGTAATTAATTATTGCATAATTTATTAGCACTGGTTTCATCCTCCTACACTTGTGAGACGCAGCACTGTAGATGTGTGCTGAATGGATTATTTTAGCTTTTCAGAGAGCCGGAGAGAGAAGCCAAGTTGTTGCTCTCTTAAATACAGATTTGTACGGTGGCAAGTGTTCACAGCTCTCTTTCTCTCTCTCTCTCTCTCTCTCTCCACAAACAACGGGAGAGTTTTCTACTTTTTTTCTGCGAAGTCGCACCTACTGTAGGTACTGTTCCACTGGGAATGAACAGACAGAGAAGGAAAGGTGTCATGATCCAGATTTTTTACATGTGGTGAAACACCTTCCACCAGCCTGGCTGTGCGGCATTAAAAACAATGAGAATTTGAAGGACAGGTGTGCTTTTCCGCTGCGGATCTGGTGGCAGCACCTCAACAATATACTGTATGACTCATTTGCATCTAGAAACTCAAACTTTTATTTAATTTAATTTTATTGTATTTTATTTATTTATTTATTTATTTATTACGATTTGCACTTTTGGTCACTAGAACTAGTGAGAAACGCTATTTTGTTTTAACCAGTGTATTTTTTCTATGGGCGAAATGACAAATAAAGGAATCTTGAGGAACAGCTGGGCATCTTGTTGGCAGCATCACAGACTCAAGTCCTGGTTTTATTGTGTCTTGTAATTCAGGAGAATATTCATTTTAAAATTTTAGGAGAAATTGAAGCATTTCAGTATCGTATCCTGAGGTCAGCTCAGTTCGATTTTTACTGTTTCATTGCAGCTTTTTCGTTCTAAACCGCATAAAGTGACATGTTCCAAGAATTGAGATTTGATGTCTGGGATGAGCTGTGATTTGCATTTGTCATGTGCCTGACTGTCATGCTGTTAATCCCATCTCCTTTCCCCCATGGGCACCCTCTTGTATTGCACTTTTTGGGTTACGATTCTGGTTTTGGTTCAGTCTGTTTTGTACATCCACAAGAAAAATTAAACACTATCATTTCCAGTGTTCTCTGTATTTTGTCTCATTTGCAAAAATATACATATTTTCATTCAGAGCTTTGCGATATCAATATGAAATCAATCACTAAATAAATAAATACTGATTAGGCTACTTAAAACAAATATAATAATACTTAAAGTATGTTCATTAATGCATCAGCTAAGTGTGTGGTCAGACGGCTCTCATACAGTGGATGTGTGTGTAACACTAGACTTTGTAGGTTGATTTATTCGTTGTTGTTTTTTTACGCCTGACATGGTCACCGTGATAGATGGAAATATCATGTAGCTGGTCCTGACTCTCCCTCTGTTTCCGCCACTTGTCTTGTCAAAGTGCCCTTGAGCAAGACCCCCTAGCTGAACCACTGCTTAGCGTAGCGTGATAAAACGGACAAAGGGCTCATACTCATCTGGTTAGTCATGAGAGCTCACCTGATGTGCTCACCAGAGAGGACAAACAGACAAGTCATACTTGACATGACTTGTCTGTGCTATCGTTCTTAGCTAAGTTGCAGGGACTGGAATCAGATCTGTTTTGACTCCACTTGCTGCCAGAATGTAATCAGGCAGGATGACAGATCACCAAAACTCTGTCCAATAATAAACAAGATACTCTAGAGTCCATGTGACTCCTGTTTTCAAGCGCTGGTTCACTTGTAGCCGTGCAGTGTGAACCTAAACAAACCGGGAACAAAACTCAACAAACCTCTCCACCGTGAGTCGGACCAAGACAAACAACTCAGCTGTGATCGCGATCTCAGTCACTTCACTAAACTCTTCAATTGCATAAATGAAGCGTTTCTTTGGTGGTAGTATGTTGCCAGTGTCACTTCATGAGGGATGCCGCTCTTCCTCTGAATCACAGCAGGAAAAAATTACCACATTTTTTTATGCTCAATTGACTGCAGGCAGTTTATTTCTCAGCTCTTTGTTTCTCTGAGCGAGTAGAGTTGTACATCCCTAAAAGGATATTGGCTGTGTTGGCACCGCGGGTCAGGTCATTTGCCTGCTTACCTGTCATATTTAAGATTCGTGAGTGTGTGTGTGTGTGTGTGTGTGTGTGTGAGACTGTGAGGAGGCATTCCACACGCTTCCTGGCCTTTAAGCTCGAGATACGATCACTGACAGAAATCTGTGCAGGCACTAAACCTGTCCCGGCTTTTCTGAGAATAAATACCATTCGAGCCTGACGTGGCATGATAATACTGCACCTCTACAGACGTTTGATAATTATATACACATTTAATGTTTTTTTTATTATTATTATTATTTTATTCATTTATTTATTTATTATAAAAAAAATGGCAATGGTTTCTAGTTCAAAATCCACATGAACAGCGCTCACCTGAGAAATAGAGGGCAGAAGTCTGGTCGCTATGGAAACAGAAACTTTGATTTCCAAGAAACAAAAGTGAGTCCCGTCACTCGAGCGCGGCTCCATAAACAATGCCGCCCATGTGCTATTTTTGGCTGCGGCAGCACGTCAGTTCAAACGCAGACTCGGGGGTGTTCATCGTCTTATTGGATGAGACTCAAACACAGAGGGAGGAAAACAAAAGGCAGAGCATGAACAGTAACTAACTAACTAACTACTGAGATACTTTTTATAGACCACAGCTCCCAGCGGCGAAGTGGATGGCAGCGTGCAGGGTTATTACGGCCAAGTTTAACAGAGCAGCAGTTCCAAGGAAACACTTAACTCCATGCGCCCTGGTGTCTTTATTTGGGTCTGTGCTGCTTGTGGGAGCCAAAACATACACACCGCATTATTTCCCCCTCAGCGGCGTGCATTAGCCGGCTATGTGCGTCCTTCACTGATGATTAAATAAACGGTGAACATGTTTTCCCTCTCAATTCGTGTATTTGTCAGTTACGGAAAAATGTCTGAGGACTTTGTAAACAGGAGCGTTCAAGATCACCGGAGCGTCTCTGATCAGGCCAGTGTTGCTGCTGCGTGACCTTTTGCTTTACAGTAAACTATAGTTCATGTGTGTTTGCCCTCTGTTTTATCCTGGCAACAGGTCGTGCTCAAATAGTAATCATTTTAATTAGCCAAATAGTGTTTGAAGGACTGAGTAGGTGATTAGGAAGGCTCTACTGCATCAGGATAGGGTAATTAAAGGAACACTTCACCCAAAATAGAAAAAAAGATATTTACCCACCTACCCTTAGTGTAGTCTGTCTTCCTTCATCCCAGTAAAATGGCTTTGTGGAGCTCAAACCGTTAAAAATTCACACATGAAAATCTCAACAACGACAGCTCTTTCCAAAAACAGTGACGTGGGTGCTCGGTGTAATCCGGGGAGTTTCGTTGGAAACTATTTCTTGCCGAAGAACACCGGCAAATTGTATCTACCTGATACAGATAGATCCAGTTTACCAGTTTGACGGTGTTCTTCAGTGGGAAACGGTTCCCGACAAAACTGTCTGGATGGAGAGATTGCACTTTTATTAGGTGTTTTGGGTGAACTGTGCCTTTAACACAGAGTATCGTGTTAAGTAATATTAAAAACACAGTACTGTAGGCTTAGATAAAGCGTTAGATAACTGAACGTCTGGCAGTTAATGATGTTTTCATCTCTCGTGGTGAGTGTACAACATCAGCCTTTATGAGTGAAAAGCCCGTAAAATTAAAATCACATTGTCGGTACAGAGGACTGCTCTGTTTACCTTTCACTCCAAATCAAGGCTCTCAAGGCACCAAGGATAATGCATTTTCAGTTCAGTCGAATCGGGAAGTGGATTTACATCAGTATGAAAAAAAAATGACAACCTGAAAAGGATCTGATACCCCGTCTGGTCAGAAGTGCCTGAGAGTGAATCCTGTATCATCATGTGAGCCGCAGTTTGTTTTTACATGTTGATTTGGGTGTAATGAATTGAAAAAATGGGTAGATCCCAACTTTGCTTCTCTGGTTTCCCAATTTAAAAGAGTTACTCAAACTAAAGGTGACACATGTGAAGTCAGTGTTTTTGTTTACACCGCCCTAATGAAGTACAGATAAAACTTGTGTTTACATTACATTATATTGCAGCCCGAGCCGCACTCTCATCTCATCTCACCTTGCCCAGCTCCATGCTGTCTGTACCATCAGTGGAAATTAACCACAAAACACAGAAGAAGTGCAACACATTTTAGCAAACCAGTCACAGATCTTGCGGTCTTTCATTGCCCGACATGCAGTTACATTTTTGGAGAGGCGCACTTAAGCCACTGCAGGAGTGTCTCTACAAGCTACTCACAGTCACACTGGTGCCATTGCTATGGAGGCATTTTGATATAGAGCCATAAATTAGCCTCAAGACAGAGCTGCCCCATGTTGGTTGGAAACTACAGTGACTATTTGGACAGTGACACAGTATTCAGAATTTTGCTCTGGGCAAGAAACTGCTTTTTAGTCAAGTGTCCAATTAATTTTGAGCTTCTGAAACTGGGGTGACAATGTATAGAACTGGCTGTAATTCCTAAAAGGTTAATGCCATATTTTTGTTCAGCCCCTTTAAATTAAAGCTGAAAGTCTGCACTTAAATCACATCTTGATTACTACAAATCCACTGTGGTGGTGTACAAGGGAAAAATTATAAATATTGTGTCACTGTCCGAATACATATGGACCTAACTGTATGTAGGAATGAATCTCATGTCGAGCAGCAGGATGACCTTTAACCTTTCTCTGGGCAGATCTGCACCCCTGACCTGGTGGTGTTCCTGGCCTGCACCAACCACCGCTTGAAGGAGCGCCTGGAGAAGCGAGCGGAGCAGCAGGGGCGACCGGACGACAACCCCAAGGCCACCGAGCGCCGGCTGACCAACTTCAAACAGAACACCATTCCCCTGGTCAAGTACTTCCAGGAGCGGGGCCTTATCGTCACGGTAACTACCACCGGTGGATTACTGTGTGTGTGGGCCAGAGAGTTTTACGTGATTGTCTGTTACAGTGTCAAAGTGTATGCGTGTGCATGAGATCCATGACCCGGTAATGATGCAGTTTAGTGTTTGTGTGTGTGTGTGTGTGCATATGCTCATTTGTATGCACAAGAATTAAGAAGTGAAACCGTAGATCTTTTTTATCGCTTGTTTGGGTGCGCATTTAGCGTGCATGCCAGTCTAGTCAAAGATATTTTGTTGCTGCTTTAATACAAACTCAAACACAGGCACACACCCAGTCTCTTGAATACGGGAGTCGGGTGTTAATTGGAAGCCACTGGGCTTGTCAGTAGATCCTGTTTCTGGGTGCAGAGGGGAATCAGGTTACCCTTGGTGTGTGTGAACTGGGTGCTAATAGAGTTGTCAGCTCCTCCAGCCAACAGGAAGTGGCTGCCTACTGTTCTGGTGGGAGTCCTATTGATCTGTCTGAGTCTCAGCCGAGCATCGACTCCCACACAACATCAGAGGGAATACAAAATAGCTGTTTTGCTGCAAGATGAACTGGGTTTTTTTTTTTTTTTTGCATTGTTGTTTAAATGTTTGGGTGTTTTTGCATTGTATTGTGGGGGCATGTTAAAATCAGAGGCCCGTCATTATCTCCAGAGGATTTCACATTAATATTGTAAAAGCGCAGAAAATGCAGCCAGATGTCCCTTAGGAGCCAGTGCCTGCTGTTACGTCTACTTTTCTGTGTCTGTGCAGGCCAGCTGACGTCGCTTTCCCTCTCGTCAGGAGGAGGAGAGAAAGTGAAAATGCCATGGAAGTTAACAACACATTATCACTTGGAGATGAAACGCACATTGTCGTGTAATATTTCTCTTTATGGCTACTGTGAAAAGAAAAAAAAATCATTTTTTTCTGCTATGAGATGCTTCATTCAGTTTCTTTTAGAAGACTGCGCTTGTTTCTGTGTGGTTTTGCTTACACACAGGCTCTTCTCTTTCTCCTGTGCCTCTGAACCTCACATTTATAGAATCTCTCTCTCATTCGCCTGCTATACATTCATGGTGCTCATTGTTCATGAATTTTTCAAGTGGTTCCTGCCATCCTCCTTTGTATGGTTCCTTTTCTGCAGGACAGGCAGTGCAAGACTAATGTGCTTCCACAATCCATAGAATAGAGGGCTGACGTGGCCAAAGCTGGTTCTGGGAACGTGTCGAACATCGAAGTGAAAATCCAGCCTTGGACACTCTCACACTGTGCAATATCAATTTGTGATGTTTAAATCAGGCCAGGAGTGTTTTTTGTTTAGTTGTTTTTTATGAAGTGGGCTTTAGTGCACCCACTTTGTCCTCAACTCGCCTGGTCCATTTCTGCTCCAGTTAGTGATTTCTTACATTTTGCAAAAATGACTTTCCACAACCTACAGCAGGGCTGCAAATGTTTGAAATTCTTATAATATTTTAAGTAGGGGGTTTGATTTCCCCAATGCAACATCAACCCAGCATTTAAAATAAAATCAGTTGATTTTATTTATTCTAAATTTTTCTTCTAAAATCTCATAAATTAAATGTTTCCTGCACATGAATTTCACATCAATTCACATCAATGTGCACATCAAGGTACTGTTACCCTGTGCACCTGTTGAGCTCTGATACAGATAACTTGCCATTAGCTGCAACCCTTTTTAAAACAAATAGAGGTTTAACTCTAAACATAATCATTATTAACTTGAGGAAGGGTCAATTTTGTAGAAAATATCACATATGGCTGCAATTATGGCAATTTGATATCATCAAATATCATCTCGAGCCTACCCACAACCCCTCTTGACTAAAACTGACTTGTGTAAGTATGTTGTTTGACTTGGGAGAGGACAACAGCTTGATTCCCTCTGAGTGTTTGGTTTTTTCTTTGCCCTGGCCTGGACCTTAACCTCTTGACTGTTAAAAGTTTTATTTTGATAATGAAGGAGCAAAAAAAGGGGTTACAGGCATGGAGCAATGTCTGATATGATCCATTCCTATAAACAGGAATTGAAAGGCTCCTTCTTTCCCATGTCCTCTCTCCTCTCTCCTCAGATACTCTCACGTCGTTGTACATCACCAGTCTGTGATACTGAATGTAGTATTGGAGTCATTTTAGTTTTCTCTGGTCAGCCGGCTTTCCCTCAACCTGCCTCATCTAAATCTGCTTCATGCCTTTTGACAATCCCCAGAGAGAAAGCATAAACCACCAATAAAAGGTGGGCATATAGCTAACGAGTCAATTACTTTGTAAGCACAGGTCATGTCATGTCATTTTTTGCACAATTTATTGCAAATTCCATTTAAAGTGCTTTATACTGATACAGAAATAGTTGTTAAAAAAAATAATATAAGTAAAAGTAATGGCCAAAAAACAAGCAAAAAATCAGGATAAATAATAAAAAAAATAAAATAAAATAAACCAGGGCTTGTGCAATAATGCAGCTGTGCCCATAACTCAAAACACTACATGCCTTGTGGCTGCATTGCTTTCTGGTCCACTGGAGAAAATGGTCTCTTCTGTGATGAATTTCTCCCTGTATGATTGTTGGATGTCGGTGCAAAATAGCGAATTGTAGCTCCATTGCAGCAGTGCTGGAAGTAACTCAACATGACATCACATCATTTATGTTGGGCCAATTACCCACAGGAATCAGAAAAAAGTCTCCAGAGAACAACACAGTGGACACAGAAATGCAAAGTAAATCTAAATCAGCATTGAAGTCCATTGTGTTGGATTCATACTTTGATGCTGGCAGGGAAGTCTGAGCTGCAGAGCGAGGCACGGGGTCTGTGTGGGTCCTGTGTACATCAAGAGTCAAATACACAGAAATCATTTACTCTTGGCTGTTTACAGGAAATTATTTATTCTCCCGGGTCCAAGTCATCTAAGTAAGAGTGCTTTTCGCACTTTGTCAGCTGTTTGCAGAGGCGGTATCCCCTGGTGCTTCCAACCACTCAGACATGCCGTTCACAGCCACTCCAACTAAGAGGAGAGCTGCACGTTAGTATGCTCATGATACCACGTTACTGTGCACATAGATATCCATATTCATATTCCCCACCAGCACTCCCTGTCAGTCCTGTTTTCCAACACACCAGTGAACAACTCTCCACCTCGGCTTGACCCTTATCATGAAGAGGTTTGGAGATTTGGTCAAAGACAAAAGCACTTTGACTGTGAGCGAAAGACTGGAGGCTGATTAAAGGTAAAGAAGCAAATCAGCTGTGCTGCACGGAGTCGACGCACATTTAATCCCCACGCCAGGAGAGGCTGGGCTTTACAGTGACTTTAAAACAATACATGATATTAGGGAGTGGTGGAAAAAGTGCTGCAAATTCCTATTTTACTTCAGCAGAAGTAGAAGAAGTGCTGTAAAAATCTACTGAAATAAAAAGTAGCTCATTTCAAATGTACTGGGAGTAAAAGTGACTGAGTTACTTCTTCAGAACAGTAACTGTGTTAGTTGTGATCCTTTCCAAGACAATTAGATTAGCTTCTGTTAAAGGTGCATTGCGCAAAATTGCTTTGCTCCACATGTATTCCACATTTTTGCAATTTGAGTCTGAATGGTCCTCACTTCCATCAAGCATCTGCAGTTTTTCATCGTGCAGCAAATTTAGTGTGAAATTTGGAAATGACAAAAAGCAGAACCAACAAAGTAGAGGCAAGTTCTGCTGACTGACGTTTTACTGTGAAAGGTTCCACCATCTGTGGTAGATCATTTGTGCTCTGTAATGGATCTGATTTATAATGTAGTGAAGGATAAAACTCAAGTAAAAATGTACTTAAGTTTAAGAAAAGTGACTGACTTTTAAAAAAAATATACTCAAAAAAGCACAAGAACATGAAAAAGCTACTAAATTACACTAACAAGGGTAAATGTAATTAGTTGCTTTCACATCTGATATTAGGGACACGAGGAGTTTCCTTTGCTTGTTTAATTTTAAAAACTGGTTATGAACTGCTGAGATGAAAAGAATATAATTGTGCAATAAATATTTCATTTTTTCTCCAACCTTTTATCTTCCACCAAGGGTTTTCTGCAGTGATCAAACACTTTAGTGCTGAAACCTGCAATGACACACAGGCAATAATTGTATTTTTTTGTCTTATATTTTAAAACAGCTTCAAACGTGACAGGAAACAATCTGAGCCACAGATTCAACAAGCTTCTGGCAGTGAATCACAGTTCTTGCAGCCTGTCACCTTGGACAGATCTTTCCACATCGTCCCTGCAGTCCCTGTGGAGGCCAATTAATTAAAAACACAGTGGACTGTGCCTGAACTGTGTCTCTTAATTATGGGCACATTGTATGAATCAGTGAATGGTTTTTACTGCAAAATCTGCCTCAATAAAAAACCTCCTTCAGCCACTTTGATAATTTTGACATCTCTTAATTTTAATTGTTAGTCATTTAGTTGATTCTGATGGCAAATTATCCATTCAGGGGAATCAAAATGTTATTCAGACGAAATATCACATTCATGCTGTCGTCATCACATAACTATATGCATAAATAAATGTCATGGCAAAAACCACGACGTGACATGCAAAGAACATGTGCGATGAATCTCTGAGCTTTTTAGGATGCTTCAGATATTTTATTGCCATTAATGGCTACTTTCATCCCTTAAAATGCAGCCAGCCACCACATTTAGGGCCACATTTATTATTTCGACACTTAATAGGAGAGGAGGGTGATAAAAATGTATACATATCGGCCACAAGTGCCTTATTCTGCAACAGCCATAATCCTGACTTTGCAACAGAGACAGCAGGTCTTTGGAGGATGGTGTCACAATAATTTTGTCACCTCAGATATCAGGACACTTTGACTCTGCCCAGACTTTTCGTGTAAGTAGTTTAGAAATTTAAGCTTGTAGTAAAGCTGAAATCATTCTAAGCTGCTATAATGTAAATCCAAACTAGCGGCTCAAAGAGTGATCATGTTGAACGTATGTTTTAGTTATTGTGGCTATTGTAGATGCAGTTTGAAAACTGAAATTCAAAAATGCGGTGTTAAATTGTTTAAAACTTTTTTATGGATCTGGATACACGTTTAAATACATATACCCATCTGAATTCAGAGGCGCACTGCCCTAATACAATTTGGCATTTGACATTTTTGTAAAAACACCTTGGCTCTAACCAATTTCCTCTCCCTGTAACTTGTGAATGAGAAAAGTCCTTGGTCCTCACCCGAGTGTTTTGAGCATTTTAAAAGCCTATCGATGGATTGCTTTTGCTGCGAATTGCTGTTGCCACTTTCTTTGTGGTGTGGCAGCATCGCAGACAGGCAGTTACCTCGAGTCTCAGGCAAACAGCGCTACTCCCCTTTCATTCTCGCTCTGTCCCTTTCTTGTCAAATTGCCTCTGCAATCACGCAACGCTTGACACCTTGGAAATCAAAGGTTGGCACTTTGTGAAGCACTCTCGAAAAACAACAGTTCGGCAAATTACATCTGCATTGTGCTCTTAGGCAGTTCTTACTCTTTAGACATAAAACCCGCAAGAGCAGTGCCCTAAATAAACTCCATTTACATGGGTGGAGATTTTTAAGTCAGCACAGGTATCGCTGAAGAGGTGAGCTTCAATTGACACTTAGTGGGGTTCTTGTCTCGATAGCACAAGAAATTGTCTTTTCCACACCTTCAGTTTTTAAACACCTGTCACCCAACACCAATTCCCACGTGGCATGAGTGTGTGAGTGTGTGTGTGTGTGTGTGTGTGTGTATGTGTGTGTGTGTGTGTGTGTATATATGAGGTTTTACTGTTTGTTTAATGTTTACTGCTTGTTTGCTTGTTAATGTTGTGGGGACTCGCCGTCTTTAAAGGGACAAAAAAGCAAATCCCATTAACGAAAATCATTAATGTTAGGGTGAGGACTTTAGGGGGTTAGGGTTAGGTTAAGGTTAAGATTAAGGTTAAGGTTCAAGTTAGGGTTATGGTTATGCAGACGGTGGTTAGGGTTAAGGTTAGGATAAGTCTCTGGAAAATGACTGTAAATCAATGTTATCTCCTCTGAAGTGATGGAAACACGATTCTCTCTCTCTCTTTCTCTCTCTCTCTCTCTCTCTCTGTGTGTGTGTGTGTGTGTGTGTGTGTGTGTGTGTGTGTTGGAGTGTACAAACCAACTGACAATGCTGTTAAAACATGTAAAATTTGAGCATGCTATCATTTCAATCAGGACTGACAAGTTGAATGAGGAGAAGATAGTAGTTTATTACAGCAGATGAGTGATGATAAGTCTTTGATGAAAAACTCTTTGGTGCTTCGACTCTCTGGGGAGATTTTCAGATTGCGGGACATCGGCGGCTGAATAAATCTCCTCATGGAGTCCAGAAGGTGGCTGATGACATCTGATGAGGCTGCTAAAGTGATGAATGTGTGAGGTTCAGGTGGAGCTGGGAGCAGACGACAGTAAAGACACAAAGAGAAACAAAATGACAGCAGCAAGATGATATGCTAACATGGAAGGTGTGCTGCGATGCTTTGGATAGAAATGACCAGGAGATGAACTGACAGCCTAAATCATGGTCCTGTTCACACTGCAGGCCAATCAGATTTGTTCTTCAAATCAGATCTTAAGACAATGAGAGATGCACTGTTATTTTTAAGTGATCAGGTTGGACTGGTGATGTGTCCAGACATCACCAACCTATCTGCATCGGCTGCTGTGGTAACGACGTAGGCGTCAGTGACTTCATACACTGGTGACGCAGCGTTCCAACACAGAAACAGGAGAAATGTCCAGAAGACATTTTATTTCAGCACCTGATGCTCTCTGTGTTGTCCTTCGTATTGCACTGCTCATGGCAGCGTGGCTTCTGCTCAGCCGCTCTCATGCACCTCCGTCACTCTGCATTTGGTGTCTTCGTTGTGTATCACATCATCATCGAGTGACACTAAAGACAGTTTGAAATCAGATTTGAGCGGCCAGAGTATCTGGACCAGGGGCGCCGCCAGGGATTTTGGGCCCCATGAAAAGAAATCTTATTGGGCCCTTGTATAGCCGCCCAATAGGCAAACCTTTTTATTTCAGGCCTTTCGAGGGGCCCCTCCCCCATTGTGGCCCTGGGTAAACAGTCCCGCTTTTCCCCCCAGTACGACGCCCCTGATCTGGACTGAGACCCATCTGTAGAAATCCAATTCAAATAGCTTTCAAACCACTTCCAAATGTGGTTTGGATCCGTTTTGCAAAAATCGCATTTCATGTGGTTCTCCGCTGTGCAGTTTCTCTAAAATCAGTCTGGATACAATCTGGATACGGCCCAAAAACGGATTTGGGCAGTCTGAACAGAGCCAATGACAGGACAACAAGTGAGAAATATACAGTATCTAAAGCCTACGCATGCAAACACATGATCGTCTTCCTAACTGAACTTTCACTAAAACTCACTGAAGCTCATTTACTGAAGAAACTCATTTAATCAGTGAAGCTCCTTTCAGAATTTAAAGTAAAGTAAAGTGAGCTCCACTTTGAGGAAGTGCAGCTAAACCGTACCGAAAACTGTGACAGTACGTCTGAGGCACTGAAAATACGATTTTTCCCAGTGACAATTATCTGCAAAAAGAACTCGCTTCCTGTTAGAAAAGGAAGAAATCCAAGACAGGCCAGCTGATGCAAAAAAGGGCCAACATTTGTTTATATAAGGTGCAGAAGTGACAAAAAAATGCAGGAACAAAAACCATATCTGCCAGTCCAGTCGGACGTTTGTACACTAATTTATTTGCGGCAGGCAATCCAGTCAGACGTCTCTCACCAGTACAAGGAATTCATAAATGGACGACATGTTAGGTTGTGACTCATGAAATTCATAAATTAACTAAGAGTGTGAGGTGCTGCTGCAGACTGCAAATCCTGGAGCAGAGACAGATTACACTGTGGCTCATTAAAGGATAAAACCATTTTAGCAGCATTGTGGGATATTAGCTAAATCCTCCCCTCAGGTCTATTAGTGTCACAGTTTTGTTGTTGTTTATTCTCTGCTTGGGTTCATTTTGTATTAGTTGTGACATGTTATGTGATTCATGCATTATTAGGTTATAATAAGTTTGTATTATACATTAAATTCATCTGTAGGTTCAGTATCTACAGCTACACGGCAGCATGCTCAGCCACATAAATGATCCAAACCAGGTCTTCTTCAAATACTGAAGAAGTCGTAGTGCGTAGCAGCAGATGGGAGAAGCCTCTCAGGGAATGTTGATTAAAGTTGCATTTTGGCACCAATAAATCATTACGACCTTAATACTGAGACAGTATTAATCATTAATACATCTACCATCGCCAAACAAGCCCATCACCACAAGGAATGTCAGTTTTTTTTACCAGCCTCTACTCTGCTGTTTACTTTGTGAGCCACCAGGGTGGATTTCCAAAAGCACCCACCTGCAGCCATGGAGAAGCCCCTGACACGCCAAGCCGCTGGAGTGCCAGAAATGCCCATGGTGTGTTGGATGTAGAACAAAAAAAAAAAAAAAAAAAAAAAAAAAACTGAAGAAAGAAGTATCACAAATAATCTGAGCAAAAGAGAATCTGCTCCCAGGCTTTAAGATTTTAAAAGAAGAGTTCACCTACAATAGAAAGAAAAGGTATTTTCCCACTTACCTCTCGTGGAGCATATCCATCCAGATAGTTTTTTTTTTTTTTTTTTTCGGGTGTAGTTTCAAGTCTGTTAGGATCTTCCGTCTCCCTTTTTGCCAATACAGTGAGGCTGGATGGGTATTCATTTGTAGAGCTCAAAGCATCAAAAATTTATATGTGAAGATTCACAGATACCCGACATAATCCACAGCCCTCTGGAAAAAAAAAAAAACAAACAAAAAAACGGTTCTTTGGGAGGAACTATTTCCTGCTGAAGAACACTGGCAGTGAGTACAAGTCAGTGGTGGATGGATATTGTTTGGTCCCAATGGTTTCATATTCTTAAAAAAAAACATGATAATCTTTCATGATGATTTAGGGCCAATATTTCGGGTTTTTCACTGTAGCTGTTATCCGTCACTGAAAACTCACCTGCACAGAGGTACTATTATGCAAGGCTAAAACCAAATCTAAAAATGATTTGGAAATTTTGCAAATGCTGTGTGGCGAAGATCGTATCTGAACAGGCATTAAATCTCTGTTTTTAGATTCTGATTGGATTATACCCTGCTCTTAAATCATTTTCCAGTGGAGGGACTCTGAATGGTTTCTTGACTAATGAATGCAATAAGCTCTGTGGCTTAATTGCTTTCTCTCAGTAAAAGGCTCCGAGTGAAAGTAATCCATTTATTTGAAATGTCAGGTCCAGTATGGGAGGGCCTATCTCGAAAAAAGAACAATTGCAGCGAGTCACTGACTTCAAATGGCTTAAGTGGATTTGGAATGACTCAATTGTCAATACACATGCCTACAAGTCTATTCATTCTCAGCATTTCATTGAATTAACTTGTCCATTTTCTGTATTCATAACCGCTCTTGTCACCTTGGATGTGTTGCTGCTGAGCCTTTGAGTCCAGACTCATGTCTCAAAATTTGACGGCCATTCATTGTTGGAGGAATATTCATAAGGATCTTAGTTTGTCTCAATCATGATATGTGGATATTCCTGCATGAAAATAATTACGGCCTTCTTCTTGTGTTGGAAGATGCAGCTGATTGGACACACACACACATGCAAACACAACACCACAAAGAGGCACTACAGGAAATTGCAGCAGAGAGAGAAATAATTGTTTGTTGTGGTCTCAATTTAAGCCGTACTGTCACCCTAGGAACAAGGAGCGATCTAATTAAGTATTCCCTGCGCGAGCTCAGCCCTAGCATCCGCTCCACATGGTGTTAGATGCCACACAGATAAATACGAAAAAAAAAACAAAAAACATCTCACCCCATCACTAGTGTGCAGTTTAGTTCTCCAGGATCGGGGTTACATGGGATTTGTTCATTACTCGTGAATTAGAAGCTAATGCCACCATGTAGGATAATCAATATAAGATGAAATAAAGGCATGTCTCCCTCCGTGAAGAATAGAAATGACGTGACTAAAGAGGCATGTGTTATTTAGGGAAAAAAGCCTGTCTACTTCCTATCACCTTCCCTACCTCAAACGTCCAGTTGCAGGATGGGACTACTGGCTTTATTTATATTATAATTTACCAGATTATAGATGGTGGTGTTATGAGCTCTTTTCTTTTGCCTGTGCTTTTGATAACAAGGCCAAGAGCATGTGGCGACGTGGAGCGTTACGTGTGCTGTGAGGCCTTTTGCTTTCATTTGTAATATTAATGGTGCATGCTTTCTTAGTCGTAATGCATTGAAAAAGCTGCTAGAAAGCCTTATTTTCCAGTCTGCAAGTCACACTTTTCAAGAACTTGAAGTGCAGCATTAATTGATTCAGACATGTAGTTGCTTAAAGAGCCAGCCAGAGGCAGTCGCCTTTTGTGTAAATGGATTACATGCAGCATTTATGTTACAGCAGGTGCATATCTTGGTTTTGTAAAGAGACTTCCTCCAATAATAGACTTGGTGGGGGTCTGAGCAGCCTGATGAGTTTTTGGATGCGACACTCTCGAGGGGGAATCCGCACTTTGACCCCATCCGCTCCTCTTTTGCGGGTAGACTCGCAAGGCCCCGGGGCTCAGGGGACTCCTGCGCCATGCACACCAGACGCTGGTCCCTTTTTTTAGCTTGTTACCGTGGTAACAGCCAGAGGAAGTGCTGGTGGTGGGTTATCCTTAACCTACATCTGTCTGCCCTCCACTCCCACTCCACCCGAACCCCGGCTTGCGCTTTTGAGCAAGTAACCCTGCCAGGTATCACGCAGGAGAGGACAGGGAAAGTGGGAAAGAATAAGAGCAATTACTGGCTCTGAGTTTATTTTTATCCATTTTTACATGCCTGCGGGCACCGTTGCCTTTCATTTGGCTGTCACTGGCAGCGAGAGTTCTTCGGGAGGCACTGATGAGGCCAGCATGATGGCCAAAGGAGGCCGGAGGAGGGGAGGTCTGCTCCAATCAAGTTCTGCTTGCTTCAGAAAGAGAGATTTTTCATGGTCCAGTGGGGGCCGTGTGCAGTTTGAAGGAGACCAATTGACACAGAAGGGAAACTAATTAATCGAGTATTATTATCAAAGTTTCCAGTGTGTGCTGAATACAAAATAATAACCCCAGTGTTTAGCGCCCATCTCCAGACTTCTGTTCCAGTAATGATGTTATAAACGATTCCATAAAGGGTATAATGTGATGTCGTAGGCTGGGTTTGCACATGACCTTCATCGCATATTAAACCCCTCCCTAAGGGCGAAATCCTCACTCAGACTGGAGGGGATTGGGTGAGGAGTGAGTGTGTGTGTGTGTGTGTGTTACTGTGCCTATAACTGCAAAGACATCTTTTCCCTCTTTGCCAGTGCTATGTGATCTCATCCTAAACAGGGCTGACAGCAGGTGGACCTCACCTGTCTTTTTGGCTTAGGTTTAGGTTTAGTAAAGAAATGCCTCATACCTGGCCCCGTGCTTTTCCCCACAGACTCACTTGTAGCTGCTGAGCTGTTCTGACTGCAAGGCAAACAGTGATGCAGGAAATTATTTATACACTGAGACAAACACAGAAAACTAAAATAATCACATCAGCTTGTTATACATAGCATAGCATTAAAGACACATAAACAGCAGCACTTGACCTGAGAAGAAATACTAGTGAGTTAATTGATCCTTGATAACTCGGGTTTTCCGGCATCATGATGCTGGCTCCCGTTTAACCTGGATAGATCACCATGGTAACCAATGCTGCATGGCCTGCTCTGGACCAACACCTGTCAATAGCCCGACCACTGACCAATCAGATTGCTGATAAAGTTTGCAACAGTGTGTATCAAGGACCAATAGACACACTGACAGGCTTTTCACATGCAGCACATTCACAGAATAATTTGTTCATCATCTGACAAAAAAGCAAAAAGTACACACTCTTATATTAAAGAAATATTGAATTATATTAAATTTATCCACACACAGTTTTTAGAAAGATTCTTATTATGTTCCAGTGATGTGATTATATTGTTTCCATTTTCACTTTGTTGATTATTGCCTTTAATTGTGGCTTTAATTGTCAGCTAACTTTTTTGTCGCGCCCCAGACAGACGCTGAACTTCATAATGACCTTTAACATAATATAATGAACATAATAACATTACATAACATAATATTGTTATGCAAGTGTTATTTGTCTTATTTTTTACTGGAAAGTGCACTCACACACTCACACACACACTCACACAAACACACATAAATACTCACACCCACACACACACACTCACAAACACACTCCCTCTGTCTGTCCCGTCCAGTGTTCTATCTAATAAAAATTCAGGAATTGCTAAAAAGAAAAAAAAAAACATCCTATTCCATCCAATCCTGTTGAAAACTATTTGACTTCCAGTGAATTCAATATAGAATGATGTTTTTTTTTTCTTTGTGTGTGTTTTTTTTTTGTTTTGTTTGCTCTTTGCAGCTGGATGCCGACCGAGATGAAGAGGAGGTCTTCTGTGACATCAGCATGACTTTGGACAACAAGCTGTTTCCCTCCAAAGAGCCTGTTGCTGGTGAGATGAACACTCGTCTTGCAAAGCAAAACAATGAGACAAATCAGAGAGGCTTTGTGATCACACATTTTAAGATAAACAGCTAAGGGGAGAAGAAAAAATAAAATTCCTTTGGTAGTTTTGATTTGAGCCATATTTGCAACAAATAAGGGTCTTCAATGTAATGTAGGCATTATTTTATCATTAAAACTCTTATTCAACTAGAAAGTCCTTATGGATAAGTTTTCAAAGTAATGACACTCCACTCAGGAGGCAATGCAAACGTGGGGACTCCACTGCCGTTGGTATTTTATCTTCATTCTGATACTAGGAAAGCTGAAAACGCCACAGAGCAGGAGGCACTCCGGGGAGACGGGATGCAGAAAGATAATAAGAACCCCAGGTGAACATGAATAAATGTGACTGCAGCCACAGGTTTTAACTATTACAGTGTCGGGATTCAAAAAATCCACACTCACTTATGACTGTGTTCAAATGACAGCTTGTGTTAATACATGATACATTACACAGCCACACTAGCATGCAAAAAAAAAAAAAAATGAGAAAATGTATGATGTTTAGATGTACAAAAGAAACAACTATACTGGTCAAACAAGGAGAGCATGACAGTATGAAAGACAATGTAGAAGAAATGCATGCAGTGGCGTCGCCTGGCCTGGGCATCCGGGGCTCCAGCCCCGAATGTTTTTTCTTTAGCCCCGGATAATTTTTCCTCCTCTCTGCGGTTTATTACGGAGTAGGAATATAATATCACCATGCGCTATTCAAGCGGCATTCGCGACAGGTGCGTTTTTGCGCAGATGTATGCCTAACGTCGGATGTAACAATAACAACATTAATAAAGTTATACTGTTTATTTACCATACATCGGCGCTGTCACACTGTGTCCGCTTTGGGTGGAGATAAAAGGCAGGTGGATCAGGAGGCAGCAGGGAGAGGTAGGCTATTTCTCCAGGGAGGCCACCGGACACAGTGGGTTACCCGGCTGCTCATATATGAATCCCCGCAGGCTTTCTATGTTTTTTTCGGCAGCATCTTTGTGATTTTTCGTGCATTCGTTGAAAGACACGGTGACATATTTTCGGCCATTTTCGTTGTGGCGAATGCTGAAGGAGTCGGGCTTTAATTCGCGGTGGCCCTCGTTCGCCCTGCGTCCCATATGAAGCTGCACGTCAAACCAGACCTTACAGACAAGCCCCCCAAGGTGTGTTTGAACTTCGTGCCTGAAAGTGCTTCATCTTCTGGCAGTCTGCCTCGGTTATGGCTTGGTGGTGGGAAGATTTGTCACGTCCTTCTCGGCGGAGTTTCTTTACCACACCGGCGAAAACATTGTTGCTGGTGGTGAATTCAGCGTCTTTTAACAGACACCAAGCACCTCCTCAAACCACTCATCCAGGCTCAGGCCACCCAGCAAATCAAAATTCACCACAAAGTCTGACATTTTGTTTACAAAAGTCTTGAAACAAATGTAACCTAACGAGGAAGTTGAGCGCAGAGTAGTTGGTTGCTAGGCAACGCTATGTCCGTTTACAGTGGCGCGGAGATATTTTGTGCTGCGGTCTTCCAGTGGGTTACACTGATTTTACAACGGCATGGAACGCGGCTCAGCCAATCACATGGGAAGCACCCATTTTATAATGCTTAATTATTGCATTTAAGCAGATCATTACAGCTAGCGCGTACGATTGAGAGAGAGAGAGAGAGAGAGAGAGAGAGCACAGAAGATGGAGAGGAGGAGATGGAGAGTGAGATTGAGAGAGAGCAGAAGTTTGGAGAGACATTTGTATATTGTTCATTGTTAATTCTGAAAATAAATGGGTGTTTTTAAAGTACATGTTGCAGTTTTTTTGCAAGTAAAAAAAAAGGTGCCAAAATGCATGAGAAAGCATAAAAATATCATTTTTTTCCGGGAGAGAATACCCCCGGACCCCCCTACAAGGCAGTGGGCTCAGCCCCCAATATCCTGAGGTCCAAGAAATGCCCATGAATGCATGTAACAGACAAGTAAGTTAAAGGCAGAATGAGTAGGATTTGATTTGTCTGTTGTCGGCTGTAAACACAGAATTCAAAGTTGGCCCCTCCTCCTTGGCGACAGAATGAAATGACCACCCAAAATGTAAAACACTTCATCGCTATCCTAAGAAACGAATGAGCTTTGTCCGCTTGGTGTTTCCCATGTCTGCAATTTTTGTAGCTTCCAGTTGAATGTCGTGTTATTGATCTGCACTGTGTGCTGTGATTGGCTGGGAGCGTCACACCCGCTGCCCAAAGGCCGACGCCCAGAAGAGTCTCGAGCTCAGCAAAACAAGAAAATCCAGGCAGAGGGCAGGGTCTCTGCAGACACACACACACAGACACACACACACACCAACACACACTGCTGGTGTCTCAGAAGTGGTGATTGAGAGGGATTATTTTTGTATGAGTCTATACATTGTTTGGAAATCCTACTCATCCTTTAACAATCATTTGTGCCAACCATAGTTGCAGAGATGGAGATGTTAAGCATGTTGTGTAAGCATTTTGGTGTGTGTGTGTGTGTGTGTGTGTATTAGAGTGTGGATACCGGCCAGGTTTGGACAAACATTTAGAAACTATGTTCGGGTCTGATTTCGGTCACGTTGGTGTTATTCCAGTGAAAAATGCTGGACCTACTGTGAGTTCTGGGCAACTTCCTATGTAGTGCTGGAGTTTACGTGATGACACTGAAGGCAACACAAAGGCTATTTCCGGCGGTAAATGAGACCTAGCGATGGAGGACAAGCGAATTCTCGAGCTTCGGACAAAAATATGCGACCCAATCCCCACTCTAGTGTGTGTGTGTGTGTGTGTGTGTGTGTGTGTGTGTGTGTGTGTGTGTGTGTGTGTTCACCTGTGTGTGTGTATGTGTAATGTTATCAAAGCACCGCCAAGGTAAGGAAATTCATGGAGAAAGCTTCCACAGCAAAGCAGCGTGGAGCGTGCTGCAGGATATTGAAGTCGATTTTTAAGACTTAACAAGTTGCAGAAGATCTTTGATGAGTTTTTCTAGTTCTCGACTCGGGGGATGCCGGTGCTGATCACAGCGCTCAGCAGTGCCTCATGCTCATTACATCACACTGGACCGCCATCGTGCCCACAGCCTCTCTAAAGAACACCATCTGCTGCATTAGATATACATTAGTGTCCCCAAAGAACATTCATGCTCAAGGGTATTGCCGTTTTTAAACACTTCCCAACCCGTGTGCGCTGATGGAAATGCTGTCTACGTAATCGTGTACATGCAGTACAAACCGAGGGGAGGCTAAAAACATCACCTGCAGCATTAGCTCCCTGGTTACCACAAAGGTTGGCATAGCGACCGGTAAAGCAGCAGCCACCATGCTTTATGAGAATTACAGCATCAGCAAGGTCAGAATGCATCCTTTGGCCAATCATTTGCTTGATAGAGGCTACCTGCTGCAGACATCCTTGTTAATAAATTGTTTAGACAGTCGGTGCCATGTTCATGACCTTCAGCGCGGCACTAAACAAAAGAGCCGTGTGTCGGTGAAGAGCAAGTGCAAATCAGCATTTCCAGGCAAAGGGAGAAATATCAGTGATAAAAGCAATAACTGCAAAAAGGGCTACTTTTAGTCTCTTGGCAGACGGCAGTTTTTATCATAACAGAGAGTAAAATACAGCACGGCACTGCTCATTACACAGCAGAGAACTGCCATTTCACTGTTGTATTGCCTCAAAATAAGTTTCAGTAAATTCAAATTTTGCTTTTTTGTGCAGTCAAAAGTGAGGTTATTCCTATTTATCAGTTTACCAATGTAGTGGGACTATGTCTGCCTTTTTTTTTTTTTTTTTTTGTAAAGTATTGAATATCAGTGGGTTCATGTCTTCCCAAGTTATTCTTCCATTTGATAGCACTGTATGCCCTAAAACCTTTTTTTATTTTGCATTCTCCTTGTTCATTTTGTATTCACACATTTCATGACAGAGATTCTTACTCTATTTTTGCAAAGTAAAGAAGCAGGAGAGGAAGAACAAGAAGAAGCAGAGTTGGTCTTAAAAAAAAAAAAAAATAAACATCATACTGGTCAAAAAGCAACCAAAGACAATCCGCCTGATTTCGAGACACAGATTTTGTGTTTTAATATACCTGTTAGTTTCTGCCTTTGAAAACGTGCAGTAGAACAGCCACATGTTTGTTAACAGTGCATATAAAATCCTAATGTTCCTACTTACAGGTTAGTAGATCATGAGCTGCGTTTACATGGACCCTAATATCCCACTTATATTCAGAATAATAGCCCAATCAGGATTTAAAAAAAAAAAAAAAAAAAGGCTCATGTAACCACCTCAATCTAAAGACACTGGCCTGATCTGAAGGAGTTTTCAATCGGGTTGAAAGGTCTGGTGTAAACTTTTGACACAACACTAAATCTGATCGTTTCTCTCTGGTTGGCATAAATAAGTTCTTTCTGTGAATGTTTGACCCACACCGGGGAACATCAGGTGACGTGATGAGCTTCTGAGAGGGACAGAAACTCGGCGGTGGCGAAACACAGCTGCTCTGTGGCGGAAACAACCTTTCTGTTGTAAATCTTTAAAGGACCGTTGAACGCCTGGACGGTCGAAAGGCTCGAAAGCATGAATTGTTCAGACAAATGCTTGAAAAGATAAACAAAGCCGGAATCCAAGGAACCGTCGACCAAATGAAAACCCCGCTGGAAAAGTTTGAAGGCCGCCTGTTTACGAGGCTAAAAGTCAAAACAACCCAGCCAAGTTTCATTTTTACAGTCTTAGAGACGACCTGACGGGAGAGCACCATTGGCGAGCTTGACTTAATCTGAATTATATTTATATTCCCAAATTAGACATTTCCCAGCAGGCAGAACCACCATGTCAAAAAAGTGATATTCTGAATAAATGCTTTGGGGCATGTAAACGCACATCTTACCAGATCACTTTATTTGGCGTCCATGTAAACGGCTCAGCTTGAATCTCATATCAGAATGATTTCAGCCGGCTTGGAGAAATACTGTCAGACATATAGGCTTTGTTAAGCACAGCAGAGGCAATTACTGTCAGCTAAAAGCCAATGAATCTACATAATTTAAGTCGATCATCACTAAATGACCAGTTAGGCAAAACCTCACTGCCTTGTGCTTGAGATTATAGATTAGTCTTGCGGAAACGTAAAAGGAAGGCATAATTCAGGGCATAACCGACTGAGAGATCATCAAAAATCCATTCATGTGTGACAGTTAATCACGTAACGTCAGCTTGCGCTTTTACAGCTGAATATTAGCTTTATTTTATTTTTTTTTTTTTTTTTCAAAGAGCAGTGTGGCTTTACAAGACATTATTTCATATGTATTTTCCTTAATGGAGTATCACAGCAGGTGTTTCATTGCTGTCCCATGGTGCGGCTTTCAAGACCAAAAAAAAAAAAAAAAAAATGTTAATCCTCAGTGGAGCACCACTTAAACAGACTGCTAAAAGGTTTGATTTTTGCACCACACAAGTCTGAGGCGTAGGCAAGGAAAACCTGAATGGAATCACTGAGATGTGTAACGCTGAATCAGACGCTGGCAGCTCTCAGCCTGCTGGGTCTCATATGTGCAATCTTATCTTTAAATCAGTGCTCTGATCTAACTTCATCCTCACCGATATTCGCTCATTCATCAGGGAAGGTTTTGAAATTGCTTTGTTCTACTGAAATTGAAAGGCATAAGGAACAGGTGAGGGATATACAGAGAGCCAGTGATTAAAGAAGAAGTGTGAAAAGGTGGAACATCCCAAACTGTCAAATCAAGGTGGACGAAACAGTCACGCTTCCCCTGTTTATCGTCTCACATCACGTTAGGAAAATGCGTACGTGTTTCGGCACAGAGCCTCCATGCGAGGCAGAGGATGAAGGCTCCTTGACGTGACAGTTTGGGGTGTGCCTCCTTTTCACACTTTTTGAATCTGCCTTGATGGATTTGGGGTTTAGCGCTGCAATGAGAATGATTTTGTTGAAGCTTCTCCTCCAAGAATGGATTAAATAACTCACAGTCTGAGAGCCGTCATCAAGGCCAGCATTTACAAGAAGCTGCCTACAAAACCTGCACTGCAAAAAAAAAAAAAAAAAAAAGTTAATTGGCATCTTAAAAATTCATGTAGTCTTATTCAGTCTTAAAAATGTGATGAAATCTGCCTCTGGGATGAGATAATCCCACTTGTTTCCAATGTAGTTTCACTTGTTTCAAGATTTTTTTTAGGGAAACAAGTATAAATAAGTGGAAAAAAAGGCAGAATAAGACGGGTCAGCCCACCAGGATCAAGAAAAAGACTCTTGACTCAAGAAAATTCCAGAAACAGGTTGATTACCAATGGAAACAAGTGGGATTATCTCATCCTACTAGTAGGATGTAGTAGATTTTTTTTTCATTTCTCTTAAGAAAAACAAGATTTTCAGGTTCAATGTGCGACTAAATGGCTAGAGAAGTAGATTTTCACACCATGCTGTGAGAGGCGGAGTTATTAAAGTGCGATAAAGTCGCTCTGCTCTTTCTGGAGCCGTTTTCTCCCAGGAGAGAGGAAACTCTCCTCCGAGCTCGTCCGTCCTCCAGCCCTGATTATCACAGCACATTTCCTGAATTGCAGGCTGAAGTGGAGCCGACGGCCACAGCCGCTGCCATCTGACATCGATGGCCTCAGCAGGAAAGCAAAAATGCGGAGAAGCTTCCGCCACTGCACACACACACACACACACACACACACACAGACAGACACACACACACACACCACCCTGAGGACAAAATGCACTTTGACACATTACTAAATTGGAGTGGTGAACCGCTGAGGAAACGCAGGGCAGCTTTGTTTTCTTGCCCCACTTCCATCTGTGTGTCATGTGCATTCTGAAGCTTTTTAACATAAAACATCTGTGGAATTCACAGCTGCCTTATTTTGGGTATTCACATGAATTTTTGAAGTCATGTTCTAGCTGTTTCTAACCCAGTTCTCTAATCAGGAAGCTATGTTGCTCAGGCAGACGCTGCCATGGGGGCGTATTACTCACGACCCATTTATGCTGAGGAGAAGGACGAAGATGCCTCGTGTTAGAACCGTGCACATTCTCCCGCCGCGTCTTTCTCACAGCTCGAAATGGACTTTGGTTCAGTTTCTTATGGACTGGTGGCTGTGCTGAAATGAACAATGGCTTTTGAATACTTAATGCTGTTCTGAATACTTTGTGCCTGCATTATCTATTTCCTTCTCAAAGTTTATTCTTCAACTCTGCATGCTTTAGTTTTTCAAAACTAAATAGATAATCAGTCTATCTATCTGTCTGTCTATTTAGCTTTGACAAACAAAAGCATGCAGAGTTGAAGAAAAAGATCTACACAGTGATGTGCAGGAGTACGTCCTGGTGGTGGTGTGGAAATGTGATATGGATAAACAATTAATCGAAATATTTTTGCAGTAGTTAATATGGCGAGATGCAATATCCAAATAATGCTGCAGTTATTTAATAAAGGTGAAATGTGTGACAAAACTGAAATGCACTGGCCCTCAAATCGTGTTCTCCAGACATAAGAAAACATTTTTGTTTGGTGCAGACCGCAGCAAAGATCACATTATCATCATTTTGATTATCGTTATCGTCATAGTGTTGCATGTACTTTGTGTGTACGATGATGTATGATGATATTTGTTAAATGCAGTGGCACTGAGACCAAGAACATTAAGATTCATCAAGGGGACTGATAATCTATATTATCTGAGTCATTTTTTCCAGTGAAAATGAAATGATGATGAAAAAAATAACCATTCCCACTAAAATCATAAATTATGTCACATTACATTTTTTTTTTTACAGTACTGTTTACTCCTAAAATGTAGTGCATCCTATTGATAACTCACTCACATAAGCACATACTGGCATTATGAGCCAATGTTCAAGACAAGGGGACAATGTAAGGAATACAAAACACATCATCCATCTGTTGTGATGTAGTTTTGAAAGCGAACAGTAGAAGCAACAGTCAGCTCCCAAAGTGATGCCAATACATGAACACAAAACAGCGTGTTTTTTTTTTCTTCTCACATTTGATCACAATGAAGAGCAGACTTGATCGCGCTCCTAATTACGTTTTCCACTGTAACGAGCTGTGACTGCCTCCTTCTGAAAGATTTCACGCACAATTAAACCTTTGAATGCACGGGAAATGCATTTCATCCAAACTTAAAATGATAAGTGCCTGATGAAATGTGGTACACTCCAAGCCCCTTAACCAAATTGACTGGAAGACAAGTCAACATGAATATTGCATGAAGGGGGCTTTTAAAATCTAGAACACAAACAGAGATTTGTGCCTCCAAAACCCCGGGACCCAAAGCCACAAAAAGGCGCAAGTATCTCAGTGGGCCTCTGTGCACAGCAGAGATGGGCACCAATTATAATTCAACATGGATGACACTTGTGCTGTTTCCTTTAAAAAAATGGGTCATTTGTTGAGAATCGCCAGCATCTGTTGCTCCCTTTGCTCCAGGCAATCCAAGTGTGTTGCATCTGATTGTTCTGGGTTTTTCTGTCTGCAGGTCCCAGTGAGCTGGACCTCAGTCTGCTGGGGGAAACCAGCAGTCTGGCCGATATTTCCTGCAAGTACGATGAGGTGAGCTGATGATTCAGTGGACCACTTTTAATGTGTTTGTCTGTAGTTTAAAGGAACATTTCCCTTAAAAATATCCAATGTTTTCCAACTTTTTTTTATGTTTGGTGTTCGTCTAGGATGTTTTGTGTGTATGTGCATGTATTAAGTATGTGCCTTGTGTATGTGTTCTTGTTTTTTATGTGTTAAGTATGTGTGGTATACAGTTGGTTTGTATTGTCACTTATGAAAATGAAAAGACCCCAGGAAGAATAGCTGATGCTCTGAAAAAGCTAATGGGGATTAATAAACTCAAAACTCAAACTCAAACTTATGCCTAGTGTAATCGATCCATCAGATGGTTTCTGTGTGAAGTTTCCAGTCTTCCAGGATCCTCCCAGTCTCCATTCACAGCAGCACCGCAGCGCTGGATCAGTTTTCTTTGAGTTCAAACCTTTAAAAACTTAAACGTGAAAAACTCAGCTCTTACCCGTAATAATCCCCAGTCTCAGGGGCAAAGAGTTGCATTAGAAACCATTTCCTGTTGAAAACATGTAAATGAACATGAGAGATGTATCAAGTGGATGGACACAGTGTCATTGTTGTTTTTTTCCCACTTGTAATCATTCACTGTTCGCAAAACCAGAACAAAGTTAGGAAGGATCATAGCAGACTGGAAACCTTACCAAATCACATCTGGATGGATAGATTACACCAGGGGTAAGTGGGGAAAAACTGTTGGTGCAAACATTTTGCAGGTTGCCCATTTTTCCTGCTTGTATCGGCATACAGCGCAGTTAGAAATATAAAGGGTAATATCTCTGCTTTCATTCCTACATTGCATGAAAAACAACTTTCACAGACTTGAAAATGGAGACACTAAATTCATTACCCGCTCACTCATCGTCGTTGGCTGAGGATAAGACTCCCAGCTAAATGTCATAAATGTAAATGCTGTCTGTCTTGCAACAATCATCCTCATAAAAAGCCTCAGTGCAGGTATTGTCATCAGCGGTAACCTAATAATAATCTTAACCGTCCCTTTTGCAATAGCTGCTCTTATCCTGTGGCCATTATAGCAATCAAATTTCGCATCGCCGCCATTGCCGAATGAAATCCAAATTGTTCTCTTCGTTCTCCACCTGCTTTCTATTTGAAAAAAAAAAGGGTGAATGAAAATCTGCAAATTACCTTTTCTGAAATGCCGGAGAGCAAAGCCATTTCAAAGGCCAGATGAATCAGCGGATCACATGTCTAGAGAGCCGGAGACGTTGTGTAATGCTCGACTCGGATCGAGGCTTGGCTCTACACTGCATTAGCGAGCGCAGACTAGCATCAAGTCTGGCGCTGAAGTGACCTCTGTATTATTTTCCCTCTTCCAGGTGGCTAGAATAAAATAGCTCCAATCTCTCAGCCTCTTCCCTTCCTCCCTTCCACTCCATTTGGGGCTTTCTGTTTTAAGAGAGATGCTTTCTGACAGGTTCTTTTATTTTACTGTGTTGTTATTGGGGGTTTTTTTCCAATCCAGACATGGTTTCCAGAGCTCTCAGAGCCTCACACTGAGTCTTAAAATCCTGTTTTACTGGCCAGAGTCCCAGTTTTTTCCAGTTCTAATCAACTTGCTTCCCGAATTTTCTTGAATCAAGTGTCATTTTCGACAACAGTCTCGACAACAGTGTGCTGATCTTCCTTATTCTGCCTTTCTCCAACATGTTTATACTTCTTCACTGAAAAAAAAATGAAACAAGTGAAACAGCACTGGAAACAAGTCAGATTATCTCATCCGACTGGCTGATTTTTTTTGTACTTATTTTAAGAAAAATAAGATTTTAAGACTGAATATGAGACTTGCTGGTGGCTACTCTGCAGCCCCAGTGGAGAAATGAATGGGGAAGGGCAATTCATTCATTCCTTCATTCAGCAATTTTCGGGTCACAACCTCTCCTCTGTTAGATTTAGGATAGTGCCGCTCACTTCTGCCAGCAGCCGCAGCACGAAACGAAGCAGCGAAAGCCGCCAACACGCTCCTGATCTTCTTTATGTAAATCTCTCGCTCTTTCTTTTGGCATCCTTCCTTGAAACTTCATATAGCTTCATATCAGGGCTGTGAAGGGAGGGCTGAGGAATAAGGAATGTGAAGGACTGCACCGAGTGTTTTATCCTTGGAGCTTGCTGCATCCTCTGACTGCTTTCCATGATCATTTTCATGTGAAATTGAATCAGAAACACCTCGGCTTTTGTTCTCGTTTCATAGGAGGTTAGATGTTTTATTGACCAAAAAAAAAAAAAAGAAAAAAAAGAAATCAACACAGAGAAGTGATACACAAACAATTGTGTATCACATTTTTCAGAGGAGCGCTATCCACAGTTATATTTCTGTCTTTTTGTGTGTCGTACCATCTTGGATGTCATTTTCTCCACCCTGTTGCTCCGAATCCCAGCTCCTTACAATCTGATGGAAATAAAAAGGCTTCATGACCCGACTCAAGCCTGTCAAACGTCTGGCATACAGGATTTCACTCGGGCGTTAATAACTGTCATTTGAAATGCACAAGAGCAGAAGAGCCCGAGGAAACCAAATGCTGGGATGCGTTGGTGTTTTTTTAACTTCCCTGTGCTCTCCAAGTGACAGAAGCTGTTAAACTCACAGAGCTGCCTGGACCTGGACTTTATATATCTGAAGTATCACTTTTATTAGGAGACACATGCTTTTTTGTTTTGTTTTTCTAACCCTTGTGCACCTGTGGAGTTTATTTGAAATATTGATGTGGTCTGTGTTCCTCTCTCGCTCAGTGGATTGCATTGCCACTGATAGCGTCAGGCTTAGGGAATTTAACTGAGGCTCCTAACCAACTCTAATAGCACGTGGCACCGCACGCCGAAATGTTTGGAGTAAAGCATCCACCAGCTGACATGTTACTGATCCAGATCATGTCCACATCAAGACACATTTTTTTGAAAACGCAACTTTATTCATCCGTTTGAAACAAAGCACACACACAGGAGCATTTAAAAAAAATATCGCTGCACATGAGAGCTCTGAAATGGATGCATTTTGAGCGTGCACAGAGAAGCTGAGGTGTGACTGGGCTAGTTTGCTGACCTCCCAGTGAGCGACAAATTCAAGTGCAAATACAGTTAAAAATGTCTTAATAATGTAAAAGTTACAGATGAGTACAAGTTGTTGAAAATAACTGCATGATCAAAGTGGCTTCTGTCTGATGGCCCATGATGATTTAAGTGCAGAAAATACAGAATATCAACACAAAAGATCAGCTATAAGCAACTTCAGTCCAAAAATACCCCCAAACTGGTCCAACCCTTATCAGAACCACCAGTTTTTAATTAAAGGCGAATAAAACCCATCTTGGTATAACACGTTTTACGCAGCCAGCAGCAGTGATTTAGCTTTGCACATCTGACAGCACTGCATCAGTATTATGGTCAACAATGTGAACCAAATTAAATGCGGCTTTGAAAATACACTGAATTGCTTTTAATCTTCAAATGCAAAGAAAAACAGGAGAAAAACTTGAAGGAGTCTTGGACTTATCGGATGATGTAATTTGGCATGTGATGATTTGAATTATACAACTCTGGTACAAACTGTGCAGTGTAATGTGATGTGTGATGCTCAGTGTTTAATGTAATGGTTAATGCAACGTGTCACTTGAGGTCAGCTGTGCACCAGGGATGTCACCACGGGCACCAGCTCGTCAATGTTGGCAGTGATGAGAAATGCAGTTTTACTTCATTCATATTTGTATGTAAATTCAACCCATAGAAGTGAGTGCAACAGTGCTCTCCTGCCCTAAAAGATTTAGGGTTTCAGCACAATTTAAAAAGCTGCAGAAATGTCAGCGCCCCTGTCTGGTGCCGTCGGCCCATACTGATATGTGACTGTCTGCAGAGCTCCCCACAGTGTTTGCACAGGGCCTGCATCTGCTCTGCTCACAAAGGGACTGATCACTCAGCCCGATGTCTTGTTAGGCACCAGCCACTCCCCTGCAGGATGTCGCCGAGGCTCCATTCAAAATGTGCCGGTGAACTTGTAAAGAGACAAATCGATGAGTATTGACTGATGTCACCTAATTGTCAATATTCATTCGGACACCTGAATGGAGACTGGCGGGGATTCTCTGTTCTGTGACATTTGTCAGTTCAGACAGAAACTAATGCAATACAAAGACAGTTTGGAGCCATTCGGGAAAGAGGAAAGTGCAAACTGAACCCAGCAGCCAGTGCATTTTATGAGGCTGGCTTCTGTGCAGCTTCATGAAGCACGCAGTGATGTACTTTTCTGTGAAGCGGGGAAAAAAGACGAAACCTTGTCATGCTGTATTTGTGACCTTGCCTATTAGATAGAGATGGATTTTGTTCGCATGCTGCTCCACTGGAGGAGGCTGAAGGGGAGACGGAGGGGCAGAGCTGTTGTTTTGGCTACACGGTTTGTCATCTGGGAAACATTTTTTTGTCTTCATGTCTTTAAGGTCCAAAAAAGAAAAGTTTAATTTGCATGCCTCACAGAGAACAGAGGCTCTACAAACTTTAGTCATTTCTATTAAACCAGAGCTGATCAGAGACTTTCACAATTGGCAGCAAAAAGGAAATGAAAACATCCATTTTAAATTGTCAGACTCACAAAGCATAATCCAGTTCTTGACTCTCCCTTTGCATGATCATTGCATCCAAAGTCAGTGTACTCTCACTGAAAAATTTCCCAGGAGTCTCTCTCTCTCTCTCTCTCTCTCTCTCTCTCTCTCTCTCTCTCTCTCTCTCTCTCTCTCTCTCACTGGCTGATGTTTCGGTCAATGGGGTTTCAAAATCCCAGATCAGTTCCATTCCTCTGGAAATGGCTTTGGACCTGATATTTGGCCGTGTAAAGCAAACATTTCCCTACGATTATTTTCCGGTAGAGGGACCATTTCTGTCCGACCAATTATTTTCAAGTCATCAAAACAGTGCTGCTGCTTTTGGGGAGATTGATGAGGACAACTTTATTACGGTGATGGAACAGTGGCGTGAAGAAAGTTTGAAAAGGAAAAAATGGGACACTACTCCTAAAATATGAATGCTTGCTTTGGGAAAATAAGTGAAATATATCCATTTTGTAGTTAATACACTAAACATGTAAAATCACTGGTCCTGTAAACTGTCTGTCGATTTTACTTCTGTTTGTCGAAGTTGCCAATCAGCTTCATTCTAACAGAAATGGCTGCAGTTTTTGGAGCCATTGTTCTGCACCTGATTGGACGAACACGTCAGCGGATTTCAAGCCAGACCAACATGGCAGCTCTTTTGGAAACTTTCTTGTATATTATGAAAACCGTTTTCTGAAAGCATCACGACATCATTGGCAATGTTTAGTTTAAAAGTTTCTCGGGAGTTTCCAGAAGCGATGAGCCACGTTGGATGCCCCTAATTTGCATAACGTTGCCTAGTCTTCATCTTTATGCGAACGAGGAGACACCAACGCCACGCCCCATCTGACGATGTGTTGCCACCAGAATGCATTGCACCCTGCTTACATAGACAATGAATGGGAAGCAAGAATCAAAGAGCGAGAGCTTCTTTATAGACTCACCATTTTGCACCAGCATTCAACAAAACAGAAAGGCATCAGTTGTAGAGGAGGTAGAGATTTGCCCAAATAGACGAGAATGCAGTGCAACCACAGACATGTTGTGTTTCGAGTGAGGGGTACGACTCTCGCTTTGCAAGACTAGAAAAACTCCCACTAACTGAGTGTGTGAGGCAGGCAGGTTGATGAAGGTGAATGCACCAAAAAAGTTGGACTAAATCACCTCATTATGAAACGAACTGCCGGAACACAATGAGGATCACAGATTGCCGAGATCTAACGCTGTCAGAGTATCCAACAGGGGACTCTCCTTTAATATCTCTCTTTCCGTCTGCATGTTTTATCTCATTTGTTCCTCCTCGGGTTTCAGCGATTGAAACCCACACAGAAACTTAGTCCGTCAAAAGTTTCCATCAGGGGAAATCAAACGCAGTGGACAAATCAGAGGTGGTGGTGGTGGTGGGGGGTGGTGCAGTCTGCCTCGCCGGGCTGCCGTGTTCTGGATGATGACGCGTGTTTGTCAGCCCACCAGAGAAACTGCAGGCTAATTTCTACAGACTGACAGCTAAGACCTGAGAGCCCCGAGGTTTGAAAGCACAGAGCGGAAGGAGCCGGCCGTCGCCTGTTTGATTAGTTCAAACAGGTGACTCATCGCGCCAGGCTGATGTGCAGGGTTTGTTGTCGGAGTTTGGATGCAGACACACCTCGTGTGACTGCTCACGGCGTCATCCGCTCCTCTCATTAAATGCCACTGTTGATTATTTCGGGACGTTTTGCGTAAGAGCGTGTTTGTGTTTGTGGACGTGTGAATTTGCATGGCGTCGCTGGCGGGTGAAAAACCCTGTATCTCCAAAATCTGAACACTGGGGTGAACTGAGAAAAAAAACAAAACAAAACAAAAAAACAAAAACAGATTGGTCGTGCTTCAGCTGAGGTGCAAACAATCAACCAAAATGGAGTTGCAAGGTTTTCACGCGATAACGGCGTGCCAACATATTTTGCAAACTGTTTACTGTGTATAAGATGAGAGTAGTCAGTCACTGATGCGTATGTGTATGTGTGTGCGTGTGTGTGGGTGTGAGTTGTAATGGGTATGTGTGTGTTTATGTACATTTCCTGCCATCGTCGTGTGCATGCAATGTGTGCCGTGCATGTGTTCCAACATTTGTCGGTGGACACTCCCTGCTGCTTCCGAGCTCTCTCTCTCCCTCTCTCTCTCTCTCTCTCTCTCTCTCTCTCTCCAATCTATGAGTCATCAGACCAGTTGGTGTACCCACATGCCAAGCTGGCTCATCGTTGGCACCCCTGTCAGTGGCAGCGCTCGCCCACACTGACTGCATTTAGTTAACACTAATAGAGCTCCACTTCACTTTATTCCGCACTATTCTCTTATGTAAGTCTCTAACTGCAGTGCATGTTGACCCCTCCGCTAATAGCCAGGTGTCTAAATCATCCGCCATTAAGAGCGGGTATCAGAGCAGCACACGGTGAAGAGCCGGCAGCAGATTAAAACGTCGCAAGATGACATTTTTCCGCAGCCCTCCTGTCTGAGTTTGCATCAGTGATGTCGAGTTGTTTTTCCGCCATTTGGCCGCGCCTGGGTTAACAAATCAATCTCGGCAAAGCTCGCCATACCACAAATGACTCCATAAACTACAGAAGCAGCCCAATTCCAGACAGTAAGTCAATTTTTTCAGTGGTGTTTTTTTTTCCATGCAAGCTCAATATCACAGTAGACCGAATGTGCGCCGCTATCAGACTTGTGGAAATTGCGTGCACAAATAATTGAGTTTGCCACATAGGATAACACAATGAGTTCCAGGAAGCGTAGGGCTATTTAGAGGCACATTTAGGGTGCTTGTGCCATCGCCAACTTACAATCTGATGAACCCGCCCATCTGCTGCTCTGAATGTTTTCAAATTAATGGTATTTGCGGTGGAAGCCGTGCACACAGTTTGAAACCAGATGTCATTACTGCCAATCAGCCCTCTCAGTCTGAGTCTCACCTTGTTTACACCAAAGAGCCTGCAGACGGCCAAACGCCGCGCTGCACGCGCATCAGGGGGCTGGACGTCAGTGGGTGTGCTTTTGTTTATATGAACGCTTGTTAGTGAGTCACTGAGGGGAATTCAGGGTGGGAAATTAACCTGGACCACCAGACTAAGTACACAGACCACAAATGGAGCCTCCTGCCTCGGGCACAATGGGTGTTTCTCAGGAGAATAGCAATTTCTACTTTCTGCCCACCTTGAGTTGGCAAACACTCACCTCATCTCACACTCGTGATGTATTTCTCCCCAAGTTGAGAAGTCAAACACTCCACTCGCACATGTTCATTTGTTTTTTGTTTTTTTGGGGGGGTGAAAAAAAAAATACGGAGGTGATGAAGCATAAAAATGTACTGTTTGGTTTTCTTTTGACAGCCCAAGACCCGGCCAGCAGGCGACAGGTGCAAGATAGTTTCATTTCATATCGAGATTTTGTTTGGGGCCGCAGACACAGTCATTTGAAAAGTGATATTGTTCTCAGGTGTGCCGCCTCTTCACAGCCTGGCCAATTCATGTATCATTTAGAAGCACTGTTTATTTGACATCTAGGGCTGCAGCTGATGATTATTTTGTTGTTTATTAATCTGTTGATTATTTTTTCAATTGGTTAATTGATCATTTAGTCTATAAAGTGTCAAAACAATAGCTCATATTTGATATTTAAAATCCCAAAGTGTTTATGTTCAAGTGATATGAAACAGAAAAACAGGCTGCAAACAGAAGATGGTTGGTGTTTATACTTCATAAATGAATAAAATGATTACTTGATTGCCAAAATTATACTCAATTAATCCTCCGTGGATTGCTTAATCTATTAATTTCACCATGAGTCATCAGTGCCCCGGGTTGAGAGACGTTCAGGTGGGACTTTGGTGGGAAAGTCACATTTTAGGAGTTCTGACAGCACATGAATGCACCATCTGATCTGTTTCCATACACCCACAACCTGATCCTTGAACTGACCGATCACTTTTTGAGTCGCACTTACACGCAAAAGCGCAACCACACACTAATTCATACACACAGCAATAAAAGTCTGCGGTAAAGTCTGCTTTCCTGCTGTAAAAAAGCTCGGCCAATTTGAAAGCCAGGCTGCTGGAAAGAGCCTTGAAAGTGAAACCAAAACAAACGTGCTGTCGTGCATCCTTCAAAAAAAAAAAAAAAAAAAAAAAAAAAAAGCTCTGTGCCGTCTCTCAGAATCGATATGTTTTCCTGTCTCTGTCTGCTTGATTCATTTTGGAGCAGCACTCTCCCGGTGAAGCTCTTATTCTCACATCCAACTTTGGTAAATGAGCCAGACTTTGTGGATGTATTACACACTTGCACACACCAACAAACACCACGTTTATGCATCTGTAAGGATCTAGGAACTATCACTTTAATTTTTAACCCCGTCCAGTAATGTCCCCGAGACTCGACTCCTGCCTTTATTTCCACTTGACTGTGTCAGCTTTTGCATTTTTCCTGTTTGTTTTTTTTACTCTAAAATCATCCCAATTAATAAATAAGGCATAAAAATATGATTGGCACATCGTTAGGCGACCAAAGCTGGAAGCAGATAACCATGGAAACCTGCGGACACTTCAGTGAAATTATAATTGAAAATGGCCTCCAGTGATCGAACCAGTTCA